>NC_084482.1:183352108-183656187 GCF_030035675.1 Rhineura floridana
GCCTGATGGGTTGATCTACCAATCAGTTGCGAAATCTTTCCGAATCTGAATTTTAAAAAATGCGCTCGAACTGATCCAACCAGGTTTTAGAGTGAAAAGGGGTGGAGTTTGACCAGTGTCTTGTGCCCCCGTTTTTCAGAAAAGAGAGGTGGAGATGCATTGGAACCGGCACAACAGTAAATGTGTCTCTACCGTCTATCTCCCTTAATAGCAGCCAAAAAAGGATACAAGGTGGTCACTGGCATTTCGCTAGTCTTTTGCCCAAGGCTTAATTGCAACTACAGCGATTTCAGAAGCCAGAAAAAACGATCTAAAATTGCAAGTCTGCTGTTAAATAAAAGATTGCTCTGAGCCTTTTTTGTGCCATAGAAAAAGCAAAGCCCCCTTGGAAAACATGCAATGGTTACTCCCTAGGCCTGGGCAAAGGTTAGTGCCTACCTAGAGGACACAAAGCACTTAACAGACTAAATTTACAGTGTTTTACAAGGTCCCCATGTGAACAAGGGTCTCAGTGTATCATTTCAGTTATTCATCAGAATAAACACCAAAGTGGGGAAAGCCAAGTAAATAATGCAACATAATCCAAATCATCACCATTGTGATAGCTCAATGTCAAAACATTTTTTTGCTAGTTTCATTTTCTTCTTGGAGATATCAATGGTTTCTTGTTTATGATATTCCACATTATAGGCACAGGCTAGTTTGTAGGCATTACCCGTCTTTAATAGCATTTTGTAGTTTTAAATAATAAAAATATATAATTTTTTTTATATTAAATAACATCAAAAAGTGTTAAGTGGGATAATATGGGAGTATACTGTCTTATGTCAGTAATTAGAATTAATTAATTAGTAATTAGAAACTTTAAACTCTGGCATTTATTTAAAGTATCCTAAAGATATTAAGATCATTTCACAATAAAGTAATCTTGTTGCCTCTTTCTAGAGCACTTTCTCAATGTATTTAACTGAGTTCTATCGAAAAGCTACTTCTGCAGGGTGCCATCATTGCCACCCGGTATCCCAGTCTTCCCCAGGGTTACAAAGATGCCAAACTGTTTGATACACCAGCTTCACATACTAATACAGAAGCATCCTAATAAGGGAAGTCATTAGTACAGCACAGCTGCTGCAAAGATGGATCAGGAGCTAAGTGACAGAGGAAATTGTTACAAGAAATGTTAGAAAAACAGCAGATGTAGCCAGAGTGCAGGATTATAGAGAATTGACATAAAAAAGCTCTGGAGTAATTCATAACCTTCCTCCCTGTCCAGCCCCAAAATATTTATATTTTTTGAAAATGCAGAACATCACAAATCCAAGTATAACTGGAGGTATTTAGAGGCATTATAGGGGTGACATTCTTTTTCCATGGGAAGCAATCCCCATAGTTGTCCAGAAGAAAAAGAAAAAAAAGAAAAAAGCTGATGGGGGTATCAGGTTTAATCCTTTACATGGAATAATTGAAATGAATGTCAGTTCTATAACAGTGTTTTTCACATCTAGCTCAGTTTAAGGGCTAGTAACAGGATTCAGTGATTCAGTCAAAAGGTTGTTGTATACATTCATTGCACTCCTAACTGGAAGTCACTGAAAATGTCAAATCCTTCATGCCTGAGTTATTAGGTAGAGCATTTTGCCATGTGGAAGAGCACCATGACACAAGTTTCTTCACATCACCAGAAGCTTTCAGCCAGGGCATTGAGATTCTTCATAGCAGCAGCTATTAAGTGGTCTGTATGTTGACGCTGGTGTAGATTAAAAGGAAGTTATCGCTACAGTGTATATCTTAAGGTCTAGTAGCGTAGTGGAAAATTCAGAACTGGAAGGTCCCTTCAAGACAGTCATGCCATGCCTCCTCACAGCCATGCCCCTCGCTTGCTTGCCCTCCATTGTCATCTCCACACTCTTCAGTCCTTCCCACACATGGCTTCTCCCACAACTCTAGACATCCCTAGGAGCTAATCAGCATGAAAGGGGAGTGTTACTACTGACAAGAATCTGAGAAGAATCTTCTCAGTGGCTAACTCTTCTCTTTTCACTCTGATAAGCAGGAAAGATCAAAGAAGCAGGTTAGAAAGACTGTTCTCAATGGCTAACACATTCCCCTTTCATGCTGATTGGCTCATAGGATGCTGGAGACATAAGGACCCAGATGGAACCCTGCTCCAAAAAAAGTAAGGGGTCTAAGACCTACCAAGATCCTGGGCGACTATACCCCTGACCACATTCTGAAACTTTGAACATTAGCAGGTGATTTAATTTAGATACACAAACTAGATTTAAAATGACTTCTACCACCCCCTCTACCCAACAACTTGTGTCTCCTATCTGTGTCATGACCAAATTAATCACTTGGCATGCCAGTTTTTCAATGTATGTTTTAAAATGCTAAGTTCTAAAAACAGGGATGAGCTGATCCCACTCCTTCTGATGATTCTCAAATGAAGTTGCAGTATCCTGACACTTAATATTTGAGCCTGTGATACTGTATAATAGCCCTGAAACATAAGGCTGAAGCAACTGCCACCAATTTGCCAGATGGCAAACAGGGAGGCTGCTTTGGTTCCATTTCAGAAGTCATGATTTGACTCTGAAATGGTTTTGGAGGGAGGCAGGCTATGATTTGGGGTGGGGGTACTTCTTACCTTTTCTTCCTTTTTCTCTCTCATCTATTACAGTCCCTTTTTTTTCTTTTTTAAAAATACTTTCAAAAGACACTGGTTTTGCTGGAGGCTTCAGTGGAATGGCAGCAGCAGTGCAGCTCAGACTGTCATTTCTCTTTTCCAGAGTATGCGCCTCCTTTCTAGAGGTACTCTGGGATGGAAGAAGAGTAAAGGTGACCACAGCTCCACTGTTGCTGCAATGCCACCAAAGCCACCAGCTGTAGTAAGTCTTTACAAATAAAAATACGTTTACACAAAAAAAGAAGAAAAAGAAGCCTCCCCCACCAGAACTGTAAGTCATCTCTCCTCCACTGAATCATTCTACCTCTCCCCCTTTCATTTTACTTTGGGGAGTTGGGCAAAAAGGTTCCTTCAAATTCAACCAAACCCCAAAGGTAAAATGAAAGAAGATGAGCCTTAGTTCATACAAAAGTCAGGGCAACAAACAATTCCTGCCAAGTACATTGATGGAGTCCCTGATTTATGAACTGATGTCTCCACATGGGGGCTGGAACAACTCCCATACAAGGACAGATTGGGGCTTTGCAGTTCAGAAAAAAAGGAAGTACGGCCATGGCAGAGGTGTATAAAAATATCCATGTTGTGGCAAGTTTGTCTTTTTCTCTCACAATGCTAGAACCACACACCACCAACACTGTTGAAGGAGGCTGTGATAAGACTTTTGTTAAAGAAGTCTTCATTAGATCCTGTGGATCTTAACACCTTTCACACAGTCTCTAATGTCCCCTTTTTAGGCAAGGTGATTGAGAAGGTAGTGGCTGCTCAGCTCTAAGCCTTCCTGGATGAATTTTTTCCTTTCCTTTTTAATTTGTATACTGCTTTTCTACATCACTGCACTCAAGGCGGTTTACAACCATAGAAATGACAAAAATACACAGAAGTAATCAAACTATCATCCTATAATGCTACAAAATATAAAGTAATACAAAATAAGCTTAAACAACAAATGTTACAAAAATACACAGTATTACATATACAAGTGTTCCACCAATACAAATTACTATTAAATAACCCCCATATCAGTCCCTTCTGCTTCTAACATACACACCTTCTCAGGCTGCTGGCTCTCACCCAGGACACCATCCATCCATCCTGCCTCTCACCCAGGACCCAAACACAGCTCACCCCCAGAATCTCACAACAAAGAAGAGACCTGGGAACTGCTTACATCATCATTAAAAAAACCCAACTGCTTACATTATCACAAAAACAACTTAAACTTATTTTTATGAATAAGCACCAAGGTAGATGGCAATTCATATAAAATATCAAAGTAACATACAAAATATACAATAAAACATAAAATACCATACAAACAATACAAAAAAATCATTAAAATGAGTAACTAATCAAAATAAAAAAACTAGAGAACTGCATAGGTATACTGGCATTTAAAAAAAGATCTTAAAAAGACATCCAACATGAATCTGATTATCTAGACCCTGTTCAATCAGGCTTCAGGCCTGGTCATGGAACAGAGGCTGCCTTGGTCACCCTGCTTGATGACCAGGGGCAGTGCATCCCTGTTGGTGTTTCTGGACCTCTCGGAGGCTTTCAATACCATTGATCATGGTATCCTTCTGAGCTGTCCACCTGGGATGTGTTTGGGAGGCACTGTTTTACGGTGGCTCAAGTCCTACCTGATGGACAGGTCCCAGAAAGTGGTGCTGGGAGACTACTGCTCGACCCCCTGGCCACTGGCCTATGGAGTTCTGCAGGGTTGCATTCTGTCTCTTAAAACATCTATATGAAACTGTTGGGAGAGTCAGCTGGAGATTTGGAGTTCAGTGTCATCAATATGCTGATGACACACAACTCTATCTCTCCCTACCACATGATTGCAGGGAGGGAGTGCTCATCCTAAACCGGTGCCTCGAGTCTGTGAAGGGCTGGATGTGGGCTAACAAACTGAAACTTAATCCAGACAAGACAGAAGTGTTGTTGATCAAGGGGAAAACTGCCCCAGGGATAGGGTTGCAACATGTTCTGGATGGGGTTGCACTCCCCTTGAAAGAGCAAGTCCGCAGTTTGGGAGTACTGGATCCTGCACTGCTGTTTGAATATCAGGTAGATGCGGTAGCCAGAGTGCTTTTGGCCAACTCAAACTGGTCTACCAGCTGCACCCATTCCTGGAAGCAGCTGACCTGGCCACAGTGACACATGCATTGGTGACATTGAGGCTTGATTACCAGGGTCGGTGCCAGAGGGCAGCCAGGTTGGGCCCTGACTGAGGGTCCCTGCTGCCCAGAAGGGCCTCTGAAAGGCCCCTCCTTAGGGTGGGACAGTAGTGCTCCTGTTCTGCAATCTGCGGCAGTGTCGGCTCCCAATGCATGTCATTCATAGGGATGAGAGAGGTAGGTGGGATGTGCAGACAGGCTTATTAGCTCAGTGCCGCCCTTATGAGGGGGCCTGGAGCAGGCTGGTGCCCAAGGATCCAGTCATGCCTGGCACCAGCCCTGTTGATTACCGTAATTCACTCTATGTGGGGCTGCCTTAGAAAACAGTTCAGAAATTGCAGTTGTTTCAAAATGTGGCAGCCAGAATGTTAACTGGATTGTGGCATGGAGAGCATATCACCCCTGTGGTTTATCGACTCCACTGATTCCCAATTTGTTTCTAGGTCCTTCAAAGTGCTGGATCTGACCCTGAAAGCCCTAAACAGCCTTGGATCAACGTACCTGAGGGAGCGCTTATGCCCAAATGTACCTGCCTGTGATTTAAGATCAGCTGCCTCTAGTCTCCTCTGCGTGCTTGGAATGAAAGATGTCAGACTGGCAGGCATGTGGGAAAGAGCCTTTTCAGCTGTGGCCCCCAAGCTCTGGAATACCCTATCCCAAGAAGCCCTCTCTGCTCCCTCCCTGAGGGTGTTCCGGTGACTACTGAAAACAGTCATGTTCCGGAGAGCCTTTGGGAGGGATTGAAGGTAGTGCCAGTAAATGATTTTATTTCCTCCCACTTTTTAGTTTTTACCTCTTTAGTCCCTTTTAATATCACTCCTCTATATTTCTTAACTGTATTTTATGTATTTTTATATGTTTTAATGTTTTTGTGATTTTATTATGTACAATATTATTGTGACCTGCCCTGAGTGCCCTATTTTAGGGTAGAAGGGCAGGACAAAAGTATTTTAAATAAATAAATAATAGATAAACTTGGGGTCATCCAATAAAGATGCACTGCAGGCGATTTAGGACACACTAAAGAAAGTGTTTATTCACCCACCCCACAGTTAAACTATAGTATTTGTGTCCTCAGAACGTGATGGCCACCAACTTAAGATGGTATTAAAAAGTGAGTAGATATATTCATGGGGGATAAAGATTTCAATGACTATAGTCATTATGGCTATATATTACTTTCACTGTCAGAGGCATCATGACTCTGAATATTTATTTGTTTACTAACTATATTTCTGGATCACCCTTCATCCATCAGGATCACAGGATAGTTTTCAAGATTCGTATTAAAACCACAATAAGAACATTAGTATAATAATTAATTAGTACAACAGAACAGTTAAAGCAGTAATTAGAACTGTGTTTCCACTGCAAACAGAGCATTTTAATTCCATTTGGTCTCATCAAACAACTCTACTCAATATCCTTCCTAAGGCCTGGATACTAGTTGGGAACAGGAGTGGGAGAGGGCTATTCTGCTCATATCCTGTTGGTGAGCTTCCCATAGGCATCTGGTTGGCCTCTGTAGGAAGCAGGATGCTGGACTAGATAGGCCTGTGGTCTGATCTAGCACAGCTCTTCTTCTAGTTTTCCACGTTTTTAAGTTTTTATACCGCTGCTATGAATATACAAATTGTGGGGGTTTGCCTGTACAGCCTCCACATCAATGCAGAGTTTTCTAAGACGAGTGCTTCTGTTCAATCACTGCTAGTATTCTCATATACTCCCATAGAAAATTGCTGCGGGGGTTGCCAGTTGCATGAACCTGCCCACCGGCATAATATTTTGTGGTCTGCCTGTACAGCTAGTGTAACTTGCTGTTCTTAGAGGCAATGATGTCAGGATAATAATCTGATTTTTTTTTAAAAAAAGATCATGCATTTACAGTTGTAAAGTAAAATAAAAAAGCAAACATTAGTAAAATGAATATTTTTAATTAGTAGCCATAATTACTGTGCTTTATCCCATTTTTCCCCCACAACCCCTTTTTTTACATGGCTCTATGGGATCTGCAGTTTACTGTTGTTGCTATAGCATCATCAAATGTGTGACACTTTACAGTAGGAGTAGCCAACATTGTGCCCTCCAGATGTTCAACTACAACTCCCACTATCCCTGACAATAGGCCATGCTGGCTGGAGTTGATGGGAGTTGTTGTTCAAGAACTTCTGGAAGGCACCACACTGGCTGCCACTGCTTTAAATTAAAATTAAAGCAAAGTAAAGAGTAAAATTAAAGCAAAAGTCTCTAGTACAATTGAATAGCATTCTTAGAAACATTTAGTGATCCAATTTTATTTTACAATGTACTATAGAAAAAATCTGAATGAAGCCAGTGAGGGTTCAAATTTGCTTTTTTTTTTAATGCTATCTTGTTAGGAATAGAATTCAGTCTCTGCCAAAGAATGATCTATCATAATTTTAACCAGTGCATGGAAAATGGTTCAGTCGCCATCAGTGGCGTCACTAGGGTTGGTGTCACCCAGTGCGGTAACTCATGGTGTCACCCCCATGGACCTCCTCCCGTACCAGACCATACAGAATCCTTAGTAATGTTTTTTGTACTAATGTTACCCATAAATTGTAATTCCTGTATATCACTGAATGTAATGGCAATAATAGTGACATAAACAACTAGCAAAATTAAAATTACACCTTTAAATTACAACGTCATAAGCACAGCCTAAATGTATTTACATTTACATAGTTTCATGTGGTTAAAGTGAAAATTTGGTAAGAAAACAATAGAATTTGAAGTAAAAACATTTAAGAACTACATCAAAATTGATAATATCGCAAGATTGGAAAGCCTTGACTGTCCCATGGTAGATCGCAAATAGTTCTTTATAAGTTTCAGCTTTGAAAAGCTCCTCTCACATGAAGTTGGAAAGACTCACAGGGTTGTTGGAAAGACTCTCCACTCTCTCTCTCTCTCTCTCTCTCTCTCTCTCTCTCTCTCTCTCTCTCTCTCTCTCTCTCTTGTAGAAATACACCCCACATAATAGTTTATTGCCAAACCAGCTGGTCATTGCAGAACTGCCTAATTGTTTTAAAAATAGGATTGGAGAAGAAGGGAAAGATTTACAACACAAACAATTCTTTGTTATGTTTACTCAGAAGTCCCATTAATTTACAGCACAATCCTAACCATGTCTACTCAAAAGTAAGTCCTAATGAATTCAATGGGGTTTACGCCAGGTACATGGGATCAGCATTCCTTTACTCCCAGAAAAGCAAGTATTGGATTAAAGCTTTCATATTGGAAAGGTTTTCAAAGCACTGCCCTCTCCAACAGCCCAGGGTCTGAATGCTACACACAAGAGAGAAAAAACTTTAACCCATATTCTTACTTCCTCAAACTGAAGACCTCAAAACCACCATTTTGACGTTGTAATGAAGCCTAAGCACTGCCTGGGTCAACAGATCACAAGCCTGGCTCCCCTTACAATCCTGAAAGGGCGGGATTAGAGGCCAGAGCTTGGAAAAGTTATTTTTTGGAACTATAACTCCCATCAGCCCAATCCAGTGGCCATGCTGGCTGGGACTGATGGGAGCTGTAGTTTAAAAAAGTAACTTTTCCAAGCTCTGGCTAAAAGCTGCTATACAGGTCGGTTAAAAAACAGATTAAACAGTCACGGGGGGGGGGGCTGACGTTTTGGTGTATATCTCGGGAACCAGACGACCTAGAAACTTAGTTTTTTTTTTAATTGAAGCTGAGAGTCCGGAGATTAAGGTAAGTTAGCTGGGGACCCGGAGGGGACCCCCCAAAACTGGAAACTCCAGCCAAAAATCGGACACCTGGTAACCCTACTCCTGGGAAGCCACTCAGGCACACAGCCCAAGAGCAGGCAGGGGATTCAAACTTCCCACCTAAAATTCACAGCTGATGAGCAGGCAAGCCAGGCAGGATGGGCGAAAAACTGCTCTGCAGTCAAAGAGCGGAAGATTCCCCAAGAGGGAAGTGGCTGGCAAGATGGCCGCTGCAGGGCCGGCTCTGGGTGTCATCCCCTCTGATGGTGTCACCCAGTGCGGTCTGAACCCCCCACCCACCCCTAGTGACGCCGCTGGTCGCCATTACATCTTGAAGGACATTTCAAATGGGACTGGTTTCTAAGGTCAGTAAATTTAATTAACCTTACTGATACTTGGAGATTATGGTTTTTTTCCATTGTACTGCAGCCACAGCTAGCCCATAGAGAGCTAACAGAGGGACAAGGCTTGAGACTAGATGTTGAAGACCAGATTCACAAAAGGAAAGAACGTGCACACAGCTGACGTTTGATTTTGTGAAAATACTTGCTAAAAAAATTAAATTGGAAAAATGTAAAAGTACGCTTTTAAAGCCAGAATGCAGTTGTTTTGTGAGTTAGCAGAATTGTTTAGGATCGAATTGGTAAATGCTTAATTTAAAATGCAAAGTGTAACCAGTGTAGATCTGGATTTATGTCTCCTTGAAGTTCTGCTATATTATAGACAACGTGGTGTAACTGCAGTGCTGGGAGAGTCCAGGTTCAAATCCCCACTGAGCCATGAAATGTACCATTGGTATCACCTGAAGGGTGATTTTCTTAGGTAGTCCGACATCACGTGGGATATAGCGCCATCTAGTGTCCGAAGGCAAGAATGGATCGAAGTCAAGACCTGGGGCATCGAGCCCCTCCCACTCCAGTTCATTTGTGACGAGACCGAACTGAGAGACATATCTGAAAAGACAGAAAAGGCCAACGGGCCTCACAGCAAGGAAACAGTGTCCCAAATCATAACCCAAAGATCGCAAGCATATTAAACAGGCCCAAATTGGTCTTGACTTGGTAAAAAAGTTTAAATATTATAACACTGAAGAATAATAAGTGGTAAGGTAGCAAAAAAACCCCAATCCTCCAAAAAGGGAGGGCCGTGATGTCGGACTACCTAAGAAAATCACCCTTCAGGTGATACCAATGGTACATTTTCCTTAGGTAGTCCGACATCACGTGGGATGTACCAAAGCAGCCCCTAATAGGGAGGGACCGCCTCTTGGCTACTTAGCACGCCTCCCAAATGAGGCATCAGCAGAAGCGTAACGGTCTATCTTATAGTGTCTTATGAAAGAATTTGGGGTAGACCATACAGCCGCTCTGCAAATCTCTGCTAGAGGAGCATTGGTTGCGAAGACCATAGTGGCAGCTGACCTAGTGGAATGTGCCGTTATGTTACAAGGCACTGGCAGCTGAAGGGACTCATAGGCCAATGCAATACAGGCATGCAACCAACAAGATAACGTAGAGCTAGACACCTTTTGCCCCAGAGTACGCGGGTGAAAGGATACAAATAAGGAATCCGTTGACCGTATTTCCTGGGTGCGAGACAGGTAGGTCTTGAGGGCCCTCCGGACATCTAGTGAGTGCCAGGCCTTCTCAAGCGGATGAACAGGATCTGGACAGAACGAAGGCAAAACAATGTCTTGGTTACAGTGGAACGCCGAAATGACCTTGGGACGGAAGGAAGGATCTAGACACAGTACCATTGAGTCCTTATGGAAAATACAGAGATGGCGGGCCAAGGACAGCGCCCCCAACTCTGAGATTCTTCTCGCCAAGGTGATCGCCACAAGGAACAGGACTTTGAAGGTCAAAAGACGTAAAGGCACAGATCGAAGGGGCTCAAAAGGAGGGCGCTGCAGGGCTTGCAGGACCTTCGATAAACTCCATGAAGGAAAGCGATGACAAACTGCTGGCGACACTAGGACGGCCCCCTTCAAAAAACGTTTGACCAGTGGGTGTGAACCCATAGGAATATTAGGAGACGCGACGGAGATAATAGATGAAATGGTGGCGGCGTGGCGGCGTAAGGTGTTAGGTTTCAGTCCCATCTTCAGGCCTCTGTAAAAATTGAAGTAGATGTTGAACCTTGGCCTGAGATGGTAGAATGTTTTGAGAGTCACACCAACTAGCAAAGGTAGACCAGGTGCTCTGGTAGACCCGAGAGGTCGACTGCTTTCGAGACGTGAGAATTGTGTCCACAATTTCCTTAGACAGTCCCCAATGAATCAAATGCCACGCTGTCAGATTGAGCCATTCGGGATCTGGATGCCAAATCGGGCCCTGAGATAGAAGATCTGGTCTGAGTGGCAACCTCCAAGACTCCCGTCACTGAAAGGGAGAGCAGGTCGGAGAACCACGGCCGACGAGGCCAGTATGGTACTATCAGGATCAGATGGGCCCTTTCGCGTCGCAGCTTCTTGATGGTCCTGCCCAATAGCGGTATCGGGGGGAAAGCATATAGGAGGCCTGCTGGCCACTGAGTCAACAGTGCATCCGTCGATTCCGCGTCGTTGTCCAGATACCTGGAGAAGTAGCGAGGTAGCTGGTAATTGTGACTAGATGCAAACAGATCCACCGAGAGGCTGCCAAACCGTCGTTGGAGAAGGCTGAACACCATGGGGGGTAGCTTCCATTCTCCCGGGATCACCTGTTGTCTGCTGAGCCAGTCGGCCGCAACGTTTAAAACACCTTGGAGATGTTCTGCTCTTAGTGAAAGTAGATGTATTTCGGCCCATTGGAAGAGTTGAGACGCTTCCGCCTGGAGGCACCGTGACCTGGTGCCCCCTTGTCTGTTCAGATGTGATTTCACACAAGTATTGTCCGTGCGAATCAACACGTGGTCCAGAAGGAACAAGGGTTGAAAATGCCGAAGAGCCAGATGGACCGCTCTTAGTTCCAGCCAGTTGATATTGTGACTTGCTTCCGTGTTGGACCACACTCCCTGAACATACTGGGAATTGCAATGGGCCCCCCATCCGGACAGACTGGCATCTGTGGTGAGTATGGTCCTGTCTGGTTCTCAGAACGGGGTTCCCAGTCTTAGATTTTTGGCCGTAGCCCACCAATGGAAAGAGGTCCGGAGAGATGGGTGCAGGTGGACCGTACGGTGGTTGGACGTGGCAATGTCCTGTTGGAAAGGGAGTAGGGCCCACTGTAAGGGTCGAGTGTGGTGCCGAGCCCATGGCACGATGTGAATGGTCGAGACAAACATTCCCAGAGCTCTTGCCAGAAGCATTAAGTCCACTCTCGAACGACATGTGAGGTGTAGAGCCATCTCTGTGATGGCCGTAATTCGATCTGGTGACAAAAAGACCAATGGCCTGCGTGGTGTCTAGAATTGCACCCAAATGTTGTAATCTGAGTTGGTAGTAGTTGACTTTTGTCGTAGTTGACCAGCCAACCATGGGTGCATAGAGCCGTAAGAGCAGAGTGAACATGAAAGAGGGCCAAATCTCTGGAACTCGCTCGAATTAACAGATCGTCCAAGTAAGGATAAATGTGGACTCCCTGAAGACGGAGATAAGCCACCAGGGTTAGCAGCACTTTGGTGAATACTCGTGGGGCCGACAAGAGACCGAAAGGCATTGCTCGATATTGGAAGTGATGGGGGCCGAAGGCAAATCGCAGGAAACGTCTGTGGGTTGGACAGATGGGCACATGAAGGTAAGCTTCTTTGAGATCTATGGAAGCCAGAAAATCCCCTTCGTTTAGCGCCTCTACAATTGACGCCAGGGACTCCATCTTGAACAGTCGGTATTTCATGAAACGGTTGACAAATTTGAGATCTAGTACCGCCCTCCATGACTGATCTCGCTTGGGAACTGCAAATAGGAGGGAGGAAACCCCTTGTCCTCTCTCCTCCGGTGGTACAGGTTCTATTGCAGCTATGTCGAGAAGATGGGTTATGGCTTCCCGCATGATCCGGCACCTGTCTCGAACTCTGGGTAGAATGGATGGAATGAACCTGTCTGGAGGGGTCAACCAAAATTCCAGTTCGTAACCATGGAGGAATAGATCTCTGACCCAAGCAACCTGTGTCAGACATAACCAGTGACTTGCAAACATTAGCAATCTGCCCCCCACAGGGAAAGCGTCAGTATTGTCTTTGCTGATGAGCTCCCCTGCCATAAGTTGAAGTTGAGGCCCCTTGACTTCCCCTGTTCTGTGCTCTGGCTTGGAAACGTTGCCTGTTCCAGGATCCCCTGGAGGAGCGGAAACCAGAAGATCGAAAGTCGCGGCCTCGCCCTGCAGGCCGCGCTCCTCGAAAGGGCTGAAAGGAGCGATATGGGGTGAAACGTCTGAAAGCCCTATGATCCTCTCTCTTAGAAGTGGCCAATACTGGCCTTCGGCTGTCTTTAGGGTCTACCAAGACCGCCTTGACGGCTTCGTCTCCGAAGAGTAAAGACCCAGAAAAGGGTGCTCTAGACAAGTTGCCCTTGGCCGTAGAATCAGCATCCCAGTGCCTGAGCCAAAGGGTACACCGAGCTACCACCTGTGAGGCTAGAGCTCGTGCTCCCAGCTGGGTGGCATCCAGTGTGGCGTCGGCTACGAAGGCCGCTGTCTTGTGTAATTTTACCAGGCCCTTGCGGAGCTTGACAGGGTCTGGTTCGGGATCATCCAAGAGTTCGTCTAGCCACATCATAGCCGCTCTTGAAAATATGGAAGCTGAAGCAGACGCCTGAATAGTAAAGGCAGTAGCCTTGTGGTTTTTACGCAAGGCGTAGTCCATGCAGCGTTCAAATGGGTCCTTTAGTTGTGATTCCCCTTGCTTTGGAAGGAGCGAGCACGAAACCAAACTGGAGACTGGCTCATCAATGTCTGGAACAAGCAAGCGATTCATAAAGTCCGGGTCCAGTGCATAGAGCCTTTTGGCCATAATGGAAAAGCGGCGTGCCTGCAGAGGATGATCCAGCTCTTCCTTGGCCAGTTTGCCAATGGGGTCCAGCACAGGAAGGTAATGATCCAATGATTTTGGAGACTTAAGGACTTTAGCCCCTTTCATGGGGGGAGTGGTAGATTCGGGCTGTGTAGTTTGAAACCCAATGTGCCCAAAGCTCTGCGAGATAGCAGAAGAAAGTCGGCCGCATCAAATAGGCGATATGAGGTGTCCTCCTCGAAGTCTGCCTCGTCACTCCACTCATCCCCTTCGGCTTGAAGAGAATAATCTGGGTCCTCCAACCCAGGGATGCCATCTTCAATCCTGCCTCTAGCAACGTCAAATGGGTTGGGCGAGGGGAGCGGTACCACATCAGAACAGCCACATGGGGCTGGGGCACAGGAAGGGTGCTGTTCGCTGTGCTGAGTCAATGGAGCTGTCTGGACTCTCGACTCACCTGAGAAGAGGCTTAGGATATCTTTCAACTGCATCAGGAATTCAGGAGACAACTGCAGTCCTGGTACAGAGGCAGGTAGTTGCCCTGATAGCGGACCAGCAGGCGGTTGTGTTTGTGGAGGAACAGCAACAGTGGGCTCACTGGTCTGGAGTGGCAGGCTGCATTGTGAGTGGCAGACCCCAGGCTGGTCAGGAAAACCCTCGAAGTCATCCTCAGATGACCCAGCTGGAGAGTGAAAGAGTGCTGTCAAGTGGTCTTGGTTAGCCGCTTGAGAATGTGGCACAGAACTGTAACGTGTGTTTTTGGTGGCACTGAGGCGAGACAGGTGTTTAGTTTTAGCCACGGCCTTGGAGTGCAGCCTGGGCAGTTTTTGATTTGCAGACTTATGATGCGAGGACTTGCAGGGTCTCTCAGCCGCTGCTGAATGTGTATCTGAGTGTTGATCCACCATTCTGAGCGCCCAGCAATGCTATATATATATATATATATATATATATATATATATATATATATATATCCTACGCACAGAGCTGGGGGGTGCGGTGCAGCAAGGGACTTTCACCAACACACGGTATATATAACACCAACACACGCACAGAAGTGGTGGGTGCGGTGTGGCAGAGTACTATCACCAACACACGCACAGAGGTGGGGGGTGCGGTGTGGCGTACAGTTCCAATATGCAGCTGCGGCGCAGATAATTTCAAGGTGCAGTCCGAATACGCAGTTGCTGTGCAGAGGCACTTGTTGTAAAAATAAGTCCTACAGGCACTTGGATAGCCTGACTAAATAACTGTACAAACAAGTGAAGGAGAACAGAAAGGGCGGGAAAAATGGGCAGATCAAAATGGCGCCCGCGAAAAAGGGCGGGAATTTCAATTAAATGGCGGCCGGGAAGAAGGCACAATAGCAGGTAGGCAAGGATTCTAGTGCTCCAGAAGGCCTATAACAGTCGCGGCAGGAGTCAGGCAGACAGATAGGGGAGGAGGAGCAAGAGACAGCTCCAAGCGCAGCGAGTGACGTGCTTTACAGTAAAGGCTGCGAACTGGTAAAAAAGAGCCGGGGGGGGTCCTCCCACAGCCACCTGAAGAGTCTCAAGGCAGAGAAATGCCAGCAGAGGAGCCGCGAAAGCACTTGTTCTAAGGGTGTCATTAGCAGCGGCAACCACTACTTGCTAAGGGAAGCAGCCGCCTTTCACCACAGCCCAATAGCAGCCCCTGCTGAAAAAACGGTTGTTAAAGGAGCCGCAGCTGCAGCTCCCTGCGAGGCAAAAAACAATTAAAAAGACGGCCGCCGCGTGAAAGTGGCGGCAAGGCAAAGCAAGGGCTGAAGAGAGAGCCGCAGCCGCGGCTCTCAGAAAGGCTCGTCCAAAGGGAGAGGTGAGCCCAACAAAATTGGTCGTCGCCTGTGGAAGGGAGACCGATGGAGAAAAAACAGGGAAAAAACGGGCTGAAGACAGAGAGCCGCAGCTGCAGCTGTCAGGGAAGGCTCATCTCAGAGAGACGGGAGCCAAAAGGGAAAACGGCAGCCGACTGATTCCCCAACAAAGGGACTAAAAGGGGGAGGCAAAAATGAGTTAAAAATAAAATTCCCCCCCCCCAAAAATAACGTCCCAGATATATAAAGAGAGGGTGAGGGAGAGAGGAAACAAGAAGAAAAGTACAATCCCACACACTCCAACTTAGCTAGCTAGCAGATCCAAAAGCCTCGAACGAAGGAAGGCAAGAATGAACTGGAGTGGGAGGGGCTCGATGCCCCAGGTCTTGACTTCGATCCATTCTTGCCTTTGGACGCTAGATGGTGCTATATCCCACGTGATGTCGGACTACCTAAGGAAAATTCACTTTGGGAAGTCACTCAGTGTAATCTACCTCACAGGGTTCTCATGAGCATAACATTGGGTGTATGTGTAGCCTATGTACACCACAGCTGAGCTCCTTAGAAAAAGGGAGGAAGTTAGCAAAATAATAAATACATAATATTATATTTTATATTTAAGGGCTGTGACATTCTGACATCCTTCTGATCTAAAGCCAGAAGCTTCTGATTTATAGGATGCTTGAGGTTTCTGCCACAAATATAAGGGGTTGTCTCCAACTAAGTCATATTCAGAGTAAACCCACTGAACTTAATGGACTTAGGAACGTAGGAAGCTGCCTTGTACTGAAACAGATCACTGGTCCATCTAGCTCAGTATTGTCTACATTGACTGCTAGCGGCTCTCCAGGGTTTCAGGCTGGGGTCTCTCCTAGCCCTACTTGGAGAAGCCAGGGATTGAACCTGGGACATTCTGCATGCAAGGCAGTTGCTCTACCACTGAGCTACGGCCCCTCCTTACGGCCCAAACGCACAACTTAAGTTAGTAGTATCCATATTTAAATCAGGCTTTTCAGAATAAGAGTACCCTTTTCAGATAGAACCCAAAATCTTTTGTCTGTCATAATCAAAATTAATTTAAGTTATCAGGTAGACAAGAGCCTACTGTCTGTGGAAGTGAAATTATTTTAGCTAATCTTCCAAAAGTTTCTATCCTATTTACAAGTGACGTAACGTCTGGCTGAGAAGGTGCAACATTTCCTGAAAAAAACTCTGGAGAAACTAGGAGAGCAAGGAAACAGCAATATAATTTACAGGTGGCTTGGGCCACAGTTGGATGTATACAATGCTTACTCAAACATGTGCCAACCAATCAAGAGCATTTGCTGATCATTTTTCCTTGAGTTGATGGGTATTTCCTGAAAGCACACAAATGTAATTTTAGTATGTGACATAACACCTGACTCAGGCCTTCTGAACTAGGATATGAGCTCATTCTAGGAAACATGAAAGAGTATGCATTGTCTCTACCACAATGTCAGGTTTTATTTATACTATCTGAAATCTATGTCTCAACTTGTCTGTGCTTTGTGCTTTCATAAGCAGGGAATCCTTATGGTCCTCATTTATAGATAAACCACAATAGAGTATAAACCACCCCATTGCCAATGATAGGATTTTGAAGGAAAAGATTTCTAGCAGGACTGTTATATAAGCTCTACGCAATTTGTTTCACTTCTTTGTCTCACTGGTTCAGGTTGGCTACCACAATGACATTCTCAACGTTTAACTTCGCAGAATGCTAATTTTGTTTAAAGATGAACAGTTACGGTTCTTATTATTTTGTCCACTGGAACGTATTGTCGGCAACTCTGAAATCCAACACATTTGGTTTTAATCAACCTTTAGTCACAGTTAAAACTCTTCTGTGTCATTATAGCTAATTTAGCTTTTAATTACATTGTCCGTGCTAACACTGATTGGAATTTAATACATCCAGGTTTAATGACTCATTCATTTTCAATGTCCCTCTGAAACAAGTTGCTGATTAGTTTTATAAACTTCAAATATTCTTCTGCTAAATTTATGTGTAAAATCCAATTGCTACATGTCTGATAATACAACATAATGAGCTAGAAATTGCTCTGGAATGGCTGATTGCATAACAATTCTGATATAACTTCAGACAAGTGAACAAGTTAAGACCCTGAGAGCAACACTATAATATGGTTTTCCTGTCAATTGAAGGAACCTCTGAAACAAAAAAAATGTAAGAAATAAAATCTATACTTGTAAGAACATGCAAATGCTTTCTTCTCCGGTCTGTAGCTACACAAAAAAAGGTTTGTTTGCTACCTTGCGTACTGAAATGTAGAAAGGCTATCTGGAAGTTTCAGAAACCACTCAATGAATAAATACAAAGCATAACAGTCTCTGTTACAGTGGACTGTGGTCCAGCAAAACCCAATTCAAACTAAAGCCTGGCTCCTAAAGCTGCAACTGGTTTAATGTCAAAGGAAAAAAAAAGGATTGGGGATAAAATGGGGTGGCTCAACAAAAAGAATCAAACCCAAGTGAGAGTTAGCTCCTCAGAGGGCTTTATTTTCTGTCTAATATTTAGAGACTACTGTACCCCTATCCAGGCATTAACAAATCCAGGGACATAAACATGTGAGGTGTTGGTGGGGGAACAGCACCTTCCTCCATTATAGTTTTTGTTGCCTTCCAACTTGTGGAAAGTGACTGTCTGCAGTAGGGAGTCTCTTTTATGAATGGAGGATTCTTGCGTGTTTTGGAACCCTGCAAAATCAGGGTTCCAAAACATCTAGGAAACATCCATGGATACAAGTCATGTTCCATAAGTTGGAAGGGAAAGCATGAAAACTATGCTGGAGACAGTAGGGAGCTGGCACGGTCATTCCTTCTGTGCCCTCCCCCCAATGTTTCTTTCCAGGATTTGTAATATCTGCTCAGTGTCTCCAGAAAAAATAAGCCAACAGTAACTCTACACTGGAAGAGGAAGTTGAGTGGAGTTGGCGTAATGTTGCAGCTAGGCAAGCTGGGCTTGGGAAAGTGAGAATGATGAAAATGGATAAGGGTATTTAATGGCATTTGTCCCTTGTTGGATCACACCAAAGTTTGTACTATCCAGCACAATGTTTTCAGTAACAATGATCCAGATGCCCCAATAGACAGTTGCTATCCCTCATCATTCATTGGCGTTCACTTGTGACTGAGTAAGACTGTCTTCCACAATAAAGTCTTTAACAGTGAGTCAGTATGTGACTGTGGAGGCCAATCCTAAATCCACACACTGTCCCACAGTGAGGACATAGGTTTCCAGATGGAAGATGGTTGCGATGAGGATTTGTTTGGCATGCCTTCTGCTTGGCTCGTTTGTCCCTTTCGCCCTGTATTCGTGCTTCTTCAAAGTCCATAGCACCTTTGATAATAGCTGACCTCCAATTGGGACTCTCGTGGGCCAAGACTTCCCAGTTCTCGATGCTCATGTTACATTTTTTAGGTTATTTTTAAGACCATCTTTAAACCTCTTTTGCTGTCCGCCAATATTCCGTTTTCCATCCTTAAGTTGGGAGTAGAGTAACTGCTTTGGAAGACAGTGATCAGACATGGCCGGTCCAGTGAAGTTGATGTTGGAGGATCATTGTTTCAACGCTGGTGGTCTTTGCTTCTTCCAATAAGTTAACATTTGACCGCCTATCTTCCCAAGAAATTTGCAAAATTTTCTGGAGGCAGCATTGGTGGAATCTTTCAAGAAGTTGGGAGTGGCATTTATAGATGGTCCATGTTTCGCAGGCGTACAGTAATGTAAGTAGTACAATGGCTTTGTACCCAACACCTCATAATCAGAGGTATACTGCCTGTTAAATACAGGTACATAGGTTCCATTTTAACAATAGCAGCTAACAGCCTTTCATTAACCCATATTTTATAAAGATGTTTAATTAAGCCTTATCACATCTGCTGCCCGCTATAGTGTGGGGATTTTTGTTGTTATGTGCCTTCAAGTCGACTACGACTTATGGCGACCCTAGGAATCAGTGACCTCCAAGAGCATCTGTCATGAACCACCCTGTTCAGATCTTGTAAGTTCAGGTCTGTGGCTTCCTTTATGGAATCAATCCATCTCTTGTTTGGCCTTCCTCTTTTTCTACTCCCTTCTGTTTTTCCCAGCATTATTGTCTTTTCTAGTGAATCATGTCTTCTCATGATGTGTCCAAAGTATGATAACCTTTTAGCTTCTAATGACAGTTCTGGTTTAATTTATTCTAACACCCAATTACATGTCTTTGTCGCGGTCTATTGTATCTGCAAAGCTCTCCAACATCACATTTCAGATGAGTTGATTTTTTTCTCATCCACTTTTTCACTGTCCAACTTTCACATCCATACATAGAATAGTGTGGGGATACTAATACTAATACTACAGGGCTGTTGTAAGGATTACTGATAAAATGTATGTGAAGCACTTGGAATGCTCTAAAGCAGAGGTGGGGAACCTGGTGCCAAATATTGCTAGACTGCAACTCCCTCGTCTCTGACCTTTGGCCAGGCTGATGGGAGTCCAGAAAGCCCCAGGTTTCCAACCCTGTTCTGTAGCACTATGTGCATGCTTAGCAGCAGTATTATCCTTTAGCCATCACACTCTGGGGATAATGTCAGAGAGGATTATTCCAGAGAGCAGTAAAACTATTGCTATGGAAGTTAGAAAGTGCAGAAATGTTTGATCAGACTTTGTGGACTGGTGGCTATTTTTGTAGAATGAAGAGCTTTTTTGGGGAAAAGAAGTTGCACAGCTGGTTTTTAGTTCAAATTCAATAGGGACTGAATCACAAAAGACAAGGCAGAAGACAAGGCTAAGAAGATTATAGTCACCACTGCTAAGCAGAGATGACCAATCCACTAATGAATTTGAGGCAAAACAAACAAAATTGTCTGGTTTTAAAAAATCCAATACATTTTATACTATAAACATTCAGTGCTGGTTCTCTGGGGATTCCCTTGCTTAATCCTCTTTCATGAGACGTGAAGGACAGACCTAAGACCAACCTCCTCTTTTTAGTATTCAAGTAAAAGCCTGATTAAAGTTTCCAGAGGAGAAGAGAGTAGATACAGCTGCATTACAAGGGGCAAGGAAATCCTCTAGTAGGTTGCCAAAGTGCAGACAGAAAATGTTGGGGCTCAGTAGTATATGAAACAAATAAAAGAGGACTAGAGAACACGATGAACAGTAGACCCTCAAATAAAAACAATATTCTACCACTGCTCTATTATGTTTGCAGTTTTTGAAAGCAAACGTAGTTAATTCTATCATGGCTTTGAGTAAGAAGAAGGAATCTTCTGCCTAACAATACCAAGCGGAGCTACAAGTTTTGTGTATTTGTAGAACTACCCATGCCATGTTACTTCTTCCAATCTCCTCCTTTTTTCTATTTTAGATCTGTACACCACCTTGCTAATTTTTTTGGGGGGGGGGGTCAATATAGGCAACATACATAGCCCAGTCCTACTATACGTTGTTCCAGCAGTCTGTGTCCTGGAGATCTTTTCAGACTTGGTGGAGGGGGCCAATAGGGGTAGACATTATGGCTATCAATGGTTCTTGTCATATGGTTTCCAAAGTCAATCCTATGACAGGGTATATTTATTTATTTATTATTTGATTTATATCCCGCCCTTCCTCCCAGCAGGAGCCCAGTGCGGCAAACTGAAGTGCTAAAAACACTTTAAAACATCATAAAAACAAACCTTAAAATACATTAAAACAAAACAATGTTAAAACATTTTTTAAAAAAGTTTAAAAACATCTTTAAAAAAAGGGTTAAAAGCATTATTCAAAAAACCATATTAACAACCAACTCTAACACAGACGCAGACTGGGATGGGTCTCAGCTTTAAAGGCTTGTTGAAAGAGGAAAGTCTTCAAAAGGCGCCAAAAAGATAGCAGAGATGGCGCCTGCCTAGTATTCAAGGGGAGGGAATTCCACAAGGTAGGTGCTGCCACACTAAAGATAAAAATTCCAGCTAAGGGGAAAAACTCATTATGGTAATTTTTTACAATCAAGCAAGGCTTCTAAGATTATTGCTGCCTTGGGTTCCCTTTGGGAGGAAGGACAGGATATAAATTAACAACAACAACAACAATAATTCACAAAGAGAGGACCAACAAGCAGAATGGCTCAGGGCTCCTAATGCACCATGAGACCTCATCTGTCACTGACAGAACTACTACTTAAACTGGACTGAACCCTGCTATCTCTTGTCATGTCCCAAATCTTCCTGGCATGACCAGTTCAGAACTGGACATGACCTCAGTAAAGGAGTAGGGACTGATGGCTGGCTGTGGTACTTATGGGGTGAAAGGGGAGTCAGCGGACACCAGTAACCCTCCCAAGACTACCGTCGCAGAAAATACCCCACTTAAGAAGGCTTCAGGTTTGGAAGAACCTGTCCGTCTCTGCCGGCTGCACCGAGGTTATATATGGTGCTGTAAAACAATTAGCCAGCAGCGGCTTGGTTGTAAAGCAGATAAGCAAGGGAGAGGGTCAAGGGGTCTCAGTGCACAAAAGGCAAAGTCAGTTAACGAGGCAAGGTTCAATATTCTAACAAGGAAATCTGGGTTTCAAGGCACAGCTGGCAAGGGTATGACGTTGGCATCTTACTCAAGAATCGTACTCAAAGAGTGCTTATCAATGGTTCCTTCTCAAACTGGGTGGAAGTAACAAGTGGGGTACCACAGGGCTCAGTCCTGGGCCCAGTGCTCTTCAATATTTTTATTGACGACGTGGATGAGGAGGTACAGAGCATGCTTATCAAATTTGCAGATGATACAAAATTGGGGGGCACAGCTAATGCCGTGGAACACAGAAACAAAATTCAAAGGGACCTTGATAGGTTGGAGCATTGGGCTGAAAACAACAGAATGAAATTCAACAGGGATAAACGCAAAGCTCTACATTTAGGAAAAAGAAACCAAATGCACAGTTATAAGATGGGGGATACTTGGCTTAGCAATACGACATGTGAGAAGGATCTTGGAATTGTCATTGATCACACACTGAATATGAACCAACAGTGCGATGTGGCTGCAAAAAAGGCAAATGCTATATTAGGCTGCATTAACAGAAGTATAGTTTCCAAATCACATGAAATATTAGTTCCCCTCTATTCAGCACTGGTTAGGCCTCATCTTGAATACTGCTTCAGGTTTCACTCTCTCTGCTAAAAACCCTGTCTGTGAGTCTCACAGAATGCTTCACTGACCAACAGTTCTGGTCTCCGCACTTCAAGAAGGATGCAGACAAACTGGAACGGGTTCAGAGGAGGGCAACAAGGATGATCAGGGGACTGGAAACCAAGCCCTATGAGGAGAGACTGAAAGAACTGGGCATGTTTAGCCTGGAGAAGAGAAGACTGAGGGGAGATATGATAGCACTCTTCAAGTACATGAAAGGTTATCACATAGAGGAGGGCAGGGATCTCTTCTCGATTGTCCCAGAGTGCAGGACACGGAATAATGGGCTCAAGTTGCAGGAAGCCAGATTTTGACTGGACATCAGGAAAAATGTCCTAACTGTTAGAGCCATACGACAATGGAACCAATTACCTGGAGAGGGTAGTGGGCTCTCTGACACTGGAGGCATTCAAGAGGCAGCTGGACAGCCATCTATCGGGAATGCTTTGATTTGGATTCCTGCATTAAGCAGGGGGTTGGACTTGATGGCCTTATAGGCCCCTTCCAACTCTACTATTCTATGATTCTATGACATTGCTTCCAGCAAACATCAAATGGCATAACATTGCCTTTTAAGCTCCCCTCCCGGGTTCAGGTGCTAGCAATCAGCCCTTCGACTCCCAGGAGCTTGTAGCCTTAAATGGCCAGAACGCCTGCGTTGCTCTGCTACTCACAGGTGTCGCTGCTCTGCAAGGAGCGGAGGGGCTTCCTGTTCACTCCTTGCATCTGACTGAGGGGCTCCAGCTGTATCCTGAACATCTTCCAGTGGTGGTAGGTCTGGAGCTGCTTCTGGGGTGGGTCTGCTTGTTCTCTCTCCTGGGTCTGCTGTGCCAGTCCCCTGCTCCTCATCCTCCTCTGAGGACACATCCGATGGAGGCATGACAGAAACAATGCAATCCGACTGGTATCATCTTACCCCTGTTAGGTCTAGACCCAACAAGATAACACCAGGAACAAAGATGGCAGCATGTCTGACTGAAAACCCAGAACTGGAAGTGCAGTGCTCATTTGGCAGGATGAGATCAACTATCCCTGAGCCCTACTCATGAAGCAGGATCCGGATTCCTCACATGTTCCATATCAGCCCTGAAAACAGGCCAGAAAAGAGTGGGGGAGCAACACCAGCTATAAAGCTACTCAGCCAGCACTGATGCAACAACTAAACTTCCTGTGTTCTCTGACTCCTTACTGTTATTCTGGACATTCTGAAGTATGTGTTGGACAGCTCCTGGTAAGGCTGGAACAAGATATTATTATACAGCCACAAGAGTGGCTGTATACTATAGCCAGCGGGGATTTTTCACATTCCGCAATGTTAAATTGAAAATACCCCCCATGCCATTTTGATGCTTCCCATAAGCTCATGTCAAAACAAAACCTTACAAAACTTATAGTCCTGAACTCAGAAACGCTTGCTTAACAACCCTCTCAATTTTCATGGCGATACACAAAACAGTCAGAGAGAGTAGACAGTTCAAAGTGTAAAAAGAGAGAGAAAAACCTCAGAGCCCTTTTGGACTATTTTCTCTGAGAGTTCTCATAATCTGTTGAAATTCATTAAAAATCAGCCATGTTCATAGAGTACCTGTAATCCTAATAATGACGTTGCCCATACTCTGACCTTCATCTGCTGCAGCATAAAAGTTTAAAAAATGCCTGGCTGATTTTTAATTAATTTAATAAATTTTGGCTGGGACCCAATGATAACGCGGAGCATGCTCAGTAAGAACCAACTGTCAGAGTTCTAAAAGCCTCACAGCTGCTGGGCTTGGCTAATCAAGGGGCCACACCCACACCAGGCTTCATGTGAGACAGTCATGGCTTCCCTCAAAGAATCCTGGGAAGTGCAGTTTGTGAAGGGTGCTAAGAGACTCCTATTCCCCTGAGAGAATGGTTTAATAGTCAGCTACTCTGACTGAAGGTCTGTGAGGGGAACAGGGCGTCTCCTAGCAACTCTCAGCACCCTTCACTAACTACACTTCCCGGGATTCTTTGAGAGAAGCCATGACTGTCCAAAGTGAAATAAAGGCCTGGTGTGGATGTGGCCAGGGAAAGCTTTGGTTTAAATTTGGGTGGGAGGCTACATGTGTCTGCTGTAGAATAAAAAGGTGGGGGAAAGCCTGAAAAAGAATGATTCTGTTTACAATGTTTTCCTTTTGGAAAGGAAAGGGGCTTCCCTTCTGCCCAGTGCCCGCCCATCCAATCTCCTCCCCTCCCACTCCCTGCCCCTTCCCTGGGTCAGTGTTGGACTACGACCTGGGAGACCAGAGTTTGAATCCCCACACAGCCATGAAGCTCACTGGGTGGCCTTGGGCCAGTCACTGCCTCTCAGCCTCAGAGGAAGGCAATGGTGAAATCACCTCTGAATACCGTTTACCATGAAAACCCTATTCAAAGGGTCGACATAGGTGGGGATTGACTTGAAGGCAGTCCATAGAAATAAATCCCACTGAACTAAAAAAATATGCAAATGATCAAATCCACTCTCCCTTCTCTTCCCTCCTATCCCCTCCTCTTGCCCCTTCCCTCCCCCTTCCTTTGCCCCTCACTCCCCATCCCCTTCCAATCCCCTCTTTCCCCTTCCCCTTCCCCCTCCTCCCCTTCCTCCTCTCCAGGGTCAGTTTTACCTATCTTAAACATGATTGCACGGAAGTAAATACCATTGAACTCTATAAGCATGCAAATGATCAAACCTGCCCTCCCCTCCACCTTCCTTTGCCCCCCTCCAATACGCTCCTTCCCTCTCCCCACTCCTCCCCCATGGTCAGTGTTTCCTATCCTACCCAAGATTGCATAGGAGTAAATCCCATTGAAAATAATCATGCAAATGATCAGACCTGCTTTTCTCCTCTCCTCTCCCTTCCTCCTCCCCTGCCCACTCCAGCCCTCCCTCCCTCCCCCCTGTCAGTTTTACCTAACCTAAGCATGATTGCATGGGAGTAAATCGCACTGAATTTAATAAACATGCAAATGATCAAACCTGTCCTTCTCCTCCCCTCCCCATCCTGCCTGCTCCCCTCCCAGTCCTCCCCTCTGCATTTCCTCCCCTCCCTCCTCCTCCTCCTCCTCCCCTCCCCATCCTCTGTGGTCAGTTTCACCTATCCTAAGCATGATTGCAGGGGAGTAAATTCCATTGAACTCAATAAGCATGCAAATGATCAATCCATTCTCAGCAAACTTGGACAGGATCCCATTTCTTACCTCCTGGATTAAAAAGCAGGGAAATTCACTAATAGGCAAAAAACCTTGCCGTTTAAGAACATACCTATAGCCCACAGCTATTCTATCAAACTTTAAAAAGCAGGGAAATTGGGCAGCTATAGTGAATGCACCAGCGGAGCAGGAGACCTGAACTCCTCTCTGAGATATTGGACTGCCCTACAAATTGGTCAAAATGCAAACACCATTTGGGTTGGTCTTTCACAGTCCAATCCACTTCCAGTGTAGCTTGGAAGAATTTGGTAACACGTGCCTATTAGTTTTTTGCCTATTAGTGAATATATATGCATATCCCTTGACAACTTGCATATCATACTAATGGCAAATTCACAGCTGATTTTGGCTACCTATATGAAAAGCAATTAGGAATATGGTTAAGGGTATAAAAATCAGATGCTGTCCCATGCCTGTCCTAGGGAAGCCTTAAAAATAATGGCCTGTGATGTGAAAAACATGGTGCCTTCCAGATGTTGTGAACTACAACTTCCATCAGCCCCAGCCAGTATGGGTAGTAGTGAGGGAAGGATGATGGGAGTTGTAGTGGAACAACTGGACAGACCCATATTGGCTACTCCTGGCTTGTGTAAATCCCTTGCGGGTTCATTCTACGTTTATCATGTGAGGGAAGGGACTTTGGTTTCGAAATTACAGTTTTAAAATTATTGTACTTTTCTTTAATGGAGATACCGAACTTCAGAAATCAAAACTAATAGGCAAGACAATATTTACTGAGTAACTAACAGACAGTGTGGGAAGCTAACCATTCTGAAAGGCTATTTCAGTAGCATATCCCGCTGCTGCACAATGCAGATAGAAGCAGTCCTGCGTTTTGTTAATGGCCGTGATTTCAGAGACAGATGAAGCAAAGCCCACTTTAAGTCAGTGCAAGTTTACAGATGTGTAGCTGATTATTTTGAATAATTAAATGGTGTCAAAACCAGCTGTGATGAATAGCACTGGGGTCTCAATTCATAAATAATTGAGGAGATAGCAGTGCATTTGATCATTCCCATCAAATTCTGCTCTCCCGAGGATAAATGTTTGTCCTGAATACCATCAACATTGTTAAATGCCTCAATATCCCTGTTCAGTCATCCAGCCAACAGTCAATTTAACTAAATCACTTTTAGCACCTTGCATAGCCGCTGTCCTCATGAATACAAAATGCTTATGACTGGCACAATAGGGCCCCCCTCCCCCGTTATTTTGGTTTAGTTTTTAAATTATCAGACAGTGTGCACCTAATCACAAAGGCTGTCACCAAAAGGCAGCAAGAAGAGGCTCAAAAGCACCATGTTGAAGGCAATGGCTGCAGCCTTCTCTTTATTACATGGAACAAAGGGGCGTTCAGTATCACACCAACAATTGTGTGTCAATATCTTATTTGTAAATACAGCTGCCTTTTATGATTCAGTCATGGCACTTTTAATACTTGGTTGCTAAAGCATGTCAGGCCCCCAAACCATATTTCTCTGCTCTCACCCTGGTGGAGATGGCACAACAGCTGCACACTATTTTTGGCTCAGAGGGTTGGAAGGTCCCTCCTTCCTGACAGTATTTTCAAAGCCCAGCTGTGAGCAGGCTGAAAGAAATGCGGGGAAATAGAACAGTTAATGTGGGCTTTTGGAATAACTGTTTTTGCTTATTAGAGCCTGAGCCTGCCACCATCATTAAGCATGAAACAGTGTTGACATAAGCCACATGAATTTGTAAACCCAGAGTACCTGCAAGTTGGTTGCATGCACAGCTGCAAGAGCTATAAGCATTCCTGTATTTAAACCATACATGTTTCAGTCCCTAATACTGAGTCCCCACCCCATGTTACCATTATCACACTTTACTTATTCGTAAGATTTGTTACCCGCCCTTCACCATAAGGTCCCAGAAGGGTTAAGAACAATATAATACACAATGATAAAAACAGATAATACTGTTACAATGATAAAACAAGTGAACCTGGAACAGGGCAGTAGAAATTAAACAGAAGTGGTGAGTCCCACAAAACAAATACCTTATCTGTCAAAGGCCAGCTAAAGAGGTGCATCTTCAACATATAGTGAAAGCTGTACAATGAAGATGCTAGACGTACCTCTGTGAGGAGGGAGATCCACAGGTTCAGGACTGCCACAGGGAAAGCCCTCTCGTGGGCTACCATTCCCCGCACTCTTGAGTGTGGCAGAACTACCAAGAGAGCCGGTTCTAGACCCATTACAGTTTGGGTTCAGGCCTCATCATGGAACTGATTCAGTCTTAGTCAGGACAAGGAGAGTGCAACTTTGCTCCTTCTCTTCAATCAGCTCCATGAAATGGGTATTGGGGCCAGAGTGTTACAATGGTCCTGATACTTCCTAGTGGCGACTAGGAATAAATAGGCAAAATAATTTTATTTTGGTCAAAGACCAGCAAATACCTAGTGGCAGCATCCAGAGAATAGTGTTGGGAGAGTGGGTTTTGGACTCCTGACAGTTGTGCTATGGGGTGTCACAGGATACTATTTTACCCCCAGTGCTGTTTAATATCTACACGAAGCTGTTGGGAGATCAGCTTCAATAGGGGATCTGGGCAAGGTGCTATCAGTATATTGATCAGATTAAGCTCTATTTCTCCAGAATATCTGATTTAGGAGAGGCCTTGCCTGGACAGGTGGGTGTCTGGATGCATTGATGGGCTAGATGAGGGAAAACAAGCTGAGTTTCAATCCTATCAAGATGAAGACTCCATGAGTGAGTGCTCCTCATGCATGAGAAATTGGTCAATTGCCTGCTCTAAATGGAGTTGCACTCCCTCTGAAGGAGCAGACAAGCAGCGTTGGGGTGCTCCTGGATCCAGGTTTGTCACCGGAGGCCCAAACGGTCTCAGTGACTTGGAGTGCCTGTCACCAACTTCAGCTGGTAAGACAACTACAACCATTCCTAGACTGGGACACAGTGGTTCAGGCACTGGTAACTGCAATGCACTCTATGTGGAGCTTCCCTTGAGCTTGGTCTGGAAACTGCAGTTAGTGTAGAATGCCACAGCACTATTGTTAACAGAAGTGAGACTCTATAACCATATTACATCTGTGCTCAAAGATTTGCACAGGCTGCCAGTTTGCTACCAGGCAGAGTTCAAGGTGTTATTACTGGTATATAAAGCCCTCAACAGCTTGGGACCTGTATACTTAAGGAATCACCTTATCTCTTACGTGCCAATTCATTCACTTTAAACTGTAGAACTTACACTTCTACAAGTGCTGCACAATGTTCATTCTGCATTGGTAAGAAGTCATTCCTTTAGTATGTCAGCACTTGTGCTTGAAACTCCCTGCCTATGACATTAGGCAGGCACAATCTCTACACTTTTAGATGCCTGCTGAAAACCTTTCTGTTCGGCCTATCCAAACACATAATTTGGTTTCATCTGGTTTTAAATCTGTTTGAAATGTTTTATTATGTTTAATTGTTTTTAGATGTTTTAAACAGTTTTAAAATGTTTTAAATATGTTTTTATTTTTAATTGTGTATTTTTTTATCATAGATGTGTTTGCCACCCATGACTCCTTTGGGAGGAAGGGCAGGATTTAAATTTAATAAATAAACACAATAAACAAAATCTTAACACCCAACAAGCTTGGCAGGGATGGAGATAATCATTCAGATATTTGGGGACGACATTGTTTAGGGCTTTGAACACTTGAATGGAGCACCTTGAATTGGGCCCAGAAACAAACTTGCAACCAGTGCAGCTATTTTAAAACAGGGGTTATGGGAGTCCTAAAAGGAATCCTAGCCAGTAATCTGGCCACTACATTTTGGGCTACTTGACATTTCCAAATCATCTTCAACAGTAGCCCCACAGAGACACCCAACTGCTTCAATAATGCTAATAATAATAATAATAGTAATGATTTCCCCTTATGTGTGATATCCATGTAAAAAACCATTACTGTACTTCACAGAGATCAGTTTTACAATTTTCTGAACTTACAAACTTGTTCTTTAGTAAATGGCTAAAGGTAGAATTACAATTGATGCTCATGGCCATTTTTAATGCAAAGACATAAGAAGAGCCCTGCTGGATCAGACCAGAGGCCCATCTAGTCCAGCATCCTATTCTCACAGTGGCCAGATGCCTAAAAGCAGAACATGAACACAATTGTACACTTCTGCTCACGAAGGCAGAGCATCTGCCTTGCATGCAGAACATGCCAGGTTCAATCACTGGCATCTCCAGGTAGGGCTAGGAGAGAATCCTGTCTGAAATCCTGGAGAACTGCTGTCAGTCAGTGTAGACAATACTGACCTAGATGGACCAATGGTCTGACTCGGTATAAGACAGCTTCCTATGTTCCTATGATCCCCGGTAACCAGTATTCAGAGGCACTGTGCCTCTGCAAAACCAGCACATGCTGATCTTTTGGTCATACAGCCATGTTTAAAATATATTTCTCTGAAAGGTGCATGGGCCACAATTCATCATGTATTGGAAAACCCTTTAAACAAGAGTGACCAAGAAGGACACGGCAAGTCTGCCTGCATTGCAGGTAGTCTCATCCCACCTTGGTTGTCCATAGTGAGGCTAGTAGTTGCAAAGTTCCAGGAACCATGCCCACTTGGTGCAATCTCCATCCCACACCAAACCATTCATTACAGATGCCAGGCTGCTTGCCTTCCATTCTTCCCACTTCCCGATCAGCAAATGCTCAGGCACGAGGACTTCTGCAGCCTTGTTACAGCCTTGTTATAGTAAAAGTCACCACATTCATTCATTATTTATTTATTTGATTTACATCCTGCCCTTCCTCCCAGCAGGAGCCCGGGGCGGCAAACAAAAGCACTAAAAACACTTTAAAACATCATAAAAACAGACTTTAAAATACATTAAAACAAAACATCTTTAAAAACATTTTTTAAAAAAGCTTTCAAAACATCTTTAAAAAAAGTTAAAAACTTATTTTTTTAAAAAAAAGGTTTAAAAACATATTAAAAAGCAATTCCAACACAGACACAGACTGGGATAAGGCCTCAACTTAAAAGGCTTGTTGAAAGAGGAAGGTCTTCAATTTTTTGTACTAGGCCTTCTATTTAGAGGCTCACTCCTCCAGTGCACTTGAACTTTTGTTCTTCCAAGGCTGCCTGGAACATGAAAATTAAACATCATGCGGGAACTTTCAATACTATAAAGGCTTCTAAACACGTACCTCAAAGTCTTCTGAGAATCCATGTTGGTTGTTGGCATACAGTTCATTAATATGCTTGACAAACTGTTTGACAGGAATAGCTTCCATGTCATCTGCAAAATGAAAAAGATATTCAGCTCTACAATTAATATTTTCCAACAATAATGGCTGGTATTTTTCTACGAAATTTAGCAATAACATCTCTACCTAGTAATAGCTTGCTAACAATCAGTTTATGAAGATTTCTCTGATTTATATCCCACCCTTCCTCCCAGAAGATGGTTCTGTGTGCCTTCACAGCTGAAATTGACCCCAGATTATGCACAGCCAAGTTGGTGCCAAATAAATGCTTGCTATTACTGTAGATTTTCATACTATCACTCTTATCTTTCACCAAATAACCACCATGTTGTTTACTGTTTAATCAAGTTGTCATTTATTGATTCTACTGACCAGAAATGGTTGTTTTATTGGTTCCATTTTATAAAGGCTTGATGAAAGAACAAGAATATACAGGAAACAAAGTGGCACTGGATAGGCTGCTGGACAGATTAATTCAAAGCTGACTTGAGCTGAAAAATTCCCTTTTGCTATGTGCCTAATCACAGATAATGCAAATGACGAGTAGGGCAGATTACCTTACTTTGTCTCTATGGCATATGCATTTACTGTACATATTTGGTGTAGCTTATTACTCTGCAATGTGATAATATATTGACATATAATAATGACAACTCTGGATTCTATACTGTTATTGCCATCAATTCTACTATCCCTGTCTTCTGCTACTGAGATACACAGGACTGAGAAAGTTACTGAGTAGTCACTGTGTCTGTATTAAGGAATCATACAATAGTAGAATTGGAAGGGGCCTATAAGGCCACTGAGTCCAACCCACTACTCAATGCAGGAATCCAACTTAAAGCATAAGGATAAGTCAACATTTAATAGATTAGCATGATCCATGCAAAATGTACATTTATGCTTACATCAGTCTGGTTTGCACTTTCCAGTAAGCCAGAAAATGACTTACTGTGATCATGCAAACATGCTGGCTCCCGGGGAGAAGGAGGCAGCTGCTTTTCTCCTCCTTGGACTTCTTAGCTTAGTGCAGTGTGACAGTTAAACCATGGTTTAGCTTAGTATGTTGTCTGAACCTGGAATTTTTGTTAAGGTCTCACTTCCTTAACCATAATTTGTAGCCAAGATTTGTCTTGTGGTTACAGGATGTGATTAAAGAGAAGAGAACTTAACCATGATCCTTAGTTTGGACAACATTCTAAGTTGCCATGCCTCACTGAGCTAAAATGCCTGGGGATGAGAAAAGCGGCTGCGATCTGCTTGGGAGCCAGCACATGGTTTAGCTTAGTGTTATGTGTGAATGTTGCCTCTAATCAAAAGTCTTGACTCATGGCTGCTTCTTCTATGTAACTCTTAATTTCCTGACTTTTCTCTAGACATGCTAATGGAACGTTGTGGCAAAATCTGGGGAGTTTTTGATGTTAAACCTGACAGCAAGTCCCTCCCTCTAGTATGTATTTATTACATTATAGTAATATGAGAAAGTTTTGCAGAAGAATTAACTCAAGGGTCTTCTCTTATCCACAGATGGATTTTAATAATCTATTTTCCATTGCAACTAGCATCCCTGAAAGTGAATGAATCCCTATGCTAATTTCATGAGAGTTAATTTTGACATAGTGAATGAAAGATTCCCAAGATCAGTTATGTTATGGAGTTCCAGCCTACAGTCAAAGCTACTGACCTATTCCTTTCAGTGTAACCTTGTTTTAGCATATCTAATATTAAATCACAGTTTTACAACATAATTAAAGAGCTAGAAAACATAAATTATAACAGGGTAGATGACAGACTCTCCCAGTATGCCATGTTTGTTCTGTCTACTCTGTCCCTTTTGCGGAATGAGCACATTATAATCTTTTACATATAATTCCTCCCCTTAAATATTAGACAGGTGCCATCTGTTATCTTTTCTGTTATCTGTAATCTTTTCGGCGCCTACTGAAGACCTTCCTCTTTCAACAAGCCTTTTAAGTAGAGACCTTATCCCAGACTGCATTTGTGTTGGAATTGCTTTTTAAGATTTTTTAAAGCTTTTTGAAAGAAATGTTTTTAAAGATGTTTTGCTTTAATATATTTTAATGTCTGTTTTTATGATGTTTTATTGGAAGTTGCTGATTCATAGGGTGGCCATAAGTCATAATCGACTTGAAGGCACATAACAACAATATAATGTTTTCAGTGTTTTTGTTTGCCGCCCTGGGCTTCTTCTGGGAGGAAGGGTGGGATATAAATTGAATAAATAAATAAATAATACATTTGGTAATGCACTGCATGCAAGAATATCAAGAAAAACCCTTAGCTTAATCAAATACATGAAAAGTACTGGAATGGGAATAAATCCAAACTTCATAGAGTTCAGCAACTATCTCTTCTTTGGGATATTTAGGGGCATAGACTCCTGAACACCCCCTAGATGTTTTGGAGTATCAGTAAAAGGGATGATCAAAAGTCAAGGATAGATTACAGTGTCTATTCAAATGAAAAAACGAATCAATCAAACCATCACTTGGTGGCAAAGCATGTCCACCTTCCTGGTCCCAAATGGATTCAATCACTGTTGTCCTTTTGTCCCGATTCAGCATTTCCTCTTCTTCTTCCTCCTCCTCTTCCTCCTCCTCCTCTTCCTCCTCCTCCTCCTCTTCCTCCTCCTCCTCCTCTTCCTCCTCCTCCTCCTCTTCCTCCTCCTCTTCCTCTTCCCTATCCCCATCTGCTTCATCTTCACTTCCCTCTTCTTTTCTTACAATACAGCAAAGAAAATCTCCATATAGGGATTTCATTCCCAAGTTTCCCATTCTGTCTGGTTAAACTGCCCAGCAGGGAAAAGGTTAATGCTGACACAGAAAGCTACTTATCATCACAATGGGCTGATTCCAACTCCACTCCAATCTTTACCAAGCTGTCAGCACACTCGGGATCACAGCATGGCATGAGCTAAAATGGCATGGCATGAGCTAAAATTATTTAGTGTTTGAAATCTTTTCAATTTGAAAACAGTTTGTGCTGCTCAGTGTTAGTAAGAGTAACTCAGATAATCTTCAGGTCAACCCCATGATGCCCAGAATTAAGATTCTGACTTATCAAATGGACTGAAAAAATGACTGATTTTGACTTACAGAAGGTATGCCTGAGGCAAACGTACTGCTGATTCACATTCATTTTGTCCTTTTTTCCCTTAAACCAGAGATTAAATGTAATTTGAGAGACCGTGATCTGCCCAATTTAGGACTCTACACAACTATCTTATACAGTCTGCAAATATCAGGAGCACTCTTCTGAGGAAAAATATATAGTCAGACAGAAATAGAGCTTGAGAGTTCCACATTCCAATATGCAGTCAATTGTTTGAAAATTCCATCATGTTCTTTGAAGGCATTTGATCTTCTTTGCTCATGAACTCTGAAGAGCTCCTCAAATAAAATCTGCTAAAACATATGAGGAATGTGCTTCTTAGCTTCTTTTCCATTTCAGGACAAATGTGCTTCAGAGACCATACCTCTTTTAGTCTACTGAAGAGATTAATGAAATCTTATAAAGGCTAATTAGGAAACGTAATAGTTGCTCAGTGCATATTCCCATTTGGGCAATTAGCTTTTTCTCTGCCTAAAATTGGGCTGACACTCATTAGTGCCACAATGAAAAAACCCTTTTTCCCCCCAAAATTTAATAAATGGGATGATATTTTTACTCTAATAATCATAGTTCAAAACATACTTTTTATTTATTTTGATATTTTCCGCTTCCTATCTCAGAGGCTTAAGATGGGCAGCAATATATCCTTATGCCATGTCAGTAACGATAAAAATACATTTTAAAATTTAAGAAGGTTCTCTAGTTTCAATGAATCTAAATTACTTACTAATGTATTAAAAACTGGCCTGCCTCCCCTCATCTGCACAAGGAAAAACCAGAGCTTGGAAGATTACTTTTAAAAAGGAATAAATTACAATTACTGTTACATGGCCCCAAAAAGAAATAAACCACCATTACAATTACAATTGTTTTGAAAGGAATGGATTACTTTACAGTTACTCAAAAGTAATCACTACAATTACATTCAAGTTACTTTTAAAAAAAAATTAGAGTGCCTACAAGGTGCTGGCCTTGGCTGCTGCACACCTAAATAGTCTAAAACAACATTAAAAATAAACAGATACACACAGAGAGGGTAGTATAATAATTCTTTGTATCCGTAAGATACCCGTGGTGATCTCTATACTGGTAAGGGAGACAGGAAGGAGGCAGAGGCCATTACTCAGATCTTTGCACATCAAATCAAGTGCAACCCCCCCACACACACACTCTCAGCCAGCAAGCATAATCTCTCTCACTTAACCACCTCCTGGACCCTGCCCTGCCACCAACAAAGGGACACCCACCCAAGCAAACATTTTCTCCTGAGATGCAAAAAATTTAAAACACTGCAAATGCAGCAAAGTAGCCAGGGAGGGCAGTGGAGGCCGCTTTGTGTGCCAAGTGCAAACACAGTACTCTCTCTCTTTCACACACACACACGTTGTCATCTTTCACCTCCACAGTTCTTTATCTCCATTCTGCTGCTGCCTCCTCCTTTATCCATGTTCTTGCCCTCCATCTCCTTTTTCCCTCCACTTCATTCTTCACCACCACCATCTGTTTTTTTAAACAATTGTTTTCTCCACTCCGTCTCACTCTCCACCTTCTTCCTTGTCGCCTCCTACCCACCCACAGAGCACAAAGGAAGAGCGATGCTGCACAGAAGTTTGAGGCATGTGATTTTCATCCACAAATCAGAGGAACAGAAGGCTTCCCCTGCTTCATCCCCCCCCCAAATAATGCCCCAAAGTAATGCTGGAAACATTACAATTACTCCTCAAAAACATTACAATTACTCCTCAAAAGTAATAAAATTACTCCTTGTTCTATTACAATCAAAATGTAAAGAAATTATCCACTCGCTCCTCAGAAAAGGAATGAATTACAAGTAATTCTTTTTTGTAACTAATTACAAGCTCTGGGAAAAACATTGTTCTGCCATGTAAAAATTAAGCCTTTACTGGGACATACTATAGTCTTCAAGTAATTGGTCTTGCTTACTGGTCTTGAACATATACAGAGACACAATATTCCATTAATGCTGCAATCTTATACCAATTTACTTGGGAGTAAGCCCCACTTAATCCAAAGGGGCTTTCTTCTAAGCAGACATGTATAGAATTGCATTATAACTGTACATTTGCCCCAGGTGTGTTAAGGGATTTGACTGAACATGCAAAGCAGAATCCATGGACTTGGGCATGCCCTGCTTCCAGTGTCCTTGTATGTGCTGTCCCATCTGATGAGTTTCTGACCTTCCCCAACAAGCCTTTTAAGTAGAGACCTTATCTAAGTCTACATCTGTGTTGGAATTGCTTTCTAATATGTTTTTAAAGCTTTTTTTTTAAAAAAATATGTTTTTAAAGATGTTTTGTTTTAATACAGTAGGGCCCCGCTTTACAGCACTTCGCTTTACAGCGTTCCACTAATACAGCGGTTGTGCATTGTAGAAAGGCCCCGCTTTACAGCGCTTGTTCCACTTTTATGGCGGTTTTTTTGCCGCCGGGTGCCATTTTGGTCAATGTAAGTCAATGGGATCCGCTTTACAGTGGTTTTCGCTTTACAGCGGAGATCCGGAACGTAGCCCACTGTATGAGTGGGGCCCTACTGTATATTTTAAACTCTGTTTTATGATGTTTTAGAGTGTTTTTAGTGCTTTTGTTTGCCGCCCTGGGCTCTTATTGGATATAAATCAAATAAATAAATAAACAAACAAACAGATGGATGGATGGGACTCCTGTCTGAATGTGACTCCATGCAGTTGGACCCTGATAAAATCTGAACACAACTTCTAAACTGATGGAATACTGTCATGCAGCCAGCAGGTGGACTAAGAGCAAACATTTTGCATTACTTTCCTAGCCACATTAAGGCTGTGTTTAGTTCTCAATCAACATGATTTAACTGTAGAAAATGACACTTGTGTTTAGGAAATGTGAAATACAAAGAGAAAATGCAATTTACATTGATGTAAATTAGTCTCTTTTGTGGGAAATTTAAACAGGTGATTTAAATCAATCCGTTCAGTGTCATGAGTCTTATAAGGAAAGTTAGGCTAAAAGATGTTACAGTGATTCACTTTGTATTTGCTACACAAACGCAAGATACTCTCCCATTCCCTTTAGGTATGTATAGGTCTTGTGATGTGCATTCTTTGCTGCTGCATCTGGGTAATGTTCAGTATCTCCCATTCCCATCACATTTCTACCTGATCATTTTAACTAGAGATACCAGGGATTGAACCAAGGACTTACTGTTTGCAAAGCATGTGCTCTACATATGAGCTATGGGAAAGGATACAGAGGAGGGCAGCTATGAAGAAACAGATGTTTGGAGGAACAGCAACACAATATGCTAAGAAATGTTAAAAAAATGGAAATGGACTGCCTTCAAGTCGATTCCGACTTATGGTGACCCTATGAATAGGGTTTTCATGGTAAGCGGTATTCAGAGGGGTTTTACCATTGCGTGGGTGATTTAAGAGGATATTCTAGTGTTAAGGAAAAGTGATCATTTTGGGGTTCTCTGGTGATACCACAAAGACATCAGCAACACTGTCATTTGGGTAGTGTGACAGATTGAATCTTATTAAAAATTCCGCATACAATGTCAATTTAGACTGTTCCAAGTTAAAGGTTGTAGTCAGTGTCCTACTCAGAGGAGACCTACTGAAATTAATAGACATGACTAATCCAATACATGTCTACCCAGAAGTAAGCTCCATTGGGTTCAATGGGACTCACTCCCAGGTAGCTGTGTATTAGATTGCAGCCTAACTTAGACCCATTAATTTCAGCTTGTCTACTCTAAGTTGGGATACAACCTCAAGTGTTTGCTTTGGACTAGTCTAACGGTACGCAATCAAGTGTATACAATAGGGAGTAAGTTTCATTGAACTCATGTGAATTTGAGTTTTTTAATGAGCATAGGATACCTAGGGCTATAAGCCACTCATGTTACAGATCTGCCCTCTTTATTTGAAACAAGAAGGCAATCAAAATATTGTGTTTATGTATGTAACTCCTGTAACAGTTTGTCTTTCTATTTTATTGTTGCTCTTTGCCAGAAGCAAAATAAACACATAATTTATTTTGGATAAAGTAACTACTTGGGGATTTGTAATGCTATGAAGACATTGGATAATTTCTGTAGTGCTCATCCCTGCACAGATCATAAAACTTAGTGGATGCACTGTCCCAAAGTTATACTATATGCGGAGTACTCTTTAAAATGTTGGTGCACTGCTGAAGCCAGTGACCACAGAATGAGGGAAACAACTACTGAGCAATACATGCCAAGGCATGCCACTTTCTGTTGATTTTCAAATGTATACCTCCAAGTACATACCAATGGCTACTTTTCACAACAAAAATAAAACTATTCTACTTAAAAGGGATGCACTGCAAGACCCTCAATTAATCTTTAAATCTTCATTTCAATTCATGTTATGGGATTGTTGTAAGTTAGCACCATCCTGGCAAGTGTTTTTCCCAATGTACTAGGGGCTGCTGCCCGTTCGCTCTGCTTGCCAGTCCCACCTACACCTCACCCTACAGCACCCCAGGGCTCCCCCCACTCTCACTGCCAGTTGCCCCCTAGCCATCTCTCCATCTCCTGTGCCATGCTGCCCCTATCACTCCCCCCAGCCGTCCCCCCACACCATCCCCACACATGGGTCACCAAAGCTCTCCCCCTCCAAGGGTCTCCAAACCTCCCACCTCCCCCAAGGGTCTCCAAACTTCCCCCACCCCCTCCATGGCTCTCCAAACCTCCCCCTCTCCCTCCAAGGGTCTCCAAGCCTCCCCCCTCCAAATTCCAAAACTACCCCCACGGGTCTCTAAACCTCCCCCTCCAAGGGTCTCCAAGCCTACCTCATCTACGGGTCTCCAAACCTCCCCCTCCCCAGATCTCCAAACCTCCACCCTCTCCCTTCAAGGGTCTCCAAACCTCCACCATCCCCTACGGGTCTCCAAACCTCCCCCCTCTCTTTCCACAGGTCTCCAAACCTCCCCCTCCCTCTCCAAAGGTCTTTAAACCTCCCCCCTCTCCACTTACCTTATGACCTTGCTGCTGCTCGCTCACTCACTCACACTCTCTCGCCTGCTCACTTGCCTGGCTAGTCCCCCCGCCGCCCCTCTCATCATCATCACTGCCTCCTCCTCACCTCACCATCTCAGCCATGGTTTGCCTCTCCTTGCCCTCCTCGCCTGTGAACGCTTCAGTGCAAGCATGCACCTGTGCAGAAGTGTTCACAGATAGTGCGATGCTTACAAAAATACAATATAGTAAGAACTGCTACTAGTATTACATAGTATGACTGTTCTTTTATTTCTTTAACTGAGGAATCTTTGGGGTATTTCCTGTAGTTTGGGTTTTAGATAATGCACAAATTGTGCCTTTTTGATGGCTAAAAATTCACTGTGATTTGAGATCTACTGTCCTTTCAAATGTACAAAAACAGATTTCTGACTTGTGCATCTGTAGTCTGAGAGAAAATGTGTTTGGTTCTAATTTAATGGAAAACCATGGTTTGAGTATAAGCCGTGGCAACCTTAGGCTTGTTCTCAAACCATTGTTTAAAACTGAAAGTGATTCCTCCTTTCAGGTGCAGAAAAAGAGGAAAGGGGTGGAGAAGATGCAGGCCTGAGGTTTTCCAAACCTTGTTCTTGTAGAAGCAAACCATGGTCATTTTGTCATCCTGATCTAGTGTTTGTTAAAAAAGGTAAAGGTGTCCCTGCACTTGTAGCGCGAGTCGTTTCCGACTCTTAGGGTGACGTGTGGCAAAATAATTTAAACTGGTAAAATTTGGAACATTTTCTTAGGTTGTTTTATTAAATAGTTTGGTTTTCTGTCAGAAGGCTTACAGGGCAATCCTGTATGTGTCTACAACCTATTATACCTTGGATTCATCATTAATGCAGTTCACAGTGTCTTTACTCATTCGATTCGAGTTAGGGGGACAACAAATCCGGATCTATTTGCCACCACTCAACAGCTATTTTCAAATGTTTAGCTGCCATTTCTCTGCTCTGCTGCAAAGCTGTTTCAGGGGAAGAAGCAGTGGGCGAGAGGAGGCCTGATAATTCTTCTTCCACTTGCCACTTCCCTTTTGCAACTCTGCCCAACGGCTTTTCCTCCAGGCCAGAGTTTCAGACCCATGGTTGCACCATATATGCATGTCTTTTTTAGGGGTGGGGGAGAATGGGATTGCAGGCAAAAATGGTAACTGGTGGAAAGGTGAAGCACCACCTCCAGTCACTCCAGCCAGGCACTTCACTGCAAGTCATCCCCTCTGGATGCAGCTTTGCAGCAGCAAAGTTGCAGCCAGGCATTTGGAAATGTGTTGGCATGTAGTATGTCATTTCGCTATAGCATAAAATTTGTAAAACATTATCTTGTGTCAGAAAATCTGATGGCGAATGGTGCAACTATTGTTTTTTTACAGGAATATAAAAATTCCTTTGTAAAACACCCTCATACTTGTGAGGTTTCAAAATTCTGAAGTGTTGGAAAATGGATGACTGATACAACCTTGCAATTACTTATGTGTACCTATACTCAGACATGCAAAATGCATAACTGGTGCAATATGGGAGCTTTCATGAATCTGTCGTGCTATTCCAAACACCCACATCTAGCCAGTGTCAATGATGGGACAGACCACTGTCCTTAGGAATGTTCTTTATTATATTAATCTTATGTTATAAGCATAACATATTGTACAGTGTACAAATAGTGAAAGTCCATAACTAATTTTTGGGCAAAGTTGGTTCTACTACATTTCAAATACTGGCTGAGAGAAAAACTATGTTGCTATTGGTTGGAAGCCAGCAAACTTTGAAATTAGTTTAAATTGAGTTAATGTCAGTAGGATGAGCACATGAAATTGTGAACTGGAGTACAATCACTGCTCTGAGTTTATTCCAGAGAAAGCTAGTAAATCCCATTGAAAAACAATGAGATTTTGGCACACAATTAAATATTTTAAGTCTCACTAATGTCACTCACTGATCCTGATCCAGAGATCTACATGAACAGTAATCAACTCTTACAAGACGACACAGAATAACAACAAAAAAGAGACTGTGTGTTTGTATTAATGACAGTATTTCAATCCAGGTGTAATCTAATATAGTGTTATCCCAAGAGCAGCCATTAAGGGATGTGTCAATTACAAATATTATGCACATGGAATGAAATCTAAATTTATAAATCACATGCACACATCCACCTTTAAATTATAAATGAAAATGACATCCAGTCCACACCTTTTAAGTCTGCAAACAAGAATTGAGTCTTTCCTGAATAATTGAAATAAGTAGCATTTATGTTCATTGGTGGAAATTTCGGGTCTGGCAAAAAAGTGCTTGATATGGGCATGTTTGCCTCCTTCTTAGCGATGGAAACAGATGGTATAGCACAGTGGGGAGGAGAGCCTGCCTGGGAGGCCAGAGTCTGTGAATTCAAATCCCCGCTCATGTCTCCTGGGCATAAAGGGCCAGCTAAAAATCACCCTCACAGTGAGTGGCTCAGGGGTTATGTGCCCGGCCACCTGCGCAGCTGTGGGCAAGGTGCATAGTCCCAAGGAGCCCAGTTGCCCCCCAGCTGACAGTTGCGGACAAGGAAGGGGATGGCTTGTGCAGCTGTGGCAAGTTGAGCAGGCCCTCGCCAGCTGGGGAGGACTAGCCTCAGAGGGAGGCAATGGTAAACCCCCTCTGAATACCTCTTACCATGAAATCCCTATTCATAGGGTCGCCATAAGTTGGGATTGACTTGAAGGCAATTTCCATTTAGTGATGGATATGAGGTATAGAGTGTAAAACATTTGTGTATTGTTTTCAGACTTAAGAGTCATAAAGTCATGGAAATTTCTTATGCTAAGATAGAGGTTTGGCAACTGTGAGTTTTTTCCATATGGTTCAAACTGTTGCTAAGGAGAGCTGGAGGAAAGGAGGCAACGGTAGATCAAATGGAAGAAAGTGGATGAGTATTTAACATGGGCCTCCTTCCAGGTCAGTTACTTCCAACAACTGCTGTTTGCTCCAGAAGTGAGTGCAAGGAGAACACTACATGCACGAGCAGAATGTGAAATCTCTCTGTAAGCAATTTGGAGGGGAAACACTATATTGTTTCCTTTAAGAATAACTGGTTGTCTTTGATAAATTTGAGGCTGTGCCCAAGAGATGCATATTAATGACATCATCAACAAAATATTTTTCCTCCCTATTTTTTAATTCAGGTAAAGGCTTAGGATTGTCTGGTCTACTTGTGTGTGTGTGTGGGGGGGGGCATTGCCACTCCACAAGATTTAAAAAAAAATCTTATGACTAGAGATCAGTGATAAAGAGCTCCAAGAAAAGGGAGTCATCCAAAATGAACTGGGCTAAGAAATGAAAACAATGAAGCAAGAGAAAGTGTTTATGTGTGTGACAGGATGTCTAGCATATTGAATGATGTTTAATAAGTTTGCCATCAAGGCACAGTTGCTCTCTCCCTAAGGGCATGATCCCAGATGAGACCAATGCTTTTTGATTTATATTAAGCAGGGAATAGCTGTGGGGCCAACTGAGTTAATGATTCTGTCGGTGTGCTGTGTTTCTCTAGGTTGCACCACGTGCATAGGTTAGTACATGCCTATAGGTTATTTAGTTCCAAGGTCAAAAATGAAGCAAATGTCTAAATGGAAAGTGAGGCATCTAAATTATTATTGTAGCAGATGTGGAATAGCAAAATTCTATGATACCATCAATCATTATCGCCATGTGTTTGAAGCTTCCAAGGATCTTCAAATTTGTCATGGGATGGGTTTTTGTTTTAAAAGACAAATGCCAAGGCATTTTACATTTTAAGATGTACATTATTTTAGATATAATTGCCTTCATTTTAACTGTATGACTGAAATGGAGAATGAAAATTGGTCAACTCAGCTTAGAGAAATAGATGTATAGGTCCACAGGGACATATTTAACTATCCATTTATAACTACTGCCTGGGGTATCACTAGCAAATAAGGTTACTTTAAGGAACTAGCATTTGTTAAAATGTCATTTATACTTTACTTGCAGAATCAATATAGCATGGAAGATTTTCTCATGCTCTCTTGCTATTTCTAAAGGGGATGGGGAAAAAAGGTATCACTTTATCAATAGTACGAGTGAATCAAAAGGAACAGTTTTCCATTTAACCTTTAAAAAATCTTTTCAGCAAAATGGTTGTATAGAAGTTATAACTGACAGGCAGGTGCAAATCAGCGCTCAGCAGATTGCTTGGGGGAATGAAATTTTAAGCGTTTTCTGGCCTGGTGGGGAAGCATGGAAAGGGCATCAGGATGACGTTAGACCCACTAACTTAGTTAGACTCACTTAATATTCCTACATATGTGCACTCATTAAATCCTATTCAGGCATTTGTTTTCCATGGGTACTGAATGTGTGATGGGAGCAGCAGGAACATGCAGGGCTAGACCTGTCCCTTTGATGACATCATTCATGTTGGCCATGACCCAGTCGACTCTCAGTCAGCACCAGTCTGAAAGGGTCTACTTCTACTTATATAGTGTTTACAACATAAGGATGGGAACCTTGGTCAATCAGGATTCCTGTCTCCATGGAGGAAGCTCTCTTTGCCAAGAGTGGTCAATGTGATGCCCTCCAGATGTGTTGTTGGACAACAGTTCCCATAAGCCTCAGCCAGCATGGACAATGGTCAGGGATGATGAGAGTTGTGGTCTATCATCATCTGGAGACACACATGTTCCCCAAACCTACTGTAGATCATCCACCTCAGATTTACACATTCAACCAAATGAGGTCTTCTTTTATCACTTTAGGTGGGGAATTGCATTTTTTATGTTCCCCCGATTAATTTTTTTCCAAAAAACCTGTCTTTGTACAGTGAACAAGCATATGAGGTAAAAGACTAAACTATGTATTATTGTTGTTGTTGCTGTTGTAATATCCCACCCTTTCTCCCAGTAGGAGCCCAGAGCGGCAAACCAGAATGTTTCTCCTTTGTGTTCTGCTTTTCTATATGCAGGAAGCTTTTTATGTGAGAAAGCATTAAACAAATTTTACTTGCTCGGCTGTAGTCTTTACTCAACAAGTTTTGGATGTCTTCTTCAATCTAATTGTGCTGAATGTGTGGCTTGGCTCTGAAATTCTTCATTTTACAATTCCCAGTTATGTTTTGTAGCTATTAGCTAGAATACTCCACACCCTCTGTGGAGGAATGTGGAGAAATATTATAGAACTAATGTAATTAGTGGCATTTAGAGGGCAAGGCATTCTACATGGACACATAACATGCCACCCTGGCTCCTGCTGGAGGAAGGGCAGGATATAAATCAAATAATAAAATAAAATAAATAATACAATTTTACCAATTCATGACAGGAAGATGGGTAGATTTTTTTTTTAAAAAAAAGGTTTTAGACAAACACTAAGTTTTTAGACATTTTCTAGTTTGTATTAATGTGAATACCATATACTGGTAACAGAAAACCCCACAAGATGCACAGTTCTAGGCAATTCTGACGATGTTTTGGTGTTAACTGAATAGTGTATGTGAAGCAAAGCTGTGTTGGAACAAGTTATCCACAGACCTTTTCTGGAGACAATCCTATAAAGCAGATCTCACACCAATCTGGAATTTAGCTAATGGGATCAAATCTTGGAAAGCTGACATATGGAACCCTTTTCAAGTGAATTTCCTATATATGTGTATGTGTGCTCAGGAGATCACATTTAAAAGGCATCCCATGAGCACCAGAGCTTATGTCACTCAAGGTACTCTGATAAATGGTAGTTCTGTCAGCCAAGGTAGTTCTGACAAAAGCCTCAAGGCCATACAAAGAACTCCAAGGTTATCTATCTTTATTTTACACAATATTGTTGGATAGCAATATCTAAGTTGTATATACACCTTGAAAATAATCTCAGTCTAAAACAATTATTTGTTACCAAGTTTTAATAATATTTGGAAAGGAAAAACACCATTTTTAGTGGCAGGGCACATGCTTTGTATGCAGGAGGTGCAGGTTTATTAATCCATGGCATCTCAGACAGGGCTGGGAAGGACTCCTGCCTGTAACTCTGGAGAGTGCTGCCTGTCAGTGGAGACAAAACTGATCTAGATGGACCAAAGGCCTGATTTGGTATAAGGCAGTTTCATGTGTTCCCAATATCTTCAAAAGATATTGGTAAATTAATCTAGTAACTGTAAAGATCAAATCAGTGGTCTACCCAATCAAAGCCATACATTACGTGAGAAAATGAAATGAAAGGACTGTAATCTTATTATGATAGCCTTTATAGTTTATCAGGAGACAACCACAATAATTCCAAAAAGACTTTTTTAAAAAACATTGACTTTTTTAGGTTTAAGGCAAGAGTGGGGAGCTTTTGACCCTCCAAATATTGTTGGACTACAGCTCCCATCATGCCTGACCATTGCTCATACTGACTGGGAATGATGGGAGTTGGGAATCCAACAGCATCTGGACAGCACCAATATGGCTACTTCTGTTTTAAGGAGTCAAAAGCTGTGTACAGCAGACAATATACAAATCTTCACAACAGTCTGGGTTTAGCTCACACTGAGAGCCATTCCATATAGAATTACCCCAAGTCCTGATGAAAGGAATCTTGACAGATTGTAAAATAGTAAGCATGTGCTTGTTATTTTTAGTTAGCTAGTAAATAAGCATTAGGACCAAGTCTATATCTATGCTAACAAAGCATTCCTAAACATGTTTAGTTTCCAGTAAGTGTATGTAGGATTTTAGCCTGAAGTGGTGCAACTTTGCTTCAAGCAATCCCTATGCTTCTGCTTTTTACCAAGATGCTTATTTGGCCACTTATATTTACATACAATACAAATTAGTGTTTGGCTATAAAATAGTATGACATATGAAGGATTCCCTCCCCCCTTTAGACAGGTCACAGGCACCATGGCATGTAGAAGCCCTCATTATAGACCTTGCATTTCCACAGCCAGAACTTCATTTGCACTGCAATCCAATATTACCTGGGAATAAGTCTCATTGAACTTCTGTGTAGGTATGTTTAAGATGTGTAAGATTGTGCTGCACACCACTATTTACTAGTTGCTAGAGGCCACAGAAGCTGCAGACTGGGAACTTCAGTGAACAAAAAAGATGGAGTAAGCAGTTAATGGAAAGGTGATGGAGCCAGAGAAGGTGCAGCATATAAGACACATGGGGTCTCCCCACTGTAATGCCATCCAAGTTGTTTGTATCTCATCCAGAACAGAACATGCTAATCCCATACTTAGTGTTTTTCCCCATTTCATTGAAAGTCTACAGAAATATTACTGCAAACCACAGAACGTTCAAAGTACATAAAGAAGCCAGGCAATGTGGGAAGCATTTTGACTGATACAGAATTCACAGTGCAAACTCTGATTTCTAAATAAAAATAAAAATTGTCACTTTGTGAAAAACCCAGATCATGAATGAATTAAGTCCCAATGTCAGACCTTTCTTACCTGGGATGGGAATAACAGGAATGGTTTCGTTTGGCACCACTCGAGGTGAACTGCTGTCCTCCACATAGAAATGAGCTGTCTGAAAACATTTTCTGTGAACAGGAGAGAGATATCATCAGTGCTTTCAGGGTTCTCTGATATTTTTGTCCACGCTGGACATTTGTATCAGGCACGGGATCTCTCTCTCTCTCTCTCTCTCTCTCTCTCTCTCTCTCTCTCTCTCTCACACACACACACACACGCACATAAAAAAAGTTGTATTTCTGATTTTGTAATATCAGTGACCCTTCAACAGACACTGAAATGTGCTGCTACCTGTTATCATAAACCAGCATTTGATTTAGGAGTCCAGGAAGTTTAGCAGTAGAGAGCTTGTGGCTTTATTTAAAAAGTAAACTTTTGGGTGTGAATTATTGCTAACAACAGCTAACCCCCCCCCCCCGAAACAATAACATTCCTGTTGGAGATGAGTAGAACCATACCACTTTATTTCAGGTAAAATGTGGGCAGTTTCTAGAGCAGAACATGCATCATAGGTGCATTACTTTCGTAGGAAAGTTGCAATCTAACCAAGACAGAACTTTCCCTCGTTCAGTTCTGTGCCACTGCACAATTCCCTTTCCCAGGCTTCTCCAGCAAAACAGCAAGAATCAAACATGCTGCTAAGCAAAAGCCTCTGGTAGATGTCAACCCAGCTTCCTCCCCCCCCCCATCAAAAGTGACTCTGAAAAGGCCAGAGGACAACTGAGATACAGCAGACCAATACTCCCGACAGCCAAATTTAAAGACCTGAATCCACCTCCCTAGCGCTTTGTTTCTTTTTTCTTTTCTTTTTTACCTGTACTTAATGCAAAGCAGAGAGCACAAGCTGGTCATCACAGAGAAGGCACTGAGGAGAAGAGCATCCAGAGATCCAATGAGCCTCTGCATGGTGATGCTAAGCAAGGCAGGGTTTTCCAGTAGCGTCACTGCTCATTGCTGCCTTAATGAGCTGCTTCAGGCTGGGACTGAATATTTAATGAGCCTTGCTCAGCAGGAGCAGCTATTGTGACAGGAGAAGGGGCTGCTCTCAGCTGTCAAGAGCTCTTAACAATAGTCTGGACTGAGCAAGGAGAGAGCCCTTTTCCTGCCTCCCTTAATGAACTGCTCCTCAGCACCTGTGCAGAGTCCTGAACGCCACTTGCGATTAGCTTCCCCGGCACGCAAGCAACTGCCTCTGCTTGTAAAGGTTTGCAGCAGTCTCTCTGCTACGCAGCACGGCTTCTGGAACTAGGGCCAAGCAGAAAAGCCCACTCCATCCAGTCAGCTTTGCTGACACTGTCAAAGCAGTTTGCCCTGCCATTGTTTCCAGAATAGCGATGCATAGCAGTGGGCTTTTAAAAAGAAAAAGGGGAAAAGGCAATGCAACTCACAGAGCTTTCAAAGGCCAACTGAATCTCTTGCAAGAAGTTGTGCAAATGCATACAGCAGGCCTTAAATGTTTGGGCTGTACTAGCAATCAAGCAGAGCTTGGAAAAGTTACTTTTTTGAACTACAACTCCCATCAGCCCCAGCCAGCATGGCCACTGGATTGGGCTGATGGGAGCTGTAGTTCAAAAAAGTAACTTTTCCAAGCTCTGCAATCAAGGCAAGGGCTGTCAGATCAAAATGTTGAAAATAAGGGGACCGACGAAGCTCTGGCAGTATTCATTAAATGTTTTGAATCTGACCACCATTTTCTGCTTTCTCTTCCAACCCAGTGCCAAGCAGGTGTCCTACTGGTAAGCATGTGGAGATCGTCTATGCAGAGAGAACAGGCCTTTTCCATATCAGCTCTGTTTCTATGGAATGCTATCCCATGTGAGGCCTGCCTGGCACCAACTTTGTCATTGTTTCAGTGGCAGGCAAAAACATGTTTTGGTTTTCTGGGCATGTGGGCATCACCAATGTTTGGATGTTTTTATTTTGACTGCTTATAATGTGTTTATGTGTTTTTATTATATTTATTCTTGCTGTAAATTGCTTTGGGAATTTTTGTTGGGAAGTGATACATAAGTTAAATAAACTTAACCTCTCCTCACCTCATCAGTTGTGTACAGACAGCCTAGTGCTCCATGCAAGGATCTGTGGGACTGGGGTGATAATGCTCAAGCTGACATGTGCATTGGAAAAGACCACACATTTTCTGACCTACCCCCTCCTAAAATTATGCAAAGGGAAACAAGGCAAGAGCACCTTTTCCAGAGCCCATGTAATCTCAAAATCACTTTGGGATCATGGTTTAATGAGGGTGGAGCCACACCATAAACCCAAGGTGGATAGGTGAGGGTCCTCTGCAGTTCACATTCAACCAACCTGGATCTTGGCTGATGGGTGGACAAAGGAACCAGAATATTATCCCTCTTGAGAAATTTGAGCTCCCTCCCACTTCCAGGAATCTCATGCAGAAACCACTAACGTGTAGTTTTTAAAAGGAGGGGGCATCCATCATGGTCACTGGAGCTGTAAAAAAAGTGGTGTCACAGTGGAGCTGTGATAAAAGCTTGTGGGGCATGCACACACACATATTTATGGCTCACCTTTCATCTAAGTGGAATCCAGGGAGGGGTATAAAATATTGACTGCATAAAACCACATAATACACAACAATAAAACACAGAAATCCTCTGAAACAATAGGAACAGCTTAAAACCACAAAGCAGGCTAATCAAACTCCCACATTTCATCCTGAACTACCTCTATGGAGCTCAGGATATTGTACTTCTGAGTTATCCTATTTCCTCCCCTCTACACGACAACCCAGTGATGTAGATTTTAGGTTGAAAGATTGTGGCTGGGTGAAGGCCACCCACTGTACATAAGAACCTAAGAAAAGCTTGCTGGATGAGGCCAAAGGGTCATCTAGTCCAGCATCCTGTTCTAATAGTGGCCAACCAGATGTCCATGGGAAGCCCACAAGCAGGACCTGAGTGCAACAGCATGCTCCCCTCCTATGGTTTCCAGCAACTGGTACTCAGAGGCATGCTGCCTCCCACAGTAGAGGTAGAATACTGCCTTATCCTCCATGAACTTGTCTAACCCTCTTTTGAAGCCATCCAAGTTGGTGGCCGTCACTGCCTTCCTTTTGTGGGAGCAAATTCCATCGCTTAACTATGTGTTGTGTCCTATGTACTTTCTTTTGTCTATCCCGAATCCTCTAACATTCAGCTTTGATGGATGTCCATGAGTTCTAATGTTATGAGAGAGGGAGAAAAAAACTTTTCTCTATCCATTTTCTCTATGCCACGCATAATTTTATGTACTTCTATTGTGTTGCGACTTTGTGTCATGGCTCAGTGAGGAATGGAATCCAAGTCTCTAAAATTCAAGTCTGATCTTCGATTCACTACACCACACAGGCGCTCGGGGATATTGTTAATAGCAACATCTGCCAGCCCTCAACAACTGTGCACTTATGATGAGTAATGAAACCAAGGGCAGCTCAATTCACAGAACCACTGGAACAATATACAGCCACCGAAGATCACATTCTATAGCCTAGTTTTACTCACAAGCAGATTGCTGCTTCTACACCGACCATCTCATAATAACTATACTTTTCTGGAAATTCTAGTCTGGAGGGAACTGATGCCTAGGAATCCAAGTTGTGTGATGTATGCCCAAATATGTGTGACCTACGTGAGGTATAGGCAAATATTCCTATACAGATTAGTTTCTTTCTTCCCCGAAAGCTTGACGGCTCTTTCCTTTCCTGCTCACAAGTAAAGTCAGACTTTGTTTCTACTCAGGCTGCCTTTACTATGGACTAAGAACACCCTGGGGGGCACAAAGGGGAATAAATCAGTCATAGTAAGGGGAAGGCCTATGCATATGGATCAGGCAGAATGTGCATGTGTTTGATGCATTCAGGATTTTCTCCTTTGAGTAAATTATTCAGCAAATCCATGGAGGATGGTTTTTAATACCTCGTTCTTCATTTCAGTATTTTTTTTAGATTCCTCCCCCTCCGAATAACAAGGAAAAGAAAAAGTAGTAATCTCACAGTTTATATTCCCCCATACTGTTCTATATAAAAGTCACATTTAATAATACCCAAGCTAGTATGATACATATTGATCTTGGTGTGTTTAACACTGAACCTTGTATGGGCCCCCCATATAACTAAGAAAATGTGACCAGGCTAACAAAAAGCCCACCAGGCTTGCCTGAGTTTGGCTTATCCTGATCTAATTAGTTCAATCCATTGTCCTTTAAATACTGAAATGTGTTTCTTCCAATTTTGAGCAATTGAATGTTCAGCTGCACTTGGGCTTCTGATATTATTTATTAGAAGAACAGCATGTCAGACTAATATATACCATCTGCCATGTTGGCAAGTGGCTTCAAAAAATTAATCCTAAAAATATTGTGTGTGTGTGTGTGTGTGTGTGAGAGAGAGAGAGAGAGAGAGAGAGAGAGTTTATGATCATATGAAATCTGAGAATATTCAGATAATCATGTTAACCACACCCAGGTGATTGTTCACCACCAATGAGTTCCCTGAAGATGTTCAGAACCAGGTGATGATACAAAGTGATGACAAAACACCATGAATCAGCCTTTCACCTAGCTACAGGATTCTCTCATACAAATACTTACTAGCTGTTAGAAAAACCCCAAATGGCTATAACTGATTCATTCCATTGGCTCAGGGCACATGTAAAGCTGCCGTATCGTCTAGCTGTGGTTGAATTATCAGGAACTCCTCACAAGCCCTTGGACTGCTTCCCCCACACCTACTGCCCAGTGCAGACACTGCTCTTTCAGTTCTGTAGCTAACTATCATCAGTGTTACATGTACTCCAACATTTTCTTTGTAACAGCCATCTGTCACAAACTGCCCCATGGGAAGGATGCCAGGAGCGCAAGGGAGGCAGGCAGAAACTACCTCAGAACCAGATCCAGCGAGACTCTCCCTTCTTCCCCTCCACAAGGTTATCAACCACAAACTACCCTGTAGAAAAGACTGCATATCAATAACTGGAAGGAAAGGAAGGGAAGGGGAGAAGAGTCTCTCAATGTTTAGGCAATCAGGCAGTGTTACATCTGCACCTGCTGCACTTTCAGCAATGCCTTCTTTAAAATATAAGTGAAAAACCTTAACTGCTGTGCCAAGACTGCAGAACTGTGCTCAAGTATCTGGGACTAACAGTGCAATCCAATACATGTCTACTCAGAAGTAAGCTCCATTGGGTTCAGTTGGACTTACTCCCAGGTAACTGTATTTTTTGTTGTGTGAAAACCAGTGGCGCTCATTTTAGAATAGACAGGCTTAGGGTCATGATGTATGTGATCTACATGCCTCCCTGAGTCACCTTTCTGTTCCTTTAACAAAGGCAGTCCCCTATGTGTGGGCAGATCACTATTTGCACACATACTCATGTATTTGCTTATAATACCGCATAACAGCAAATAACTTTCTAAGATCATAGAAAAGCAATGCTTTAGTTTATCACAAAATCTGGGAATGGTCAGCTAAAAACAGTATCAGGAGGGACCTGATCCTGCTTTTTTATGTAACAAGGTATACGTTGGCCACTATAAAAAGCATTTCAGTACCTATAAGGAAATTCAGATTTCTGAATGTGCTCAAAAATGTGCGACAAAAAACATTCTGCATGAGAATCCATCCAAACCTGCAGGTGTGGTGTGGTCCTTGAGAAACTGCACAGACCCTTGTTCTGGCAAGCAAACAAATGATATCTTTCTTGCTGGTACTGCGGTAAGTGTAGACAAGCAAGGACATCATGGAATGAGGATAAGTGCCATTCCGTGCGTGGCAGGTGTGGGGAACCTTTGGGCCTCCAGATGTTGCTGAACTATAGCTCCCATCGTCCCTGACTACTGGCTATGCTTGCTGGGGCTGATGGAAGTTGTAGTTCAGCAACAAAGGTTCCCCACGCCTGATATATGGGGATTGGAAATGCTTTTCAGTGCATCGGCTCCCACTTTTTCCCTTCCCAAATGCCTCATTCTGATTCTTTCAAAATTTAATGATAGATAGTAAAGGCTTCAATAGTGAGAAGTGATGTAGCAAAAGCAATTAGGAGCTACAACGCAAGGTCTGAGTGAATGATATCAATGAGATTAAACGGGAAACCTATTAACATAACCATCATCCAAGTCTATGCTCCAATGGCAAATGCAGAAGAAGAGGAATTGGAGAGATTTTACACAGAAGTACAGGAAGAAATTGATCACACACCAAAACAAGATGTGCTGATAATCATGGTGGACTGGAATGCAAAAGCAGGGAACAGAGAAGAACTAGGAATTATGGGGAAATGAGGCTTAGGAGACAGAAATGAAGCAGGAGAAAGACTTATTGAATTCTGTGAAGCCAATAATTTGTTTCTTGTAAACACAGTTTTTGAGCAACCGAAAAGATGACTGTACACATGGACATCACCAAATGGTCAATATAGGAATCAAATTGATTATATAATTGGTAGCAGAAGATGGAGAGTTCCATACTTTCTGCAAAAACAAGACCAGGAACAGACTGCACTACAGATCATGAACTGGTCGTATCGAAAATCAGAGTAAATCTAAAGAAGAACAACAAAGCAATCATAATGCCAAAATACAATTTAAATAACATCCCAGAAGAATAAAAAGATCAAATAAGGAACAGGTTTGAGGCTTTAAACTTAGTTGACAGAGAACCAGAACTATAGAGTGAAGTCAGAGACATTATCAGGGAAGAATGCAAAAAGACAATACCTCTAGTTAAAAAGAGAGAAAGACCTCAATGGATGACTGAAGAAACTCTTAAAATGGTTAGAGAGAAGGAAAGCTAAAGCAAGAGGAGATAGAAACACAGTCAGAACCCTAAATGCAACAATACAGCAACTAGTACGTAGGGACAAAGAAAACTATTACAATAGTTATTGTATAGAAATAGAAGAGGACAACAAAAAGGGTAGAACAAGAGCCCTATTCCAAAAGATTAGAAAAACGAAAGGAAAATTTAAACCAAGACTAGGGATACTAAATAATCAACAGGGGAACACATTGACTGACCGAGATGAAATAAAAGGAAGATGGAAGCAATACACTGAAGAACTCTGTAAAAGAGATGCCAGGATGACAGATTCATTCATGGAGGAACTATATGATGAAGAACCAGAAATTTTAGAATGTGAGGTGAAAGCTGCAAATACTTGGAAGAAACAAATCACCAGGAATAGATGGCATAACAATAGAGTTGCTACAAGCTACTGAGACTGAATCTGTCAAAATCTTGACAAGAATTTGTCAAGAAATATGGAAAACTAAACAATGGCCCACAGACTAGAAGTGTTCAATATATATCCCAATTCCAAAGAAAGGGGATGCCAGGGAATGCAGTAATTATCGAACTATTGCCTTAATATCCCATGCAAGTAAAGTAATGCTCAAGAGTCTACAACAAAGGCTCTTACCATATATGGAGCGAGAAATGCCAGACGTCCCAGCTGGATTTAGAAAGGGAATAGGCAACAGAGATCATATTGCAAACATACATTGGATAATGGAACAGAGCAAGGAATTTCAGAAGAAAATCACCCTGTGCTTTATAGATTACAGCAAAGCCTTTGACGTGTAGATCATGAAAAACAATGGAATGCTTTAAAAGAAATGGGGGTGCCACAGCATTTGATTGTCCTGATGCGCAACCTATACTCTGGACAAGAGGCCACTGTAAGGACAGAATATGAAGAAACCGACTGGTTCCAAATCGGAAAGGGTGTGAGACAGGGGTGTATTTTATCACCCTAATTGTTTAATCCATATGCAGAACATATCATACGGAAAGCAGGATTGGACCAAGATGAAAGAGGTGTGAAAATTGGAGGGAGAAATATCAATAATTTAATATATGCAGACGATACCATACTACTAGCAGAAACCAGTAACGATTTGAAATGAATGCTGATGAAAGTTCAAGAGGAAAGCACAAAAGCTGAATGTCAAAAAGACTAAAGTAATGACAACAAAAGATTTATATAACTTTAAAGTTGACAATGAGGACATTGAACTTGTCAAGGATTATCAATACCTCAGCACAGTCATTAACTCAAATGGAGACAATAGTGAACACTAAAGTCAGGATCATTCAGACCATGGAATTCCCGATCTCTATGTATGGATGTGAAAATTGGACAGTGACAAAAGCGGATAAGAGAAAAATCATCTCATCTGAAATGTGGTGTTGGAGGAGAGCTTTGTGAATACCAGGGACTGCGAAAAAGACAAATAATTGGGTGTTAGAACGGTCACCAGAAGCCAGAATGATGAAACTGAGGTTATCATACTTTGGACACAACATGAGAAGACATTATTCACTAGAAAACACAATAATGCTGGGAAAAACAGAAGGGAGTAGAAAAAGAGGAAGGCCAAACAAGAGATGGATTGATTCCATAAAGGAAGCCACAGACCTTAACTTACAAGATCTGAACAGGGTGCTTCCTGACAGATGCGTTTGGAGGTCGCTGATTCATAGGGTCGCCATAAGTCGTAATCGACTTGAAGGCACATAACAACAAAGTAAAGGCTGGACAAATTCAGGCTCAAAAATAAATCAACAATCCTTAATTTCATCACTGGAATATCTAAACATTGTGGATTTCAGTGGACTTTTGTATCCTTTTAGCTTAACAACAACAAAATCTAGCAAGGGCTCTGAGCAAGGAAGGACACATACACACGACTCCCTCAACAGGTCCAGGGCAGGTTCCTGAGAGGTGTCTATGGGTGTGGGCTGAGCTGTCCTCTGTTCATGAACTCAATGCAAGGGATCCTCCAAACCATTCCACCCATATCCCCCACGAAGCCTTGCCCTTGACACCAAAGACCCATCATGACTCCTGTTTCCTTCCCTCCCTCTCCAGCATCCAGGTTTTCTCCTCCTCTTGCTTTGGTAGTGTTGGTGGTTAACCAAGGAGACACAATAATGTGCACGAACAAATTCACATCTCATTTTTAAAAATCCACAATGCTAATATAGCATAGTTGGATATTAAAGCCTTTAGGAATAGAATGGCTTAAATGATCCCTTCAATGAAGCATCAAAAAGTGTTGTATTTTTGAGCCTGTCAGATCCTTCTTACAATAATTAATAAAAATAGAGCAATTTATGATAAATTTGTTTTGTTGTCTCTGTAGCATTTATTGCCATCATGTTTTCATACTTCTAGAACATCCTTTGCCTTGCTGGCTGTCACTGATGTGGAGTTGCAGTTTGAAAATGCCTGGAGGGCACCAGGTTGGCAAAGCCTGTTCTAAAATGATAAGATGTCAGACACTTACTTTCAAGTATTAATGCTGTCATTTTTCACAGGTATTCTTTGAGCTCTTCGGCCATAAAAACACTCCTTGAGGAGCTCACACAGCCAAGATGCCTGTTGTCTACACTTGCAATGACTCCTAATGATATATTTATTATAGTCATCATTTGTGTAAGGTCAAGGTACTTAAGATATGTCCTCAGATGGCAGAAGGAACTGATCTTGAATGACTGTATTTGAATAAGAACTCAAATCCAAATGGAACAGAAGTATACAGTTCCAAACTTAGTGAAATACTTTTTAGACTTGAAGAAACAATTCTACAACCTCATTCTTGAAATGACATTCTTCATTCTAATTCCAGAACAATCCACCCTGCCCACACGTTTTCTGCAAATTACTGAGAACTCTGTTGTCTTTGAAAGAGACCAGTGTGCTCAGTGAAGCAGACCCTCTATTCTCTCAGCACAGCCTCCCCAAACCCCATATGCTTTATTTTTTGGCTGGCTTCCTCAGGGAACAATAACTGTGTGAGATCTCAGACATCAGACAAGCCATTGTACATATGGGGTGGGGGAGATGGAGGGGGATGGAGTACAAAAAAGACACAAAATTGTGTTTTTACTCAGTGACTTTAACAAATTTATAACATTTAGAATAGCCAAGTGTTTTATCTTAGTCCTGCAAATGCGGGTAGACTTTAAAAGGGCATATATGAATGAAAAAGGATATACATATCTATTTTTCTCACGGAACAACACTCTCTGCTGTTTCTATTTTGTTAATGTTGTTAATGACTTGATGTGTAATGGCTACCGGCTATATCACAGTAACTCTGACTAAGTTTGAGTTTAAATCCCCACAGAACAAGGATGGTTTCGAAGTACTGAATTCTGACAGCAGCAGAGTACGTGTGTTTAGGAACAGGTACAGATTCTTTGCAAGATTCCTCCTCAGCTACCAGATTCTTTGCAAGCTGAACAACCATAAAATACTGCCAAGAAATAAAATGGAAATGGAATATGTAAGATAATCAGGGGTTCATCCCCTCCCTTTGTTGCAGAAACCAGAAGCCAGGCAGATTTTTCTAGGATAGTCTTCCACCATCCCGGTGCCCTCCAAATGTGTTGGATGGTCGTGCTGGCTGGGAATGATGGGAGTTGTAGTCAAAAAGATCTTGAGTGCACCAGGTTGAGGAAGACAATTCGAAGAGCTCACATGAAAAGCGGTAGAGGTACGGATGTATGTACAGTCAGAGAAGAGATCCTATTTTTGCTGGTGTGGTCTGGTCTCCAATTCCTGCTTTCACTCCAGGAATGCTTAACCAAGAGGGGCTGGGGCTAAAACATGCCTGGAAATCATAGCCTTAGTGAGCTCTTCCTCCAGTGACTGGCCACTGGTGACAATTAGCAAAGTCAAAGGCAGGGTTGGCCAGGTCTTTCACACAAGCAGCACAGATAGGAGGAGGAGGAACACCAACTTCTTGCTCTCTTCAGCAACCCAAGTGAGAGTCACCCAGACCATTTTTTTTAGCCAGTTGCTATTGGGCATCTGGATTGTTGCACCCCTGAAGGTAATGATCCATCACATAAACCTCTTGTGGGAAAATATTACTTGAGAACACTAGTATTCAGAGGCATACTGCTTCTGAATATGAATGTTCTGTTTAGCTATCATGACTCGTAACTACAGTCCTCCTTGAATTTGTCTAACCCCCTTTTAAAGACATATTGTGGTCACGACCACATCTTGGAGCAGTGAACTGCATCAATTATTATATAGTGGGCATCAGTGTTGGGCCCCCGGTATCAACCTGAGGGTGCTGGGTGTTGGCACCAACATTACCTGCTAAACTATGACATGTGAAGCAGCTCTTACTGGATTCTGCTAATCCACATTTTCATTAACAACATGTGCCATTGAAGACTTAGTGCACAGATGTGGCCATGTGCAGTATATACTTTGCATATTTAAAACATCTGTTCCTCCTACACCTATATAAGAACATCAAAACTGGCAACAACTTCTCATGAAGTATTCGCAACCTAAAAGTACAACGGATGCATATCAAGACCAACACAGAATTAACCAAAAGGCCAGCATGTGTAAGCCTCAACGAAGTGAACAGGGGCTATAGAGAAGCAATGATTGGGGGACAGTGCCTCAGGACGACACCTGCCAGCAGTCTGCAAAGCATTAGATAGGGTCATCAGTCACTGATTTTTACGAGCAAATCATGTGGACTCTGGCAATTAAGAAGCCTACAAAGAGAAAACCCACATGAAAAACCAATCTATTGAATATTAATGAGCTCCAAGCCTGTCTGTGTGATACTCTGCTCATGTGAGAGAGCATCTGTGAGCATCTTGCTCACAGAGGACACAAAGGGGCCAAAAATATATTTCCCCCCCCCCAGGCTTTTGCTGCAAGGGTCCAGTTGAAAGCTTCCAAAAGGTGGCAAAAGATCCAGCGATCAGTAGAAGGAAATTAGAATGGGAATGCAAGAGCAGAATGAAGTACTAAAGCAGAAAGCACATCATGTCCTTCTGTGATTTAAGTCCATATATCGTGTACATCAGTATAGCTGCACTCAATGGTCAGGCTGACAAGCTTCCTACTATGAGTCCTGTTATGTACATGTAGCTAGAGTGCGGGGCTGGAGAGCTGGCAGCCTGCCTCACAAGCCCTACACCCTATCTTCAGGGGCACACCCTCTTTGGCCCCACTTCACCTTTCCTGTGCTCCTCCACAGTTGTTTACTGGCCATCCACCCCGTTTCCCTGATGCTGAAGGGACTGCAGTGAGAAGGAGGAGATGGTGAGACAAGAGAAGGCTTCATGAGAAGGGGAAGCCTGTTGCAGAGAAAGGGAGGGATGGGAATAGAGTGGAAGAGACAACCAGGCAGGAGGAAAAGAGCAGCCCTTTTGCAGAATATATGGCAGAGAAGGAGAAAAAGAGGAGATACAGGAGCATAGGAAGCTGCCTCGTACGGTCAGAGCATTGGTCCATCTAGATCAGAATGGTCTATACTCTGGCAGCGGCTCTGCAGAGTTTCAGGCTCTTCTTGGAGATGCCAGGGCTTAACCAAAGAAGAGTCCTGCTGGATCAGGCCATTTACTCCAGCACCCTATTCTCACAGTGGCCAACCAGATGCCTATGGGAAGCCTGCAAGAAGGACCTGAGCGCAACAGCACTCACCCCACCTGTGATTCCCAGCATCTGGTATTCAGAGGCAAATTGCCTTAGACCAGCCTTTCCCAACCAGTGTGCCTCCAGATGTTGTTGGACTACAACTCCCATCAGCCTCAGCCAGCATTGCCAATGGTCAGGCAAGATGGGAATTGTGGTCCAACAACATCTGGAGGCACACTGGTTGGGAAAGGCTGCCTTAGACAGTGGAGGTAGCCATCATAGCTAGGAGCCACTGATAGCCTTATCCACCATGAATTTCTTTAATCCTCTTTTAAAAATCCAAGTAGGTGGCCATCACTACGTCTTGTGGGAGTGAATTCCACAGTTTACCTATGTGCTGTGTGAAGAAGCACTTTCTTTTGGCTGTCCTGAATCTTCCAACATTGAACCTGGGATCTTTGGCAGGTAAAGTAGATGCTGTACCACTGAGCTACAGTCTTTCCTCTGTGTAGAAATTATGGGTGGAGGGGAGATGAAGGTGTGCATGTGGCAGGCAGAGAAATACAGAGGAGTGAAGTTGAGCAATGAGCCAGGCTATTACAGCACCAGCAGGAGGTGAAGAGGATAGATCTACAAACTTTGCATTTGCTGTTATGGAGCACAAACATGAATCCCTACCTACATAGGTTTTGACAGACCAAATCATTTACTGCATTGGAATGATTTTTTTTGGAATCAGTAGGCAAAAGATCTGAGGTCTATTTTAATTTTGAAAATACTGGCAAATGTACAGGAAGCATCACTGTGCATATAAAAAAGTCCCATTAAATGTAAAGAAATCTTTATAACACACACTGTGTAATCATTTCAGCTATGCATTGGTCTTTTAATAAATTTGTCAACATGCTGAAAATAAACCACCCCAGCCAACAGAAACATTTAAGAAAATCCATTACATACCATTATTAAGACAAGTTCAGTTGCTCTACTTTAGTTTCTCTGTCCACTGGCAACCACACTGAATCTAGCAACTGCTTTCTCACAGAGTGAAAAGAAATTGACACTTGGCATAGTTGACAGAAACATTCTCCATACAGAAGAAACCCAATTTGGGGAAAAACAACAAACCAGCCTTCATGGTAATTAAAAAATAATAATGGAAAGTGCTCACTGACAGCATAAAAAAATATAAAGCAACATGCAATACTTTCCCTATAATTGTCATCATCAACTACTTTTGCTACTTCTTTTTATTTACTTATTCTGTGTTCCATGCCAGTTAGCTTACCTTTGATGCAACCACACATTTAAGATCTTAGCACGTGCCACTAGGTGCCATACAGGGATGTGAGACAGGGCCTTCTCTGTGGTGGCACCCTGGTTACGGAATTCCTTGTTGTCTGAGGCCACATCTGCACTATATGTTTAAAACTATAACATACCACTTTAAACAGTCATGGCTTTTCCAAAAGAATCCCAGGAACTGTAGTTTGTTAAGGGTGCTGAGAGTTGTTAGGACACTCCTATTCCCCTCACAGAGCTATGGTTCTTAGACTGATTTAGCAAACGGACTCTCTTCCCAGGGCATTCTGATAAACAGTGTTGTATAATTGAAGACTGCATACTCCTGCAGCTACAAAATTTGATCTAATGAAAAAATCTTACATAAATGATGTTTACAAACTATGAGAGAAAATGCCCTACATTATTCACAAATATATTATAAAATAAACATATGATAATTGGGGGGGGAAATCTCCTGCAGTTAAGCCTCACATATATTTTCCTGTACTGGTTCATTAGTAGTTGTACAATATAGGATGCTTAAACTGCATTTTTATTCAGAAGTCAGCCCCCCACCATGTTCAAATACTCCTGGTTAACCACGCACTGGAGCATGGGAACTTGGAAGGTGCCTTATACTGAGTCAAGCCATGGGTCTATCTAGTTCAGATCTGTCTGCAGTGACTTCTCAGGGTTTCACATACGAGTCTTTCACAACCTTAACTGGAGATGTCATGGACTAAACCTGGAACGTTGTGCATTCAAAATATGAACTTTATAATCTACCATACCCTTGTACTGATTTAAAAAACACTTTAACACTATTTCAAATGCATTTTATTAGCTTGATAGAGTGATCTAGGAGCGTAGAAAGATTCTGACATTGCTCCACATACAGTATATGGTCTAAAACTCCAGTAGATTCTAGGCAATCAAACTAAAATTTCACAAATTCATACTTTTACTGTTTTTTTTCTTTTCTTTTTAAAATCCTGATTATATGTACAAAAGTGCGGAGAACATGTATTTAGGAATAATTAATCCAGGATAGGTGCTCTTAAATATACATCACTCCACAGATTCTATGACACAAGAGCGTAATGCTATAGACACAAGATCACATATACTCCACATTAATTAATCAAAACAAATCACCTCTAGTTTCCATAGTCTGCAGATTAGTACTGCAGGTTAAAATTCTGTTTATATGAAAGGTACATGTTCAATATCACTTAATGCAAATTAACTGCACTGTGCTGTACTCACACAATTAGGGTGGTTAAAGAGTGGGAGAACCGTGATGACCATCTGGGGAAACAGAGAGGATTAGTTATCCCAGATTAATTGAGTACAAGCATGGAAGGCACTCTATATTCTTATGTGATGTTTACCAAGAGAGCTGCAGCTTGAGCTAATATAGACATGCCACATACGTACTGCAAAACAAACAAAGCCACTTCTTCAAAATCAAGACTACTAGAGGGTGAAGTTTTCCCCATCAAAGAGCTCTGAAAATCCTGGCCGAGTTAGCTAAATCAGGATTCTTGGAGAGAAAGCAATACTTTAGTCTGCCTCTGTAGAACCAAATGAATGCTCAGGTAGCCAGTGCCATAATGCATTTGCCTGGCTCTCTGACTACAAATTAATAGCAGGATAAATCCAACACACAGCTGTTTCCTCAATCTTGCCAACACCATCCCTTGAGAATGGCAAAGCAATTGTGAAACCTTATATGGGATGACACTGAAGGTCCTCTAACAGCAAGTAATTATTCTGTTTGTGACCTCTGGCAGGGCTGGAACAAGTCAGGCTCCCCCTCCATATATTTAATCAATACTTGGAACATCTGTGCAGGTTACATTCAGAAGTGAGTGAAAAGGTTTTGCTATAAGGATTTGGAGGAGGAGGAGGGTGTGTGCGCACGCACATGAGCTCTATGGTTTATGAATTAAACCAGGATCCTGGACCGCTGTCTGGACTCGGTGGTGGACTGGATGAGGGCCAATAAACTGAGTCTGAATCCTAGCAAGAGAGAGACGTTGGGGGTTGGGGGTTCCCGAGTTTGGATAATTGGACAGTTGCCTGCTTTGGATGGGGTACCTTTTACCAACTTTGGCTGGTAAGACAGCTGTGGCCATTTCTGGACTGGGTGAATCTGATCACTGTTGTCCATGCACTGGTAACCTCCAAGCTGGATTACTGTAATGTGCTCTATGCGGAGCTGCCCTTGAGGTTGGTTTGGAAGCTGCAGCTGGTGCAAAATGCAGCAGCAAGACTGCTCACTGGGGCAGGGTATCACCAACAAGTCATCCTGCTGCTGAAATAATAATAATAATAATAAAATTTAATTTATGTGTTGGACTTCCGGGAAGGGTGACTTAGCCTGTGCCTGCTTTTGAGACGGGCTCCTGCCTCAAAAGAAGCTTATTCAGATATATCAGTCAGTTTTTTCTTTTTTTTTTTGACTGATTAAACTTCTCCCGGGTAGGGAGAAACGAAGAGATTAACCTCAAAGCCTATTTTTGTTGGGACGACCAGATCTCATTAATTTATGGGACGAGGTCCAGCCGACGAAGGTGGGACGGATTTTCAACAGCAAGCTCTATCTGTTAAAGCGAACGTTCATCTTATCTTCTAAGAGAGAACGCACTAACAGGCAAGCACCCTTCTTTCTATATTTTTCTTTTACTTGACTTAAATTGTTGCTGTTTAAAAGAGATTTGCCAGATTGATCGGTTTTTGACATCTCACTGGGGAGCCGTAACTTCTCTCTGCTACGCACTAATTAATAGCTTATCTCTGTTTTTGTTGCAAAAAGCTGTCCTGGATTTGCATTCTAAAGATATACACAGAAGAGGGATTTCTATTCCAGATTTTTATTTTGAAAAATATTATACTGTTTTGAGACTACTCTCTTTTTGGTCTATTTTATTTTGACGAATCTGTTTCTTGACGATTGCCATTAATTGTTTCGATCCTGGGAACTGCATTTTGTTTACTTAACTATTGGAGAGATAAGGCTGTCTGCTCTGTTTATACTGTGATGTCACCAAGTTTGGAGTATTAACCCAATTGTTGCTGAAATAAGAAGTGGTTTTCCTATATTTTTCTTTTAAAATGGCAATTAAGAAAGTGGCTGAGAATCTGGAAATAACTATGTTTCAGAAAATAATGGATGAGATTGAGATAATGAAAATTGAATTGAGTAAAATGAAGCAGGAGATTAAAGATATAAGGGTCCCTGTGAGAGAGGTGACCCTGGAAGGGGTCCCTGTGAGAGGGGAGACCCCGGAGATTGGAACAGGGGTCCCTGTGAGAGAGGAGACCCTGGAGACTGGAATAGGGGTCCCTGTGAGAGAGGAGATCCCGGAGATTGGAACAAACGTGGAACAGGAACAAGATTTGGAGTCTATGGACTTTAGAAATAAAATCTATTGTTTGGAACTCAATGTTATCTCTGAAGAAATTAATGAAGATTCTAGAGATAAAGTTATCAATGGCATGGTCTATCTTCTGGACTGGAATGATGTGATGGAGCCCAATATAGAGAAAATCTATGGAATTAACTGCAGCCATGTGACAATGGAAAAACTTTTAAGAGATGACCCAGTGTATTTTGAAAAAAAGAACAGAGATATGATTTTACAGCAGTATTTCAGCAACCTATTCAGAATGGATGGCAAGAAAATATTTGGGATAGAGGTAATTCCCATCAGACTCTTACTATATGACTATGGCTTTGACAGCAAGATTATTATGGAATACTGATAATGGAAGATTGGATATTGAAATTACTGGACTTAACAAGACTACTGAAGATGGAAGATGGAAAATGGAATTACTAGAGATAATAGAACAATGGCTACTGAAATTACTGAACCTAACAGATTCTGATGTGATGGATTAATTGAAATGTTTATTTTGACTATGGTTATGACAATAAGATTATCATAATTAGTAATGAGATGGATTAATCGATATGCTTATCTGGAAAAAAAAATTGATAGATATATTTCTTAAAGAATTGAAACCTCTCTTTGACTTTTTGTGGAAAGAATAAAGTAATGTTTATGAGATTTGATGATTAAGTAAGATAACTACTGGAGGAAAGTGATTTTATAATATGACTTAAGAGACAGGATTGTTATATATTATAGACTTATAACTGATTTGATCTTTGACAAATGGGAAGTCAATATTTTACTCTTTATTTTTTATTTTTGTTTTTTTTTTCTTTTTTTCTTTTTGTTTAACTATTTTTGATTTTGTTTTTTGTCTTTGAATGTTTTATGATTTTGTCTTGTATGTTTTATGAAAATCTGAATAAAAATTATTGAAAAAAAAAAAAAAATTAATTTATGTGTTGCCTATCTGGCCAATGGCCACTCTAGGCGACGTACATATAATAAAATGCAGCAGAATACAATACAGTAAAATACAATATAACAATATAAATTAAGATAATAACAATACAGGGTAGGAGGCATTTCAAACATAAGAACATTAAGCTTCCCCAGAAGTCCCAAAAGCCTGTTGAAAAAGCCAGGTCTTTAAGGCCTTGCGGAACATATTCAGGGAAGAGGCGTGCCGAAGATCTTGTGGGAGGGAGTTCCAGAGGGTAGGGGCCGCCACTGAAAAGGCCCTCTCTCTAGTTCCCGCCAATCTAGCTAATTTGGTTGGCGGGACCGAGAGAAGGCCCTCTGTGGCCGATCTTGTCAGGCGGCATACTTGGTGGCGTTGTAGGCGCTCCTTTAGATAGACTGGGCCGAGACCGTATAGGGATTTAAAGGTTAATACCAACACCTTGAATTGGGCCCGGAAAACAACTGGAAGCCAGTGCAGATCGAAAGAATTGCATTGGCTACCTATTAGCTACCGGGCTAAGTTCAAGGTTCTAGTTCTGGTGTACAAAGCCCTATATAGCTTGGGACCAGGATACCTAAAAGACTGTCTTATCCTTTACATACCCAGTCAATCACTGCACTCTGCAGGTGAGGGCCTCCTGCAGATACGATCTTATCAGGAGTTTAGTTCTGTACAACATAGAAACTGAACCTTTAGTGTAGTGGCACCTACCCTTTGAATTGCTCTCCCCTTAAATAGTAGACAGGCACCATCTTTGTTATCTTTTTGGTGCCTACTGAAGACCTTTCTCTTTCAACAAGCCTTTACAGTAGAGACATTATCCCAGTCTGAGTCTGTGCTGGAATTGCTTTTTAAGATGTTTTTAAACCCTTTTTTACAAAAAATATGTTTTTAAACCTTAATATTTTTTTAAAACATGTTTTGTTTTAATATATTTTAAAGTCTGTTTTTATGATGTTTTAAAGTGTTTTTAGTGCTTTTGTTTACTGCCCAGGGCTCGTACTGGGGATATAAATCAAACAATAAATAAATAAATAAAAAATAACAATCAAGTGGGATTTCTTTTTAAAACTTTGTTTTTAAAATATTTATGCTCCATATTAAAACTGTTTTAAAAGGGTTGGCATGCTTAACTTAAAACACAACTGGTGAAATCCAGTAGTGTCCGTGCACCAGCACAACAGACTTCTGCAAGTCGTATTCTTTACCCCCAAAAGCTCCCCCCGCATGCCCCCAAAATCTGTTCTGGAGAGTTGGGGGGCCTTCTAGAGGAGATGGGGGGGTCAGGGGAAGTGAATATCTGTTTACACAACACTTGATGTTGTCCAAATAGAGCTGAATTATTCAAATGAATGAAGGTGTTTATATTATGAATGCATCTCTGAAATCTTGCTTATTACTCTTTCCCACATTAGTACTGTCCACCAGAGTTATAACATCACAGAGGGGTGTGTATAGATGTCTGCTTCCCTTGGGGGCATTCCAAGCAGCTTCCCTACAGATGGAAGGGAAATGTGCCATTGCACTCTATCCAACTGGTCACTGGAATCATGCTTCTGGCTTTCCGTGTTTTCTAGCCAGCAAGTGGCAAGGTACTGGAGTCATTGACAGACACCTGGTAGTATTTAAAAATGTAATGAATTAAATCACTTTGGAATTAGATTCTACTATTTATGGTTAGGTTTCTGCTGTTTTGCATTGACTTATGACCCCCATCCCCCAAATGTATGCTTAGGCACACAACATTTCTGGTGACAGGCCTGCCTTCCATCTCTGTACATAACCCATAATGAATTACAAACAACCAATCCCTCTATTACTATCAGGGTGGTTGTACATGCCAGATATGCTATTTAAGGGCAGACAGGAGATAGCCAAGGCTTCCTGTGTTGTTCAATCCAGTGAGATCAATGAAATCAATCTGGAAGTCATAGGTTGGAGACTGAAAGCACTCATTAAATATTTTCAGGCAGGGAAAAATATTGCAAACTGAGGAAGAGCTCCTAAGTTCAGTTTCCCAAGAGGCAGAGTGATGATTACACAAACTTAGTAAAAGGTCATAAAATGTCTTGGATTAAAAGAGAGACTGAGTCAAATCAACTTTGTGCAAAGTATCTGGAAAAAAAGGAAAGAAAAAAAAATCAAGGACACCTTTGAAGTTTCAAACCCAGTCTCAAAACATAACAAGTCAGACTGTTAAGGGGAAAACATTTGTTACGCAAAAAGCCTGCTAAATCAAGGCATATCGAAACATCTGAAGGTTTAGAATTAGGAGTTTGCAGGAGCTCCTGATTAGAGAGAAAACTCAAGTTCTAGAGCATTAGAATACAGAAGACTTTTAAATTAAAACAAGAATAATGATTGAAAATATAGGAACAAAGGGAACTAAGCTTCTTAGTCTGAGGAATTAGCATGGGGAAGAGGCTACAGTTCAGTGGTACTGCCAATACTTTGCATGTAAAAGGTCCCAAATTCAATCCCAGGCATCTCAATGTAGGGCTGGGAAAAGTGTTGCGCCTGAAACCTTGGGCAGCCACTGTTAGTCAGTGTAGACAAAACTGAGCTAGATGTACCAATGGTCTGGTATAAGACAGCTTCCAATTTTCCTGTCTTTTAGGAGACAAACATTCTACTTAGATAAAATATGGTTATGTCCACCTGCCCCAATACTTATGAGGAAAATATCTAATAATGATAAAACATCCATGAAAAGCAAAACTGAATTTCAGAAGAGCACATGTTTTGGGCTAGTTAAAATATACTGGCCTACCTGTTGTGGTGATCTACATGCTGAGGGTTCAATTTCTCTTTCCTGTGTGCCATTCCAATTGCATGCCACAATGAGTGTGACATCATCATCAGCCCCAGCTATATGTAGTACTCACACGAGTGGACAAGCGCACAGGGAAAGGAATTCAAACATGAAAGTCTGCATATGGATTGCCAGCTCAGCAAGACCCTAACAGAAACCCTGGGCAAGTGAGGACATTTGAACTGGCCCTTAAAAAATAAAATGTGAAACAATAAGGAACTCAAAACTGAGCCTGCTGGATCAGGCCAATGGCCCATCTAGACCAGCATCCTGTTCTCACAGTGGCCAACCAGATGCCTAGGGGAAGCCCGCTAGCAGGATGTGACCACAACAGCACACTCCCCTCCTGCGGTTTCCAGTGACTGGGATTCAGAAGCATGCTGCCTTTGACTGTGAGGCAGAGCATTGTCAACAGAATAAATGATTGTTGAGTTTCAGACATTTGGCCAACATTTTCTGGTAAGCTCATTGCCTATACAATATATATATATAACCTTTTTATTTTATTTGTTTAAGCTTGTTTTTTAAATGATTGACTCTGGCACTTTGTCAAAACTACAGAAAAAGGGGGAAATGGCAGGTACATGAAACAGGATACTACTGCATTATTTGCAACAAATAAACAGCATGTGCAAAAAGGGGTTAAATGTGGTTTAAAAGAAGCTCTCTTCAACGTTGCTGGACATGGGAATGGGGAGCAAGTCTGTACCAAGGAGCTCCACTCCCTAGCCTTTGTGTGAACAGTATGTGTGGCAGGAGAGAAGTGTACTGCTATGCATATCTATTCATAAGTAAATCCCATTGAGTTTAATGAGACTTACTCCAAGATAAGCATATCTAAGTTTACAGTTTTAGATAGCTAGTATTAACCAGTAAAACAAAGATACCTACTGATTAGACCGATGTTAATTAAATCACAGTTCAGTTTGCTTTGCCCAAAGAAGAACTACCTTATTATAGACTCACAGCAATGAATGGACCTGAATAAATCTTTTCCATCAACTTCAATGGGACTGCTCTGAATATGACTAACACTAGATCTAGCCCAATGTTCCTAGAAAACATACCCAGCAGATATAATGGACTAGAGACTTTAGTGAATCTTTGTCTTCATCCCCACTTAACTGCAGTAGCATCTTGGTAAGGCAAAGAACAAGATCATGCCAAAATCCATCAGCTAAATTGGAGAATTGGGCCAACAGTATACATTTATTTATTATTTATTATTACATTTATATCCCACCTTTCCTTCAAGGAGTTCAAGGTGGCACACGTGGTTCTCCCCCTCCCCATTTTATCTTCACAACAACCCTGTGAGGTAGGTTAGGCTGACGGACTATGACTGGCCCAAGGTCACCCAGGGAGTTTCATGGCAATTATTCCCATTCACTCAAATTTGGCCAAGGTCTTTTAACCTGACTTAGAAAACAGTGAAGTTTAGAAACCTCAGCTTTAAGGTGAATGATACTAAATCATCTAAAACCTACATTATTTGGCTACACAGGTTTGCAGGTTGTGAGATCTAATTTCCTTCTTTTCCCTCCTCCCCCAAACTAGCAGGTAACACAGTTCATTTGAATGCCATGCCAAAACTACACTGCAGTTTACAAAAGAAAACTCAGAACATGGTCCAGTGCACGTGTTTTTCCATGCACAGGCAAACCTTGTCACAGCAGCACAAGATGTTCAGGGCAAGATAATTTCAGTTGACTAACAAATGAGTCATTTCTATTTCAGAGAGGTGTGTGGAGGAATATACAGTGTTTAATTAGCATCCCCTTTCTTGTTTAACAACAGGTCTCCCTTCCCCCATCCCCTCTGTAATGCCCCCTCCCAAAGTCAATACACCAAGGAGAGGCAACATTTGCAGGGGAGACAATGCATACCCCATTACATTAATACAGAAGCTAAATGATGGTGTATGAAAATTAGAAAGTGTTTGGAGGGGGTGGGGGAATAGGTCCCTGACTCCAAATTAGGCCCTACTGTGCTGCATCACACACTGATAACCAGTTTGCTCACAATCTGCTGCTCAAACACCCTAATTGGAATTCTGGAATGGAGAGTCTGATGATGTGGTGCTTGTCAGTTTATATGTTGCTCTCTCTGCTGCAGCCACTTAAATGGATATTAAATTATTATTGTCAAAAGGGAAAAAACAAAACAACCCCCTTCATTTTTCATGCATGAGATATGATCAACAACCATTTCATTAATGTTTATTTTCACAACTGAATCAGCTAAGTTCCAATGTTTGCTACAAAAGGGGGTGATTTATACCAAACTGGTTGCAAAAAATAACTACATGAGTGGTGTGGTGTTCACGTTTCATTCAATGAGTGTAGACAATAGTTGTGCTGTACAAATTAACAAGTGTACACTCTTTCACACAAATATTTGTACATATGTAGATACAGTTTGCAGCTGTATTCACTACAATGTGTGAACAAACCTATTGCTGATAACATAATATACCAGACAACGAAATCTCAACATTGGATCTGATTCACCTGTTTACCCAACGTGTAATTCTGTTCTGCAAACAATTAATTTAGGAACATAGGACACTGCCTTATTCGCAGTCAGACCATTGGTCTATCTAGCTCTCCCTGTTTAAATGGCGCTTACACAAAACATGAAGAAAAACCAACTCTAAGAAAGGATTTTAATAGTTATGTAAGCATCCTACTATGGGCTTGCAATTAAAGGGTTTACCTTTTCAGTATGGCTGAATACAAAATCTGAAATGGTGCAGAGGAAGGAGATTTAGAGTTCAAATTCCACATACACTTACCTCTCTCTCTCTCTCTCTGTGTGTGTGTGTGTGAGAGAGAGAGAGAGAGAGAGACATATTTCCAAGTAAGCATGCACAGGATTGTGCTGGTAATAATATCATTCCAGTTCAACTGATTTAATTTCTCTGGATTATGAACCTGTTTACATCTGGCTAGATAGGGTGGCAATGTAATATGAGACTAAGAGAAAATCAAACTTGTAACCTTCAGGTTGCAAATCTATACGTTGTAAATGTAAATGTCCGTCAAGTCGATTCTGACTTATGGCAACCCTATGAATAGGGTTTTCGTGAGGCTGAGAGGCAGTGACTGGTCCAAGGTCACCCAGTGAGCTTCATGGTTATCTGGGGATTCGAACCCTGTTCTCCTAGGTCGTAGTCCAACACCTTAACCACTACACCACACTGGCTCTGGGAGCAAGTCCCATTCAACTTAATGCTTCTGAGTAAACATGTTCAGGATTGTTATAGAACCATTTTTTAAAAAACACTATAGACAAATAAACCCAAAACCTTTTAGTCTATCCACATAATGTTTCACTCTTATGTATCTCATGTGGAGTTTTAGAAATCAGACACAGGATTTCCAACAAGCTCAACAACTAAATACTGGTTGTACTTAATAAATTCCAATCACCTCTATTTATCCATGTACATGAAAAAAACCCAAAGCACTCTATATTTTGCATTAGAATTTGATCTAGATTACCTTTTCCAAAGTAAACCAAAACTGGAATTTTTAACACAGTGGATTAAGTGGTCTCTGAAGTACCCATTTGTTTCTGATAAGACTCTAGGGGACAAGTGTCAGCTCCTTAATCACAAGAGCTTGCAATCATTATAATATTTAAAAAGGCAAATGGGATTTACACTCCTGACACAAATTATAGACAAGCATTATCCATAAGATAGTTCAGTGATGCTAAATGTTGTATTGAAAATATGTCCATAGTTTTCAAACTTGATTATCAGAAGTTCAAAACACATTCATTAGAGCTTAATGAAGAGAAATAATATATCTTTTAAACAGGGACTAATATGTATGCAAATCAGGCAAGACTTTTTTTTAAATCACCCATTATTTTAGAAAATGTGCTCTGTCTCCTTCAGAAAAGAATTAATTCACATTGTCAGCATATTCAATTTAGGTATTTTGCATGTAAACAATAGCACAAATCAAGTCCTTTTCTAGTTTATATTTAAATTCAGAACCTGAATACTATAAATGCTAATTAAATACTCTATTTAATGACAAAAATGAAGAGGCAAGCTAATTTCAATCTGCAAATTCCCTGAATCACAATGTTTCCTTTGGAAAGTGGAAATTGTATCTCATATATTTTAAGAAAAATGAATCACTGAATCATCATTCATTACCCTTTAAAAAACTTTTAAATCCTTTTTTGTATTAGGATTGATTTAAATGGAGATACAATTGGTTTTCCTGGCAAAAAGGTTTTTCATATTAAATTAAATATTGCCAAAGTTAAATCAGATCTAGTTTGCAGATGCAAATTACATTAGCAATACCAAGGAAAAAAATTAATGAAATGAATTTGTTAAGAAATCAGAGGGGTTTTATAGAACTTATAGTGGGGAATAATATTTTTCTGATAGACAAATTGGTGAAAGTACGATTTATTTTAGACAACTATGGAATATTTTTTTCCTATCTAGGACTTTAAAGTTGACAATGAGGACATTGAACTGGTCAAGGATTATCAGTACCTTGGCACAGACATTAACCGAAATGGAGACAATAGTCAAGAAATTAGAAAAAGGCTAGGACTGGGGAGGGCAGCTATGAGACAACTGGAAAAGGTCCTCAAATGCAAAGATGTATCACTGAATGCTAAAGTCAGGATTACTCAGACCATGGAATTCCCAATCTCTATGTATGGATGTGACAGTTGAACAGTGAAAAAAGTGGATAAGAGAAAAATCAACTCATTTGAAATGTGGTGTTGGAGGAGCTTTGCGGATACCATGGACTGCAAAAAAGACAAATAATTGGGTGTTAGAACAAATTAAACCAGAACTGTCATTAGAAGCTGAAATGATGAAACTGAGGTTATCATACTTTGGACACATAATGAGAAGACATGATTCACTAGAAAAGACAATAATGCTGGGAAAAACAGCAGGGAGTAGAAAAAGAGGAAGGCCAAACAAGAGATGGATTGATTCCATAAAGGAAGCCACAGACCTGAACTTACAAGATCTGAACAGGGGGGTTCATGACAGATGCTCTTGGAGGTCGCTGATTCATAGGGTTGCCATAAGTCGTAATCGACTTGAAGGCACGTAACAACAACAGACTGAACATTTATTTAGTATTAATACTTTGAAAGTACAAAAGCAGGACTACATCAAGAAGACTAAAGTAATGACAACAGAAGATTTATGTAGCTTTAAAGTTGACAATGAGGACATTGAACTGGTCAAGGATTATCAGTACCTTGGCACAGACATTAACCAAAATGGAGACAATAGTCAAGAAATCAGAAGAAGGCTAGGACTGGGGAGGGCAGCTATGAGAGAACTAGAAAAGGTCCTCAAATGCAAAGATGTATCACTGAATGCTAAAGTCAGGATCATTCAGACCTTGGTATTCCTGATCACTATGTACGGATGTGAAAGTTGGACAGTAAAAAAAGCGGATTAAAAAAAATCAGCTCATTTGAAATGTGGTGCTGGAGGAGAGCTTTGCACATGCCATGGACTGCGAAAAAGACCAATAATTGGGTGTTAGAACAAATTAAACCAGAACTATCACTAGAAGCTAAAATGATGAAACTGAGGTTATCATACACATAATGAGAAGACATGATTCACTAGAAAAGACAATAATGCTGGGAAAAACAGAAGGGAGTAGAAAAAGAGGAGGGTCAAACAAGAGATGGATTGATTCCATAAAGGAAGCCACAGACCTGAACTTACAAGATCTGAACAGGGTGGTTTATAACAGATGCTCTTGGAGGTTGCTGATTCATAGGGTTGCCATAAATGGAAATTGACTCGAAGGCACATAACAACAACAACAACAAGGACCTACAACTTGTTTTAGATTACAGAATACTTTCAAAATATGTACCTTGAGGGAAACATTATCAAGTTGCCGTTGAACAGCATTGGTGTATTATTTGTCAATCTTAGAAATTAAACTGAATTAATTTCAAATAACTACTGACAGGAGTATCCATGCTTCATGGTTTTAAATGTTGTATGGTTTTTAAAATTGTGTATTTGTTTTTAGTGTTCAATGTTTTTAATTTTTGTAAACTGCCCAGAAAGCTTTGGCTATGGGGCAGTATATAAATGTAATAAATAAATAAATTTAAGGGCACACAACTTTCCCTAATTTGTGTCCACAGAATGACCTCATTTGGATTGTTTAGTGCTAGGTTAACAACTCTTGGGCTTGCATGCTCCCTGCCTCCACTCTCCTCCTCCAGTATGGCCACAAGGAATAGATTTGGAAGCACTCACTTTTCTGTTTGAACTAACCACAGTTTATCATTATATTTGAAAAGGACAAATTGCTGTTAGTTTAAAATATAATTTATTCACATAAGCCAAAATCAGTCCATGTTTTATGAGCCTGGTTTGTTTCAACAAACCATGGTTTAATCAGCTAGCCAAAGTGAATACAGTTTGGTTTATACAGAGTTGTATAAGAAGATATATTGGCATAGTTTGAACAGAATACTATATCATGGTTTAGCATTGATTCCAAAACAGTTCACTGCTTTTAAAAATACAAACTATATTTAGTGAGCAACTCCATCATTCTTCTTCCTGATTTTTTTCTTTTAATGAAAAGCAATTGCAAGAAGCTGATGTTGAAATGAAGGTGTTGTCATGGCTCCAGCCCATGAATCATCAGATGCAGAATCCTCTTACACTAGTCCCAACGAGGAGATAGAACCACTCCTCAGCCTTTCTCATGTGGACCCAGAACCCACAGCTTATCCCCTGAATTCCAAGGAGGCGTCTCTGCTCCTATAAATTGATGACTGGACCACAGATTCCTTGGGAAATCAGTAAAGACCCAAGGAGCTTCTCCCAAAGAAGTTTCTGTGGCTTGAAACTACACTGGCTTGAAGAAGGCGACAGCTACATAACAAGGCACGTATCAGATGCTGCACTCAGGGAGCAGAGCTTTAGTCTTCACAACCTAGCCCAGACTCTAAAGCATTTGCGGTTAATCCAGGTCAGTGCTGAGATAGCCAGCTCTTTCTGGCTCAGCTGAAAGAGTGTTAACAATGGTCCTAAACCTACTGAACTCTAAATCAGCACCCAAGCCCTGACCTTAGTTTCCGGTCTATTCTGGAGCCCCAGATCTAACAGTCTTCACCTTCCTTGTGCTATCACCTCCTCCTAGTGGTGGAAATTGCTATGGATGGGGACAGCTCTGATGTGGGCTGCTTAACCTGTCTTCCTGCCATTTAATCTCTTAAAAGCCTATTCCTTTTCTTCCTTCAGGGAAAAAAGGCAGTTCCCATCTATGCAACAGTTTTGTGTGTGTGTGTGTGTGTTATTAGTCTGAACAAATGGTAGGAAGGGAAAGGGTCAAGCAGCTGCTCCCCTGATGATCCATTGCTCCTGATTTCAGTTTCCTGCAGATACTTTTTCTTTAAAAGAAAAGAAAAAAACAGTTGGAAGGAAAAATCATGGAATTGTCTTTCATGGCATGAATGGTGGTGTGAGTGGGTGAAGGAGAGACATGCTTGCGGAAGAGGAAGAGAAGGAGGTATGATTGGGGGCCTTCTCTTCTTCTCCAAGGCACCCATTGCATGCTCATACAGCTGCTTATCCATTTCTCAAAGGTGTTTGGAGAATCCAAAGCTTGAATGGAGGTCACAGTCCTCCCACACAAAAATCTACTCCAGGTCGCCCCATGCTTTCTTCATTTCAGCAGTATACTGTAATTTAGGGAGGGGAGTCATTTTGTTGCTGCTGTTGTTAAACAATTGACAGTGGGAAATCCTTGCTAATCTACTGCAAATCACTCAGAGAGCTACTGATAGATCCAGCTGTGTCTTCTTCCCACCTTGTCCTAGAAAGAGGTTGCCTTCAGTTACCCACTCAAGTAGATCCAATTCACAAGCTATGAAAAATTGTACATCTGGTAGATTTTTTTTTTTAGAATCTCAGGTGATGGCTGTAGTAGGGATTGCTTTTTATAAACTTTACCTTATGTTCAGTTTGGCTTTCCTAGCATGCAGTGATCATCTGGCAATTGTAACTCACACTGTGGTAACCTATAGAATAGACTACTGCATTGAGCACACATTTCATGCTGATTATTATATTATATTAAAACAAAAACTATGAACCCCAACAAGAATAGAGTCGAACACATCTTCACAGATGTTCTCCGTGTATGAGCTTGGACATCCTTTAAGGTAAGAGAAAACCTGCTCACACGTTCTTCCACATAACTGGTGAAATCTTTGGACAGAACAGGGCCTTTGCTGTTGTGTCCCCAACTCTGTGGAACATCATATTCTTTTTTTGGTCTTCTTTTTAGAAAGGCCTGTGCAGGATTACTGTTATACATGCTGTTTGTATTCAAGTTATTTAATGTAATTTTTAACTGACTGCTTTGTTACTGTGTTTCCATCTCCGCATGTGATTTTCTGCATCATTGTTCATAAATATATAGTAGGAAAAATAAGAACAGCTTAGAGTACTTATGGTTTCTAAAACAAATCTAAAAACTAAAAGAATATCAGAGCTATCTAAACCTCGGACAGGCAGCAGCAGGGCATGACAGAGTGGTGGAAAAAGTGCCACATTTATAGACCCACTGCTCAAGCTGGCTGGGGCAGAAGGTTGGGGGGGAGGGGCAGGTAAAACCCTGCTCTTGGCTAAACCAGCCTGGATACACCTCAGATCGGGCCTGATACCATCAAGTGATATCAGTGGGGCCAGCTTGGGATCCAGCAGATCCTGGGCCAGCTCAGCCCCTCAGTAGCCTCAGAATGCCATATTTTGGGGTTTACAACAGGCTGTAATCACCAGGAAGCCTGCCAACAGTGCTTCCAGATGGCCACACTTTTGGTAGGTGGAATGGGGAGCTCTGAACTAGCAGTGTCTTGCCAGCATAACTGCACAAGCATAGGTCGGTGGAGCTGTTCTGAGCTGGGTGAACGGAGGCCGTTGCCTCATCCAATCCATCCCCCAGTGCAGTAGATCAGGGGTTTGGATTGCGCCCTCTCAGAACTAGAGAAAAGTGCCAGCATTTTACCTAAACCCTAGTGTATTATTAAGTATGCCTTAAAGCAGTCTTTAATCAGTGATTTTTTGGGGGGAGGGGGAGAAGAATCTTAATGAGGATGAGTTGCTCTTCAAAAAAGCCTGAAAAGGCATCTCAGGTCCAATTCAGCAACAGGAGGCTTGTTACTATAACAACTGAAGGCTCTGGTGAATTCTGAAAAAGACTAGACCATTACTGAGCAAAAGGTTGCAAAGGGCTTGCAGTATTAAGATACCATGTGACGAGGCTGCTGCTGTGGACAGCTGCATTTTGCTAAATAAAGCTATTAAAGCACAGAAAGAAGGGTGAAAGCACCAACCTCTCAGAACAGCTGTGAAACCCCAAAAGGACACTTTGAATTCCTCATGACATGGGAGCATAAAAGCAGCATGGCAGACTAGCAGAGAACCAAATTGACTAAGACGCTATGCCTTTCAGATATAGGAAGTCCATCTGACTTTTTTCTAATTTTTCATATTATCACCAAAGAACTTTTTATATCCTCTCCTCTCTGTTTAGATGTGCCAAATGGATGGCAGTCACAACTACACAATGAACAGACATGAGACTTCCACTGGATTAGCTTGGGGTTTCTTCTGTCAGTGCTAAACTAGAGACCACGGATCTTAGTTGTGAATGTTCCCAAGCTCATGAGATATAAAACAGACAAGATAATGCCTTTTGTTGAACCAGATTGTTAGCTAAAGAATAAGCAACATTTTCGAGTTGCAAAAACAACACTACATTAAAACGAAATCTTTACCAGAGAAAAGGAAAGGTCTGCAGGAGAAGGGGAGGAACTGTGTCACTACATACAGGACAAGGCCAGTGATAATTAACTTTTATCATTTCAGGATCAAAACACATTTTTAAAAAAGGTATTATGTATTCACTTAGCCACAAGGCTTACATAGAGCATTAAGATACGGAGCCTGTCTTAAAGAGCAATCCTAACTATGGGAAGCCAATGTAATTTACACTGGCTTAAATTGAGAGCCAATGTGGTGTAGTGGTTAAGGTGCTGGACTACGACCTGGGAGACCAGGGTTTGAATCCCCACACAGCCATGAAGCCCACTGGCTGACCTTGGGCCAGTCACTACCTCTCAGCCTTAGAAGAAGGCAGTGGTAAACCACCTCTGAATACCGCATACTATGAAAACCCTATTCATAGGGACGCCATAAGTCAGAACTGACTTGAAGGCAGTCCATTTCCAAATTAAGCTGGCATAAAGTATGCCAGATCCAACCCCATTCAGGAGCAAGGCTACTGCCAACTGAGCTGGCTCAAGTCTGGCAGAGAGAAAACAAGCCTTTAAAATAGAGTATGACTGACACCACCTTTTCTGCCAATATAAATTCTGCCAGATTACCAGGTTACATGCCTGAATTTAACGGATTTAGGATCCGATGTTAGTTGGTCCATGGTCACAGCAGAGCTTGGAAAAATTACTGTTTTGAACTAGAACTCCCATCAGCCCAATCCAGTGGCCATGCTGGCTGGGGCTGATGGGAGCTGTAGTTCAAAAAAAGTAACTTTTCCAAGCTCTGGGTCAGAGGCAGCATACTTCTGAATACCAACTGCTGGAAACTGCAGGAGGGGAGAGTGCTCTTATGTTTAGGTCCTGTTTGAGGGCTTCGCATGAGCATTCAGTTGGCCACTGTGAGAACAGGATGCTGGACTAGATGGGCCATTGGCCTGATCCAGGAGGCTCTTTTTATGTTCTTAAATCCTCCCACGTGGTCCTGCCCCCCCCACACTCCTAGAATGCCCCCTTTTGGGGACTTACACTTGTCTCAACAGAGCTGGTTATGCCCCAACTGAGGGACTTATGCCGGCATATCTCCACCTGAGCTGGGGTTGGGGACTTATGCTGGGATAGCTCTGGCTGAGCCAGAGATCCACTATATCCTAACTTGCTCATCTCGGCAGATCTTGGGTTTGGATTACTCCCTAAAAGGCTTTCCTAAGAGAATGTTTATTTGAGTCTGACATCAATCCACTGAAGCAGTCTACTTGCAAAAACCACTTTGAGGTTTTTTTTTAAAAAAAAGAAAAATAAAGAGGTAGGGAAATTAGTTAAATAAATAAAAATCTGAGTAGCATTCAGCATCATGGGCGCTATCACTAAAGGTGGAGAGGAGGTTGAAAATAAGCATGCTATAAGATTGTTCCCTCCCTACCAGCATTATAGGCTCACTGACTTATGTCTGCCTAGAGAGGCCTGCCTTATGCATTATGAAATGTGGCTATAGCACCAAAGCAATAAATTTATCTAAATAATCTAATGAATACTGCTAGCTTGCTTTACTCTCGCTAAGAAAGTGAAAGATCTGCAAAAGCAATGTGTATGTGTGTTTTGTGCCTTCAAGTTGATTACAACTTATGGAGACCCTATGAATCAGCAACCTCCAATTGCATTTATTATAAACCACTCTGTTCAGATCTTGTAAGTTCAGAACTGTGGCTTCCTTGATGGAATCAATCCATCTCTTGTTTGATCTTCCTCTTTTTCTACTCCCTTCTTTTTTTCCTAGCATTATTGTCTTTTCTATGGAATCATGTCTTCTCATGATGTGTCCAAAGTATGATAACCTCAGTTTCATTAGTTTAGCTTCTAGTGATAGTTCTGGTTTAGTTTGTTCTAATACTCAATTATTTGTCTTTTTCATGGTCCATGGTAAAATATAAATAAATAAATAAATAAAATTTTATTTTTAGGCCGCCTATCTGGCCGAATGAACGGCCACTCTAGGCGGCGTACATAATTAAAAATACAACATATAATACAGTTTTAACATATAAAACAATTATAATCCACCAACCTACATCTATACACTGTAAACTAAAATTATCTAGGAGACTTGTATGCCTGCTGAAACAACCAAGTTTTCAATCCTTGGCGGAAACCTACCAGGGAGGGGGCATGGCGAAGGTCGTATGTGCAAAGCTCTCCTCCAACACATTTCAAATGAGTTGGTTTTCGTTTTACTCACTTATTTCACTGTCCAACTTTTACATCCATACATAGAGATTGGGAATACCATGGTCTGAATGATCCTGACTTTGGTGTTTAGTGATACATCTTTGCATTTGAGGACCTTTTCTAGTTCTCTCATAGCTGCCCTCCCCAGTCCTAGCCTTTTTCTGATTTCTTGATTATTGTCTCCATTTTGGTTAATGACTATGCTAAGGTATTGATAATCCTTGACCAGTTCAATGTCCTTATTGTCGACTTTAAAATTACAGAAATTTTCTGTTGTCATTACTTTAGTCTTCTTGACGTTCAGCTGTAGTCCTGCTTTTGTGCTTTCCTCTTTGCTAAAACAATACCCTACCACAATCCCTCCTGAATGCAAACATATTAGCACTGCATAGGCAGTTCAATCACAAAATAAATGTAGTACAATAGTGCTGCTTTGAATCCCAGGGGTGGAAGGCTCTAGTAATTAAAAGGTGATTTGCAGTGACCAATGAGGGCTGAGAACCAGAAGCCTCAGATATTGTATTTGTGAATTCATTTCCTCCTCATAGCTGGAATTCAGAGTGGCCATAATTTAGCTCCCAGTGAAAAGTTGCTGTTTGAAATTGTGAACTGTTAATTGCTTTGTCATATCCCATGCTTATTTCACTCTTTTGAACCACTTACTATGCCAGTTCTGTTTAAGACAGAAACCACAAAGAAAAATATAAGAAAGGCAATGAAAAGGTAACGCATTTAAACTGTACGTCCTGTAAAATTAAATTTTTGAAACAAAAATTCCATGTATGTACATGAAATGTGGACCCAAGAACCAATTATTTCTGCACTTTAATGAAACAGCAATGAAAGGACTAATCTTTATAGTTTTAATTGTCCAGAATACTATGACCAAAATGTGATGGCTTGCTTGCTAAGTATGCTTATACAAACCAACTGTGTAACTGGATACATGGTCTACAGTCTGCTAAATGGCTTGTACAGTAGCTACGACTAATCGTAAGCCTAACTAGTGAGAGAAATATTACAGTTCTCACAGCTTAGAGGAAATGAAACAGAGACCATACAGCACTGAGATATCACCATCTTAGTTAAAAGCTACAGTCTGTCCAGAGAAGGAAGAGGTCAGCATAAAGCCTGAATGTGATCCATGAGGATTTTGTATATAGCTCAGTACAGTAGGGCCCCGCTTATACGGCAGGTTCCGTTCCAGACCCCCGCCGTAAAGTGCAAAACGCCGTAAAGCGGAACCCCATTGACTTTAATGGGCCGCGTTGCGCGAAAATGACGCGAAACGTCGCAAAAGGGAAAAAAAACCCTTTAAAATGGAAAATGAAAGCCGCCGCATCAGTGGAACGCCTTAAAGCGGAACGTCATAAAGCGGGGCCCTACTGTAGTTTTCTGGAGTCATAAGAAGTCCAGCTTTTGTTTAAAAGGATAGTTACATTTTTCCATCTAATGGTTGTACATACATTGTTGCTAGTATTATTTATAATCAAGTCATTTGAAATGTGGTGTTGGAGGAGAGCTTTGCGCATACCATGGACTGTGAAAAAGACAAATAATTGGGTGAAAATGAAACTAGAACTATCACTAGAAGCTAAAATGATGGAATTGAGGTTATCATACTTTGGGCACAACATGAGAAGACATGATTCACTAGAAAAGACAATAATGCTAGGGAAAACAGAAGGGAGTAGAAAAAGAGGAAGATGAAACAAGAGATGGATTGATTCCATAAAGGAAGCCACACACGTGAACTTACAAGATCTGAACAGGGTGGTTCATGACAGATGCTATTGGAGGTCGTTGATTCAAAGGGTCGCCATAAGCAGTAATCGATTTGAAGGCACATGACAACAACAATAACAGTATTATTTATAACCCACCCTTCAATGTAAAGGTTCGTAGGGTGGTACACCAATAATTTATTAAAATACAGTACAAGAGAGTAATGTCACATAAAAACTACAAAACCAATAAGCATCATAAAATCACAATCCAGCCACAGAAGAAAACCCATTCTTAAATCAGCCATCTCAATAGGCCGCTCAGAGGCAGCAAAAATGTCAGGGCTGGCCTATGAGCAGACGTCTTGAGTGAGCCCCAGGAGCAGGGGAGTCAGGACCAATGATTGATCTGGATCAGATGAATACCAGAAGGCAAGACCAGTACAGCAAGCCCAGGAGTTGGAACTGAAACGTAATCAGGATCAGAGGGCAAGAATAGAAAACAAACTAGGAGCAAGACTAGGCACACTAGAGCTCAAGAAAGTATCGCTGCTCAAGCAAAGCATCACTAAGACAGGAAAGCCCTCTTATGCTTCTTCCTGCACAGGAGGAGTCAATGGCCAGCCTGCACCTGGAAGGTTGTTTCCCGAGAAGCCTTAGTGGTAAGGTCCCCCACAGGGGCAAGCAATTTCTGATAGAAGATTCTTAAAGGCTGAAGATATGCAGTTCAGCACATGGGGGAAAAGTTCAGCAGGTCCCGACAACAAACTGGAACACAGGATCATAGGAAACTGCTCTATACCAAGTCAGACCATTGGTCCATCAAGCTCAGTATTGTCCACACTGACTGTCAGCGGCTCTTCAGGGTTCCAGCTCAGGGTCTTTTCCAGCCCTACCTGGAGATTGCTAGGATTGAACCTGGGACCTTTTGCATGCAAACCAGATACTCTCCCACTGAGCCTCAACCTTCTTAAATACAGAAACTATATTATTTATTACTAAGCACTAAGAAATAAAAATAAAGTTCAAATCCACTCAGCAGATCCAAAGGACTACATGTGACCTTCTGTGCTGTGTTATTCAAAAGCCACAACCCTTTGTATGCCTCCACAGACCTTCAATATTAGCATCTGACTCTGGAAGGAGTAATTGACACAAGTTGGAGGTTCTAGCAATCAGTCAAATACTGGACCGGGACTACAACTGTGTATGTTATCCTCAGTTGCAAACTTCCAGACTTTGGTTCAGAGGCAGCATAAAGAAGTATGATATGTGTTCATGACAAATGAATCAGATCTATCATTCCCACAAGCATAGTACAATCTGGATAGGGGGGAAAAGCAGTTGGCACAACAATATTAACTGGGCCTGAGCACAGAATATCAAAGTCTTAGTTTTAAAAAAGAAAGATGTTTCTTGTGATGTTAACCACTGCAATGGCATATGAGTAATTACAGCTCAGTCCTACATGTGTTATGTGCAACCAATTCCGACTGAATCCACATGAGGATTCCTGACTAGGAAATATGCATAGGCTTGCAGCCTAGGTTCAGAAAAAGGAAGGGAAATCATTGTTTCTTTGCTATACAGAAAGGTAAATATGTATTCAAAGCTTGAAATTATTTGGGGTGTGTGTGTGCATGCGTGTGTGTGTGTGTGAGAGAGAGAGAGGGAGGGAGGGAGGGAGGGAGGAATGAATAGCAGTAAAAGGTGCCCTGACACAGCAGAGGATCATAATCGACCGTACACAGTTCTTAGAAATTACAAAGACAGACTGTTACATTTTCAAGCTCCAGGCCACATGTCATGTTGACCCACCATATGACTCGGGGAGGTGTGAGAAGGCCATGTTGACATCACCTTAGTAACAGCGAGAGGCAGTAATGACTCAGGCAACAAAGGAAAATAAAAAACAAACTTTGCCTCTGTCTATTCCTTTTGTTTGTAGGCTCAGTGCTCCCAAAGCAAAAGGCAAAGCTTGAAACTCCTGTTACTTCACCCCATTGCATTAATAATAAATTACAATACTACATTGTATTGAGAACTGCACATGGCTTGCACAATGATCATATAGGAGATGGCTTTCTTTTGTGTTACACTTAAAGGGCTTGAAAGGTACAGGAATTACCCCTAAAGGCATACTAAAGCTTTATGGCCACACTGATGTTTTGCACATCTGGTGGTCCTGTCAGATGGCGGGCTTGTTTTGGGGGAAAGATCTCTACATTAATGGTTTAATGATTGAATATACAGTTGCCTCGAGACCTTTATTTGAATTGAAGGGTTATCTGGAAGGAACAGGTCATGCTGAGAATTATGAGTTGCTCTGGAACCTTTTGACTGTGACCAAACTTCTTATTTGCCTACAATTGCTGAAGCTGGAATGTGCCTTCTCCAAAACGTTCGCTAGCCAAAACATGGCATATAGTGGAAATTGACAAAATATATCCAGCTGTGGGAGAGGAGAAAACACATACATACATGTCAAGACACTTGATTTACCTTTAAAATTTTATGAAAGCAAAGTATTCATTTAATTATTTGGATTTTTTATACCACTCTTCCTCCCAACTGGAAGATCAAAGTGGTGTATAATATGATGAAAATCACTGTCACATATTAATCACTATTGATAATTAGACAGAGAATCCTTTTTTAGCCCAAGGGCCACATTCCCTTATGGCAGAGCTTGGAAGTAATTCATTAGGAAAAACCAATTACTTGTAGTTTATTACTTTTTTGAAGAATTAGTGGGTAATTTCTTTACATTTTGATAGTAACAGAATGAAGAGTAATTTTATTACTTTTGAGGTATAATTGTAATGTTTCCAGCATTATTTTGGGGTGTTATTGGGGAGGGAGGAACAGGGGAAGTCTTCCTCTCCTCTGATCTGTGGATGAAAATAATGTGCCTCAAACTGGGCTTCTGCACAGTGTTGCTCTTCCCACGTGTTCTGTGGGCATTTAGGAGATTACAAGGGAGGAGATGGTGAGCGAGATGGGGGTGGAGTGGAGATAAAAAAATGATTTAAAAATGGTTGGTGGTGGAGAAGAATGGAGTGAAGGGAGAAAGGAGCCAGAGGGCAAGGATGTGGATAAAGGAGGCAGCAGCGGAGTGCAGATGAACTGTAGAGGTAAGAGATAATGATTTGTGTGTTAATACTATGTTTGTACTTGGTCCGTGAAGTGGTCTCTGCCACTCTCCCTGACTACTTGGCTACATTAGCAGTGTTTTAACTGTTTTGCACCCCAGGGAAAAATGTTTGCTTGGGGGGGTATGCCATAGTTGGTGGCACAGCAGGGCCCAGGAGGTGGTTGAGTGAGACAGATAATGCTGGCTGGCTGAGAGAGAGTGTGTGGGGTTGCACTTGATGTGTGAAGCTCTGCGCGATGGCCTCTGCCTCCCTCCCTGCCTCTCATACCAGCAGAGAGACCACCACTGCTATATTATGGATTAAAAAAAAAATTCTACTAGCCTCTTGTGTGTGTGTTTATTTTTAATGTTTTAGGCCACTTAGGTGTACAGCAACCAATGCTTGTAGGCACTCTAGTTTTTTAAAAAGTAACTTAACTATAATTGTAGTGATTACTTTTGAGTAATGGTAATCAATTGCTTTCAGAACAACTGTAATTGTAATGGTAATTTATTCCTTTTTGGAGCCATGAAAAAGTAATTGTAATTTATTCCTTTTTAAAGGTAATCTTCCAAGTTCTGCCTTATGGATAACTTTTTGTAGGGGTGCATACCAGTACTGGATGGAGCTGAAGTGAGAAGTAGGTGGGATCAAAGCCAGAAGTGACTGGGGCCTAAGCAATAGGCTTTTTTGGGAGGAAGGATGGGATATAAATTCAATAAATAAATAAATAATATAGATCATCACCATTCTCACACACACCATTCTTCAACACATACATAGGCGATTCATACAGTACATCTATCCACACATCCACATGCCCATTCACACAAATCTATTCATTCACACACTCCCCGTATTTCCAAACATACGTCCACACACTCCCTTTGTTCTGCCACCTTTTCTCTTTCTCTCTGCCACCTTATTATTTCTCCCTTTATCATCCACCCATTCTGTCTTTCTCACACATCTATTCTCACACACTAACACATGACACACCCCATTCAGCCACCACCCATACATTCCCATTCTCTCTTACACATGTATATGCACATCCAAGGCATTGACCTTTTAAGAAGCTTGGATACTGCAGGTTGCTCTTTATTACTAGCCTCTATCAGACTGAGGAATTGAAGGGAGCTTTGAAGTTTTGAGCAGTTGTTGCTATCCTCCTCCTGATCACCATAATGTTTCCATATTTGAATCTGAAAAGCCAGCTGAAATTAGAGGACTTGGGAGGGCTTCTTCTGTTGGAGCTGTTCTCTCTGTCCCATGGAGCTTTCTCCTCTTGGCCCCTCCAGCCCTCCCCCACCCTGGTTGGATCCTTTCTGATGACTTCAAAGAGCACAGAGAGCTGTTCCTGCACAGGCAGCTTGTGGGGTTTCCATGCCTCTTTCTCAGCCTCCACCAAGGAAGAAAAGCAAGGTGCCTTGGAGAAACAGATCACTCTATTCCTCCACACATGGCTCACTTTTCATCCTTGCCCGGATGCACAAGAGAAGTTTGATCTTACCATGAAACAGACTTCTACATGCATGTAAAGATTATCTCAGGTGTGACTTGAGCTCCACCTTGTGGTTGAAGGCAGAATAAGATGCTGTTCAATTTGGCAGACTCCTCTAGCTCTCTCTTACGCAGAGGACAGTTCTTCCATGCAAGCCAGGGAAAATGCATAGAGCAGCCTTTCCCAACCAGTGTGCCTCCAGATGTTGTTGGACCACAACTCCCATCAGCCTCAGCAGCATTGCCAATGGCTGAGGCTGATGGGAGTTGTGGTCCAACAACATCTGGAGGCACACCGGTTGGGAAAGGCTGGCATAGAGGAACAGCAACAAACAGAAAAACATACAAGCATGGCACTCTTTGCTAGATAACATGTAACCACAAGAACATGCAGCCCAACACTGAATAGGGAATGGTCTTGAGATCATATTTACATTCATGTAGAAGATTGTTTCACGGTAAAACCAAAGATCTCTTCTCCTGGGCATGTAAGATGATTTCAGGTGGAACATACAAAAGCTGACCCATGTAGGGTGGAAAAATGAAAGTATAAAACATGGACTGCCTACTGAGGTGGAAGAATGTGCTGCAGCACCCATCTTCCAAATGTTGCCTTGGCTGAGGGGTAAGCATTGATCTTGTAATATTCGATAAATGTATTCGGTCTAGCCCACGTGGCCACTTTGTAAAACTCCTGAAGAGACCTAGTGAGGGAAAAGACTGCAGAAGTGGCTTCTGGCCTCCTGGTGGAGTGAGCTAGAATTTTTGCAAGAGGCATGAGAGTCGAATAATGATAAGCCAAAGCTATACATGCCTTAATCCACCTAGATAAAGTGGAGCTGGACACTTTTCCCCCAAGGAAAAGGGACGGAAAGAAATAAAAAGGGCATCAGTGCAGTAGAAGGGCTTGGTCCTGGCAACATATATATCTTTAAGGCCCTTCTCACATGTGCCAAGCCTTCTCAGTAGGGTGAACAGAAAGGAGGACTTCCTGCTGACAGTGAAACAGAGAGAACTTTAGGTTGGAAAGAAGGAATAGCATGGAGAACCACACTGACCTTGTGAAATATACAATAGGATTTGTCCACTTAAAGAGCATTGAGTCTGGACACTCTCCAGGCTGAAGTGATAGACATCAGGAACAGTATTTTGAAGGAGAGGATGTGAAGCGAGACCATCCTCGCACCTTCATTTTGAACTTGCAATACTGGAAGAAGTGGTTTAGATGTTTCAAGTCTAGCATAGCCCGGAACAAACTGTCTTTCTTGAGCACCATAAAGAAAGTGGAGTGCATTTGTGAAAACATCTCCTCTGAAGGAACTGGCTCTTATCACCGAGATTCGAAGAAAATGGTGGATGGCTTCTTGCACCCTGCTTCTCTTGACCAGATTGGAAGATAGGGGGATGGAAGAAACTTCGGGGGGGGGGGTTCAGGCAGAGGCCATGTTTCATGGTTTGCAGCACCCAATGATCTGAAGCGATTTCTTGCCAAATGTCCACAAAAAACTGCAGACAACCCCCAACTGGAGGAGGGGTGGTGTTAGAACTGATGCTTGTTGCCTCTCAATTGGGAGCTGATGCTGGCCTCTGTTATTAGGTCATGGTCTATTCATGAATGGATAGACTGAAAATCTTGGGCCCTCCCAGAGGTCTGGAGCCCTGAAAGGAGTGGCTAGATAGATAAGGATGGAAAAGGCTCTGAAAGGAACACTTTTCCTTCTTTTTCCTAGAAGGTAGCATCTTCTTCTTGTCTTTGGACTTAACTAAGTCCTTTTCAAATGCTGAATCCTCAAAGAGCTTGCCACCCACTTAGGGCTCTGACACCAAACTGTCAAGCAGTAGCATCTGTGTTCGATGATCATAACCAAAGAAACCTTCTGATGAAACCCCTGCTGTACAAGCCCAAGCAGAAAACTGCACCACATCCGTACTGGCATCTACAATGAAGGCGCCCGCCCTTGAAATCTTAAGGATGGACTGGTGAAAGTGAGCTGGACCTTGTGAAGGCTCAATCAATAACAGCTCCAATCATAGCAAGACAGCCCCTGCAAAAACTGAAGGCCGCAGCCTGTTATGATAGTGCACTAGTGATGTGAACTCTTCATAAGCCTAGGCCTATTTTGCAATTTAAGATGTCCTTGAGCTGTGCATCCAAGTCCTTGGGGTTCAGAGAAGGATTCACCAGTCCAGCTAGAGGCACATCTATGTGAGGAATCTTCAACTAATCCACTAAACTTTATTCGAGAACATAGTAATTGTTTGTAGTAGAAACTGACTTGCATTTCAGAGGACTGGAAAACTTGGATTGAATTATTTTAGGCAGGGGAGAGGGAAGCTTCACCACCCTAGACCTTGGTTAAGATCTGGACATACAGCAGCCACCCTAGAAGCAGATGGGGCAGGCATCCTTAGGGAAAAAAAGTCTAACAACTCCATAGTGTTACATAGATAAGGAAGTGAGTATCCTGAAAACAGGCGAGTAGAAGCCTTTTTCTCAGATTCTGAAGCACTGCTCCATTCTTCCTCATTTAAAACAAATAAATCAGATTCTGACTCCTTCACCCCTGCAGCAGACTCCTTTGCTGGGTGCTGGATCCTCAGCCCAATAGCATACCCTCTGTGTATATCCTGTGGATTAGGAGAGATGTGAACATGAGAATCACAGGTGCCGCTGGTTAGTCAAAGGGGGGGCAGTAGTGAGGTGGAAATCAAAGTCTGTTGAGAGACTGGTGCAGGCTGTAATAAGAAAGTAGACTGTTGGGGTACTGGCATAAGCACAAGCTATGGAGGAGCCTGTGGCAAAGCCTGAGATTTATTAGCCAAGTCCTCAGAAAGGGCAGCCAAGATTATGTCTTTCAACTGCTGCAGCATGAGATCAAACAACTGAAGCTGCACAGGAGGAGTAGCCACTAGACAGAAGTGCCCCAGGGGAAACACACTATGCACCATAGTTGAGGATTCAGGTAAGTAAGAGGAGAGGAGCACGATAAAAGCATAAAGGCTGAGCCCTGAGGGATTCCTGAAATTGCCTAAAATCCTCAGATGACTGGGCAGAAAATATATAAAGTCAAAAGTCTGTCAAGGGATGCCTTCCTTCTACATCAGACAACATCTTGAGTCCTGAGAAAACTGCACAGCATGCTGGGTGACATCCCCTTAGTTCCCATCAGTAGATAGGGAGAACAACATAGCTCTGTTGCTGGTCTCCCCTCTTGAACACAGTCCTGGTGTGTTAAAGGGATCCAATGTGGGGGCTGTAAAATTATTTGAATGCTCCACAGCCCCCCTGCCCATTGCTTCATTTAATGCCCAAACACTCTCCATTCTATTGGTGGTGGGTTCGCAACACCCTCTGCTTGCACTGATCTGAAAATGGCAGGAGAAAACCTCTGAGGCAGGAAACGGCAGCGTTGGCAGTGGCCTATGTCTTTTGGTGGGAACGGACTTTTTTTTTTAAGATTTGCCCATGGCCGTGAAGATTAATGCTGAACTAAGTGGGCATGTGGAACTTATAGGGGCTTAAAGGGAACCTCTGTTCTTACAGCGACGACATTGGTATTTATTTATATATTTATTTTGAGATGCTTCACAGAACTAGGAAATGGAGCAGGACAGGACACTGACAAAGAGGCACAGAAGCAGAGATTGAGGGGTAAAGGAGCCGAGTTGCTGGCAAAGAAGCCGAAGAGATGCTGAGGTAAAATGGGGGGCTAAATGAGAAGTCGTTCAAGTAGGAATAAAGGAATCCAAAGAGTAAGCAAGAGACCAAGGAGAGAAGCAGGGAGGAGAAGCAGAAAGAAGAACATGCTGAGGAAAAGGCGCTTGTTTTTTTAAAAAGGAACAAGCCGGAAGAGAAGCAGGAATTCACAGAAAAACAGTCAAAACACACAATATATACAAGCTGGAACACTAGTGAAGAACAGAGAGCACAGAGACATTCACATCTGGTGAAGGCAGAATAAGAATTGTCCCCTCTGTGTAAGGGAGAGCTAGCAGAGTCTGCAAAATCAAGCAGCATCTTATCCTTCCTTCAACCACAAGGTGGACCTCAAGTCCCACCTGAGATCATCTTACAGGCACAGGAGAAATACAGTGACCTGCTGCTCCCTGGCAGCTGGCTTGAGAACAGGGCAGATTTGAACCAGGGTTTCCCTCCCCTGAGTGAACAGGCTCTGGTGCAAACAGGGTTGTAATTCTTCACTCAAAGTTATGGAAAGGTCTAGCATATTCTGTACTAACAACTTTCATGCCTTAACTCTTCTAATAATTCTTCCATTCCATTCCATTCTTTATAGGTTTATGACTTACAGTATATAAAACCCAGAAGAATATATTCTGAAAGCTTCCACTTTTGCAGTGGTAATCATTTTCTTGTATATTACTGTCTATAAGTACATTACTAATATTCTTTATGGGAATACTGGGAGGAAGGAAATTAATAATAATAATAATAAAATTTCTTTAAAAACAACATTTGGTGTTATGAGAGAGCCTACTCCAGGGCCTTTCTTCATGAGATCCCAAGCAATCACACATAAAATGTGATATCACTTCTACGTCCCCCCCTTTTACTGTCAAAATTTCTCCTTCTCATTTGGTCAACATAGTGTTTAAAGAGCCAAATATAATTGAATTGTGCTACGATTAAAACACTTAAATGTTCACTTGAAATAAGCCATTGTTGAAACCTCAGTCAAGTCCTATTTTCTGCAAAGTTCTTCTCCTCTTCTTCCAGGAAGATTGTTCCTGGAGAGTTCTCAGTGGTTATTGACATTCTAGAGCAGCCTTTCCCAACCAGTGTGCCTCCAGATGTTGTTGGACCACAATTCCCATCAGCCTCAGCCATTGGCAATGCTGGCTGAGGCTGATGGGAGTTGTGGTCCAACAACATCTGGAGGCACACTGGTTGGGAAAGGCTGTTCTAGAGGGTCAACATTTTGTAACTCTGTCTGATGTGCAGAGACTCATTGGTATATCCTTTACAGGTCTATAAACATCTCAACCCTACAGAAAGAATGTGAAATCCCCCTCCCCCAAATATAGGTTTGTGGCGGCATCTCCATCTCAGGACCCCAGATTGGGTAAATTACCAAGAATGGATATTTAGAGGCCAAGCTATATTATAGTAGTACAATCAATTAAGGCACCTAAAAAACCTCAATTCCACATTACATTATGATATAATGGCTTCTATTATTTGACTAGCCACAGTGATAAGCAAAGCAAATGCCCTCCCTTCCAAGATTAAGATCCCCCTCCCTCTGGAGCTCGTGAGATGGGGACTGGAATGACACTGCAATCATTTTGACCACATGGATTGGGAGGAAATCTTTGGCGGGATGGATGCATTACATGGGCCTTGTATCTCTGAGAAAAAAGAATGGGAAACACTCACAGACTGACCACCTCATCTAATAATGAAAGACACGGGTTTAGATGAGTGCCACCAACACTTTCAAGAAATACGTGAGGATGGCCTTAAGGGTCAGCTCTGCCCATCCAAATATTCAGTGTGCATATGAGAAGATCTGTGTCGATGTCTGTGCATACAGTCCCTTCTCATGAATGAAATGACAGAGCATGGATACTTGGCGTGATGAGAATAACTCCATATTCCCCCCCTCTTTTGAATGTGTGGACAGGTGGGTCTGAACCCCACTAGAGACATAGAGGGAAATATAGTTCATGACAATTAACTCTGATGCTCAAAATAAGAACTATCATTGCATGGTGGAGTTGTGGCCTGTCTGGCTGCCGTGGTGGCAGTGGGGCAAATTGACACTGCTTTCGTATCCCACCAGATTCTTCAGCACCCAGCCTAATTGTTTAGACTTTAAAATAAGAATTGATGGTTGAAGGTGATCAGATACAAATGTTTGACAAACACTATCCAGCTTTCTAAGGCATCATTGCAATACAGACAACCAGAAGGATTTGTACTTCTTCAGTGCTCTCTTTATGTCAGCGGTATTCTCAAATCAGCTAATATTTCACATGCTCAAAAAAGTAAAATGAAAAATACACAGTCATTTTCCCTTCACAATGCATTGCCACAGGAGAATCAATTTCTCCTCTATTTTCTGACTCCTGTTTTGCCCTTCCCATTGTATTTCTTATCACAAGAAAAGAGGGGAAAAGACTGTCAGGAAAAGACCACTTGGCCTAACAAGTCTGTTCACTGTAAGGATCAATTTCCTTAACCACTGAAAAAGATAAAAGGATTTTGTTTGTGTGTGCTATTTTTTATATATATACCATATTCCTTTCCTTGAAGACCACAACCCTTCATCGCAAACTCATTTTCATGCTCCTTGCTTTGATGGTCTCATTTACAAAATGATTCCATATGTTGCTTATTCCATTGTGTGTTATATTTTTGTTTCTGAGGTCGTGGTTCAATATCATCTGAGCGTATGAAACTACCTTGTAACAAATCGGACATTATACTGAGTTAACTGAGCCCAGAACTAGCAATCCAGACTGGGATAAAGCAGGGGTAGTCAATGTGGTACCCTTCAGATGTTGCTGGAATACAATTCCCATCATGCATGATCGCTGACCATGCTGGGATTAATGGGAGGCATAGTCCAAAAATATCTGGAGGGCATCAGGTTGGCTATGTAAGGTCTCAGGGATAGGTCTTCCTCAGTCCCTTTACCTGGGATTCTTTACCTGAAGATTGAATCAGGAATTTCCTACATACATGTGCTCCTCTCATAGCTCATTTCTGACATAAAACTCAAAAAATAGATACTTGTCATCAAAGGCGTATCTGGTGTATTTTCCTCAAAACAACTCAATGAAAATTAAAAAAAATACAATGGAAGCAAAAAAATCAAAACGTGAGCACAAAAACGTTTACAATCACTTCATTTGAGATTCTTTAAAAATGCTCACCTCCAGTAAACTAGCACAGCAATAAGGAGTATGAGGCACACAAACGTCAAGGCTGAGACTACAATGAGGGGAATGATCCATTCCATTTTGCTAGGAGCAGGTCTAGTTGCCATACTGGAAATGTTCTTGTCTGCTGCATGGCAAATAATAACAAAACAAAAAATCAGTAACTACAAAAAGAAATCAAACGGGTACAAAATTATTTTAACAGCAAGCCATTTTGCAAATTACACAGAGGCAAACCTGAGTTTGTCACCAAATGTACACTCTACAAGAAGCTGCAACTAATTATGACTCCTTGGCCAATATCCCAGTATGATACACCTAACTGTGAACATATCATTGTTGCTTCATTTGTGTGTATGCAAAAAATCTCACATGTACACTTAGAAATATAACACACAAAATGGCCCAAAGTGAAAATGGCACTTCTTTCCACATGACTGAAGACCAGACTTCCAAATAATGAGTGTTTTATGAAGCACAGAATTACACTGGAAAGACAAAAACCTGGTTTGTTGCATAGGCAAGTTTTGCTATCATGAAATATTTTCTTATGTTCTAGCTTCAAGTAGTCATAGGAACAGTGTGCATGAATTTTGTTTAGTTCTCACAGTTTTTTGTCACTAACTGCTTTCATCCTCCACCCCCAAAAGACTTAGACCATCATTCACTGCGTATCTTCTCACTGTGAAGCGTAAGATGTCTTTTCAGATGTAGACTGCTGGATTCTCATAGTAGATCTTTGTTGTAGAATAATACCAACCTGAGTTCATCCATGCCTTAAAGCAGCATATTTTAATAACTTCATGAAAAACAGAAAAATAAGTTGGACAATATGCAGATCAATTTCACCAATTTCTAAAAAAGTTACACAAAAGCTAACAATGGGCAAACATTCACACATATTTAATCAGTGACCTAATAGGATTCCGATAACAGTTTTTCCTGTGTCGCACTTTAATTCAAGTTTCTCCATGGCTTAAAGCAAAGATTGTACCAATGTTCTTATTCTGTTCCTTTGTTCATAATTTGTACTATGCTCTCAGTCTTGCTGATTTCATATTTGATTCCAGTGATTTATTCTATCCTTTCTTTTTCCTGCAGTTTCTTGAACTTTTTAGTTAATAAGATGTTTGATGAAGAAAAGTATATTGCTCTATGCAATGATGGGGTTTAACACAAATTTCAATCTATGAGCCTTCGGCAATGTTAATGTAAAGGTTTTATTGTATGATCCTAGAGCTAAGGTCTCTTGGATTATTGCAGAATCTGGCCCTGTTAATGACAGCAGAAAGTTGTGACAAGCAGTGCTGTGATAGGGAACCTGTGGTCTTCCAGATGTTGTTGGACTAATATAAGAATATAAGAATCATGCTGGCTCAGGCCAATGGACCATCTAGTCCAGCATCCTGTTCTCACAATGGCCAACCAGATGCCTAAGGAAAGCCCAGAAGCAGGACCTGAGTGCAAGAGCACTCTTGTGGCTCCCAGCAACCGGTATTCAGAAGCATACTGCCCCAACAGTGGAGGCAGAGCATAGCTGTCATGGCTAGCAGCCATTGATAGCCTTACCCTCCATGAATTTGTCTAATCCAGAATGTTCTGGAGCATGGTGCAGGGAGCATATCACCCCTGTGCTTTATCGACTCCACTGGCTTCCAATTTGTTTCCGGACCCAATTCAAAGTGCTAGTTCTGAACTTTAAAGCCCTAAATGGCCTTGAACCAATATACCTTATGCCCATATGTACCTGCCCGGGATTTAGGATCACCTGCCTATGGTCTCCTCTGCGTGCCTGGAATAAAAGATGTTAGACTGACAGGCACACGGGAGAGAACATTTCCAGCTGTGGCCTCCAAGCTTTGGAATACCCTACCCCAAGAAGTCCGCTCTGCTTCCTCCCTGCTGGTTCTCTGGAGACTTCTGAAAACGATCTTGTTTCAGAGAGCCTTTGGGAGGGACTGAAGGTAGAGCCTGACACTGATGTTATGTCTTCTACGTTAAATTTTACCACTGTAGTCCCTTTAGTATCACTCCATATATATATATATATATATATATATTTATTTATTTATTTTATTTGGTTACATTTATATACCGCCCTTAGCAAATAGCTCTCAGGGCGGTAAACAGCATAGGGTAAAATACATACATGGCAATAATAAAATCACAAAAACATATATGACATAAAAACAAATACAGTTAAACAGAAAATAAAAATAAAGACTTAGTATACAAGATTAAAAAGCTAAAAAGATTAGAGTGATTAAAATGCCTGGGAGCATAAAAAGGTCTTTACCTGGCGTCGAAAAGATAATAGTGTAGGCGCCAGGCGTACCTCTTCGGGGAGGCTATTCCACAACTCGGGGGCCACCACGGAAAAGGCCCTAGATCTAGTAACCACCCTCCGGGCTTCACAATGAGTTGGTACCCGGAGGAGGGCCTTCGATGACGAACGAAGCGAACGGATAGGTTCATAGTGGGAGAGGCGTTCCACCAGGTATTGCGGTCCCACGCCATGTAAGGCTTTATAGGTCATAACCAACACCTTGAATCTCGCCCGGAAGCAAATAGGTAGCCAGTGGAGGCGAGCCAGAACAGGAGTTATATGCGAAGACCGACTGGTCCTCGTCAATAATCTAGCTGCCGCATTCTGCACTAGCTGAAGCTTCCGAACTGTCTTCAAGGGCAGCCCAATGTAGAGTGCATTACAGTAATCCAATCTCGAAGTTACCAGAGCATGGACAACTGAAGCGAGGTCGTCGCCGTCCAGATAGGGGCGTAGCTGGGCTACCAAACGGAGATGGTAAAACGCATTCCGTGCCACTGAGGCCACTTGAGCCTCAAGAGACAAGGAAGGGTCAAAAAGAACCCCCAGACTACGGACCTGTTCTTTCAGGGGGAGTGTAACCCCATCCAGAACAGGATGCACATCCACCATCTGAGCAGGGAAGGCGTTCACCAACAGTGTCTCAGTCTTGTCTGGATTGAGTCTCAGTTTATTAGCTCTCATCCAGTCCATTATCGCGGTCAGGCAACGGTTCAGCACATCAACAGACTCACCTGAAGAAGATGAAAAGGAGAAATAGAGTTGCGTGTCATCAGCATACTGATGACAACGCACTCCAAAACTCCTGATGACCGCACCCAGAGGCTGCATGTAAATGTTAAAAAGCATGGGGGACAAAACCGACCCCTGAGGGACTCCACAATGGAGAGTCCAGGGTGTCGAGTAATGTTCCCCAAGCACTACCTTCTGGCGACGATCCGCGAAGTAGGAGCGGAACCACTGCCAAGCAGTACCCCAAACTCCCAACTCCGCGAGTCTCCCCAGAAGGATACCATGGTCGATGGTATCAAACGCCACTGAGAGATCAAGGAGAATCAACAAAGTCACACTCCCCCTGTCCCTCTCCCGACAAAGGTCATCATACAGGGCGACCAAGGCTGTTTCAGTGCCAAAACCGGGCCTAAAACCGGATTGAAACGGATCCAGATAATCGGTTTCATCCAAGAGCACCTGGAGTTGGCTAGCAACCACCCGCTCCAAAACCTTGCCCAAAAAGGGGACATTCGCCACCGGTCTGTAGTTGTTCAAATTATCCGGGTCCAGTGTGTGTGTGTGTGTGTGTGTGTGTGTGTGTGTGTATTTTAATTGTATTTTATGTACATTAAATTTTAATGTTTTTGTGATTTTACTGTTTACAATTCTATTATGTGTGTGTTTGATTTTATTTTTGTAAGCCGCCCTGAGTGCCCTATTATAGGGTAGAAGGGCGGGATAGAAATATTTTTAAATAAATAAATAAATAATCTTCTAAAGCCATCCAAGTTGGTGGCCATCACTGCTCTAGTGGGAGTGAATTCTATCATTTCACTATGCACTGTGTGAAGAGGTACTTTCTTTTGTCTGTCTTGAATCTTCCAACATTTAGCTTCGCTGGAGTTCTAATGTTATGAGAGAGGAGAAAACCTTTTTTCTATCCACTTTCTCCACACCAGGCATTATTTTTATATACTTCTATCATGTCACCTCTTACTCGCCTTTTCTCTAATCCTAAAAAGCCCCAAATACTGCAACCTTTCCTCATAGGACAGGCGATCCACCCCTTGATAATCTTGGTTGTCCTTTTTTGAACCTTTCCAGGTCTACAATATCCATTTTGCGGTGAGGCAGTATTCCACAGTGTTGCAAATGCACTCACACCATAGATTTATATAATGGCATTATGATATCAGCTGTTTTATTTTCAGTACCTTTCCTAATGATCCCTAACATGGAATTTGCCTTTTTCACAGCTGCCACACACTGGATCGACATCTTCATTGAGCTATCCACTACGACCCCAAGGTCCTTTTCTTTGCCGGTCACTAGCAGTTCATGAGCATGTACGTGAAACGAAGATTTTTTTGCCCCAACATGCAACACTTTATATTTGTTTACACTGCATTGTATTTGGCATTTTACCGCCTATTCACTCAGTTTGGAGAGGTCCTTTTGGAGCTGTTTACATTCCCTTTTTGCTTTTACACCTCTGAACAATTTAGTATCATCAGCAAATGTGGCCACCTCACTGCTCACCCCTAACTGTAGATCATTTAAGAAAAAGTTAAACAACTCCCCTCATCATAGTCTTGATTCTCTGTGGGAATAATGGCAAGAAAAAAATCCTAGGATATGTCCCAGCATGTGTGTGAAAGTTGTTCACCATAAACTGCTCCACAGAGAGTTACATATGCAGGGGTGGCCAAAGATATATTGCTGCCTGAGGTTAAGATGCAATCCCCAACTCACTCCATGTTCCAAAGCCAACAAACTGGTGCTGAATGAATCTTGCTTCAACACTGATAATGAGGTAGGGTTCTCCACCGTACCTGAGGCAGGGTAGTAGGGAAGGGGCAGGACATGTACGTAGCATACATAGCTCTGTCCTCCCTCTCAGAGGAATGGCTGGGCGAGGGGTTTAGGAGGAACAGCTAGCCAACATCTGCCACCTGAGATGATCGTCTCATTTTACCTAATGGAAGGGATGGGCCTGTACACATGCAACTAATTAAAACTAAAAGAAAACAACACAAAGTTATTGCCACAGTGTCAGTACAGACAATGGAGAGCTTTACTAGGTCATTCAATGAACTTGAATTGCAGTAATTATATATTGCATGCAGATGTACTTTTTTGTCTATCCTGACAGTTGCACCCAATTCACTGACACAAGATGTGGCGATGGCCACTACCTTGAATGGAGAATTCATGGAAAATGGATCTACCAATGGCTAGTAGCCTTGATGGCTCTATGGAACCTCTAAGTTCAGAAAGGAGTAGCATTCCACAGAACACCAGTCACTGGGAGCAGGAGGAGGAGAGCACTACTGTCCTCATGACCTGCTCATGGATTTCTGGGAGATATCTGGCTGGCCATTGTGGGAAACACTGTTTTGTTCTTAGCTGCCCTGGGCCCTCATCAGGGGAAGGATGGGCTAAATAATAACAGTAATACATAAATAAATGATGTATCCAATGCTGCTCACACAACAGAACATCCCCTTCTTTTCTTTCCCCACGCAGTCCCAAAATCTGCTCCAGAGGATTTCCCAACTCTCTGGAGCAAATTCTGAGGGTACACAGGCAGCTGCAATGGAGAGAAGGGGGAAGTTCTGTAACACAAGTGGAAATTAGCAGCAACATTAGATACAACCCAGCAAGTAGTAACAGTAGTAGTTAATGCGCTGGACTAGTGTGGCCTGATCTAGCAGACCTCTTTTTTTGTCCTTATGTCATGGCAGCAGCCATAGCAACAGAGGGAAAAGTGTCTAGCTTAAGACCATAGTAACTAGACCTATTTGTAGCTTGATTATTATATTCACTGTGTTTAGAAGGAAGATTATAGTTTAATCAAAGGTTAATTTAAAGTATGCATCTATAAAAGAGGGAGAAGGGAGAGAGCGGTCTCAGAGCACCATAAGGGAGATGTAGGACGATGCATAACAGCAAAGCCATGTTTGAAATGACTGTTTAAAAGCAAATGTGAAAGTATTTTACAGCAAATATAAAGGGAGTATTCAAAAGAACACAAAACAATACCAGCGGAAGTAACTGGTGGCGCTCAGTGCTAGCAGACGTCCGCAGTACATCTGGGCTACCAGCAGGGGTCCAGCACTGAGAAGCCGATAAAAATGGGGCCTGCTGAGTAATACTGAATAAAATGTGCGTTAAACAGAATGACACAGATGGTTCTAGTTCCCTGCATCCCAACAACAAAAAAAACAGAATTTTCAGCTTTCCATTTTAAACAAAGACAACTATTATGTATCCTTTTTTGTAACTTTGCCCACTTTTTTAAGGGTGAGGAAACTCCAGTTTTGCTAAGAAATGCAAACACTCTTGTGGCATATGTCACTGCTGAATTAATTCAGTTTGCCTTTTACTGGCTTGGAATGCATCCCAGTAGGAAGGAATAAAAATTATTACAGCGTATCTGCTTCAGGGAGTCCTACCTAACATAATCACCGGCACTTTAAAAGCCATTCTCCACAAACTGAAATGTGTAGCTTATTCATAACAATTGCTTTCTTGAGGAAAACCTCATTCAGCAGTTTTCATCCATTTTGGAATCCGGGCCAAGAGAAATACATGAGACTGTTAAGGGCGCCTTGGCAAGGTGTTACAGACAAAGATCAACATGAGAAAAAAGGCATTGGATAAGCATATTAACCTACAGCCTCTGTCTGTCTGCCCATCATAATGGGTCTCTGAGAATAAACACTTGTTTATTCTCCATAGGCAATGTCATTTAGTTAACATAACAAATGATACATGTGTAAAACAACTGTCTTGGGAAATATGTACTGGAATGAAAATTTCTTCCTTTTATATTTTGGCACTGCAAAAACAGCAAAGGCAGGGACAAAATTTATTTCTCATTCTTCTAATAACTGATAAAGGCAGATGTCACAGAACACAATATTGCTGGAATCCAGAATCCCATGACCATGCATGCATTTAGCTAGAAGACATTCATGAATGTATGAGAGTATGAAATCCTGTTTGCTGATTTACAAAACAGAAGTATACCAATGTTTCCAACACAATACAAGCCATTCAGTATAAACAGTGGCCATTTGAGAGCTTTAAAAACCCATAAAACATTGACCAGCTAAAATGCATTACTCACTGTAGTAAAACACACAACAGCAGCATACGCTACTTTGCATTTACTTGCAGGTATTTCTCTAATCTCTCTGTACACCTTAGTATGTCCGTTTTTGTTGTTGTTTAGACTGGCAATACTTTTCCACAGTGTCATATTGCGTGTACACAGTCTGCCAGCAAAATCTGGTCTGATTCTTTTGTTTATCTGCATGCAAACTGTCTGAGTGACTGCAGGCTTCTATAAGCTACAGTGCAAAATATTCAAGAATCACAAGAAATTATAACTTAATAATTCTTGCCACATATGGAGAAAGAAGGGGGGAAATCCACACAGATGCTTAATTATCCTAATGAGGTCATTCCCAAAGGCTTTTGCACAACCCCAGGCTTGTTTTAATTTTTTCCTGTACTACTGAAATTCATTGAAGCAGCATTGAAGTCCTATGCAGAGGCTAAATGAGCCTTAATACACAGAGGGTCATCTTGGTGACCATGCCTACTGAAGGGAGAACATCAGACCATGTGAGGGTAAATATGGGAGAAAGGAAGAGAAGCAATAGTGTTCCAATGAGGCAATGTCAAGTCACCTGTTGGTTTTAATCTCTCAACATTTTAGGGAGGGGAGAACTGGGCTAGAATGCAGTGGATCTACTGCTGATGGAGACCTGAAAATCAAACTTTGGAGACCTCTTGGTTTTAATCAGCTTGAGGCTCTTTTAAGATATTGCCAAGGTAATCACAAAAAAGCAGAGAATGTTTCAACATATTCTTGCACACACTATGCAGATGCATTTTACTTGGGTATACAAACTGAAGTACAAAATGCTGACAAGTACAGACTTCCCATTAAGGCTGTGGGGTAGAATTCGGAATGTCTTTTTCAAATAAGAGCAGAATCCTGATCTGTTTGTACCTTCTGCTTAATTTTATTACCCCACCTCTTATGCTTGATGGAGCATGGATACATTTTACATGTAGTTGCACATTCCCAAGTACAAACAAATTAAGATTAGAATCATAGAATCACAGAGTTGGAAGGGCCTTGTAGGCCATCGAGTCCAACCCCCTGCTCACAGCAGGAAATCCACAGCTGGAGCATCTCCCGCAGATGGCTGTCCAGCCTCTGCTTGAAGACATCCAGCGAAGGGGATCCCACCACCTCCCTAGGCAGTCGGTTCCATTGCCGAACTGCCCTTACTGTCAAGAAGTTCCTTCTAATGTCCAATCTGAATCTACGCTCCTGCAACTTAAAACCATTAGACCTAGTCCTATCCTCTGGGGCAGCAGTGAACAAATCTGTACCCTCCTCTATGTGACAGCCCTTCAGGTACTTAAAGAGTGTAATCATGTCGCCCCTCAGCCTTCTCTTCACCAGACTGAACATGCCAAGTTCCTTCAACCTTTCCTCATAAGACTTGTTCTCCATACCGGCTATCATCCTCGTCGGTATGGAGAACAAGTCTTATGAGGAAAGGTTGAAGGAACAATCTGTCCTAATATGTACCCAAACGTTGTTTGCATCTCACTGCAAGGCTATGATTCAGCTCACCTGCCTTGGCACTTACTTGTACCAGGTTTGTGTCCCAAGGAGGTTTGTTTTCTTTATGAACCTCCTAGATCAGCCTTTCCCAACTAGTGGGCCACCAGATGTTGTTGGACCACAACTCCCATCAGCCTCAGCCAGCATTGCCAATGGTCAGGAAAGATGGGAATTGTGGCCCAACAACATCTGGTGGCCCACTAGTTGGGAAAGGCTGTCCTAGATCAACTATTTACTGCCCCCTCTCAAATGTAAGAAAACCTTAAGGAAATACTATTAATACATTATCAATAATATAATACAAAATAATTGTACAATACAATACAATTACTATAATGAATTATATTATTATATTAATAGTATTGTACTATATTAATGTAATAGCACTATCAAAGTGTTTTCACACATGATTTTGTTGCGATCCTTATACTAGTCTGGTAAGATAAAAGAAGGTTGTAAGCCTCATATTCATAACTTGAGTTAGTGCAAAACGCTGCAGCCAGACTGCTGACGAAGACCAGGCGGTCCGCGCATATTACACCTGTTCTGGCGCGTTTTCTGTGCTAGTTTTGACTTATAAAGCCTTACACGGTGCGGGACCACAGTACCTGGCGGAACGCCTCTCCCGATACGAACCTACCCGCTCACTACGTTCAACATCTAAGGCCCTCCTCCGAGTTCCGAATCACAGAGAGGCTCGGAGGGTCGTAACAAGATCTAGGGCCTTTTCAGTGGCTGCCCCCGAATTATGGAACAGTCTCCCTGATGAGGTCCGCCTGGCGCCTACACTTCTATCTTTTCGGCGCCAGGTGAAAACCTTTTTATTCTCCCAGGCATTTTAATCTACCTTTTAAGCTTTTAATGTATATGAGGTAATTTATTGTTTATATTTATGTTCTATTGTTCTTGTGATGTTATTGTATTTTATCCTATGCTGTACACCGCCCTGACAGCCTTCGGGCTGTGGGCAGTATATAAATTGAACAAAATAAATAAATAAATAAATAAATATTGCAGATGGGGTTGAGGTTGAGAGAAAAGCAGCTTGCCTAGGACCACCTAGTGAGTTCTAGCCTAAGCAAAGTTTCAAAGAAGAGAGTTTTCTGATTCATAATTTTGTCTCTTAGCCACTATGCTACACGATTTGGACAAAGTAACTAGCTCCGTCCAAGGATATCATGGCCACATTCAGATGCAATGCTGGCCATAAGCCACTATGAGACAAATTAATCTGTGAATGAACTATGTGCTGGTGTGTGCAGCTCATGAATTCCCCACTTCATTCCTCCCTTCCTCGAGCAGGGAAACAAGCCATGGAGTGGTTGATTAAGCATTATGGGAGAACCCACTTGTGGCTCGTTTCTTTCCAAATGATCAGAATCCAAGGTCTGTTCTTGGCTTCCTGATAACGGCTTGTTTGGAAGAAATGAACCATGATGCCCAATTCGGACTAAACAGCCACTCCACAGTGAGGTTCTCTGCTCAAGGAAGGGAAGAGCAAAGAAGGGACAGCTTGAGCTATGTGCACGAGCACTACAGCTTGTTCACAGACTAATTTGCATAGCTATGGTTTATGGTCAGTGTTATGTCCAAAATATAAAGATATTTGATTCGCAACATTTCCTAACAACACATAATTTTACAAGGCATTGTGTTGCAGCACGAAAATGCATCTTTCCCCAAAGAAATATACTTTAAAACTCGATCATATGTTCTTGGCATCTGCCTAAACAAATTCAGAGATGTTTTCAGTTCAAAATCGATATACATTGAAGGAATCTTAAATTAGTTGTGATGCATGATAATCATTTGGTGCAGACAATAGCTTAGGCCTGCAGGATGGATGGAATGAATCCAAATGGTGGGAAGTGTCATAACAAAAGGCAAAAGTATGGCAATCCAATCAATCAATCAATCAAAGGCAAAAGTATGGCAATTATCAACTATGGGATGCAGAAGGAAAATATTTCATGCACTCTAACACAAATGTGACATAAGAGCAATTACTTGTGCAATTATAACAATTTATGATGAAGCAAAGCATTTCAGTAGCTGAGTTCGCCCATACTATTTAATCAAACCATGGCTTAGCATGAATGAGCAAATGTGCAGGTTCCCAGAGAGAATGCAGCTGCTTTGCTCCTTCTCCATGTGAACCAGGAATTGTGGTTTATCTCTCCAGAGAAATCTATTTCATGACCCATCTACATTTATTATAGTCCCCAGTGAGGTGTTAAGTGCAACATCTGCTGCAAATTCTTGGCATTAGTTGACACAGCCTGATTATGTAGATGAGGTGCTTGTGATGGTACAGCCAGCAACACGTCTTCTCGACTTCTTAGCTTATTAAAGCTTGCCGAGGAGACTGAGTGGATCCAGGGTGTGGTCAACTTGTCTTTGTGGAAGGAAGTGGCCCTGGCCACCCTGAAAGAGATGGTGATCTGACCGCTCCTGAAAAAGCCCACCCTGAACCCATTGGTTTGTGACAAGTACTGCCCTGTCACAAATACCTGCTTTTTAGGGAAGGTGATAGCGAGGGTTGTGATGCAGCAATTGCAAGAACTCTTGAATGAAACAGATTATCTTGACCCACGCCAATCTGGGTTCAGGCCTGGTTATAGGACTGAAGTGGTCTTGGTTGCCCTAATGGATGACCTTTGGGAGAAAGATAGGGGAGAATGTGACCCTGTTATGCTTGCTTGATCTCTCAGTGGCTTTTGATACCGTTGACCATGGTATCCTTCTGAGCTGACTTGGTGAGATGGGTATTGGAGGCATCTTACAGTGGTTCCAATCCTATCTCCAAGGTTGGTTCAGAAAAGATCATTGGCGATTGTCTTTTGCCCCCCTGGCAGTTGTGCTATGGGGTGCTGCAGGGTGCCATCTTGTCCCCAATGCTTTTAAAGATCTATATGAAGCCATTGGGAGCAGTCATTAGGAGATTGGGGCAAGGTCTCAGCCGTACACTGATGATACCCAGCTCTATTTCTCTGTAACATCTGGATTGGGAGAGGTTATGCAAGCCCTAGACCAGTGCTTGGACCTGGTGGTGGGCTGGATGAGGATCCGGTGGTGGGCCAATAAACTGAGTCTGAATCTGAGCAAGATGGAGGTGCTGTGGGTAGGTGGTTCCCAAGTCTAGATAATTTGGACAACTGCCTGCTTTGGATGGGGTTGTATTCTCTCTGAAACAGAGTTTTAGTCTGAGCGTGCTTCTAGATCTATCTTTGTTGCAAGAGGCCCAGCTGATCTCAGTGGCTAGGAGTGCCTTTTACCACCTTTGGCTGGTAAGGCAGCTGTGGATGTTTCTGGACCTGGATAGCCTGACCGCTGTTGTCCTGGTAACCTCCAGGCTGGATTCCTGTAATGTGCTCTATGTGGTTGGTTCAGAAGCTGCAGCTGGTGCAAAATGCAGCAGCGCCAACATGTTAACTCACTGTTGAAATAATTGAACTGCCCATTAGCTCCCAGGTTAAGTTCATGGTACTGGTTTTGGTGTATAAAGCCCTATACAGCTTGGGACCAGGATACCTGAAAGATCGTCTTACCCTTTATATACCCGGTCAATCACTACACTCTGCAGGTGGGCGCCTGCTGCAGATACCATCTCATCAGGAGGTCCATCCCACATAACAGATGAAGCAGCTCTTTAATGTTGTGGCACCTACTCTTTGGAACTCCCTCCCCTTAAATATTAGACAGATGCCATCTCTGTTGTCTTTTCGGTGCCGACTGAAGACCTTCCTCTTTCAAGCAGCCTTTTAGGTAGAGACCTTATCTCAGTCTGAATCTGTACTGGAATTATTTTTAAGATTTTAAAAAGATTTTTAAAGATGTTTTTTCTTTGTACAGGTTTTTAAAGATGTTTTGTTTTTAAGATTTTTTAAAGATGTTCTTGGTGTTTTATCACTCGTTTGCTTTCCTGGGCCTCCTGGGAGGAAGGTCAGGATAGAAATTTAATAAATAAATATATACATATATATAAAATGAGCCGTAAGCCACAGAACAATCCTTGGCTACAGTTTGTGATTTGTTTGGAGGAAGATAAACCACAAGCCTGGGTTCAGATGTAACCCTAAGCCAAACTATGCCTTAGTTCACGGCATAGCAGCAGCAGGATTAGAGGAGTAACAAAGTGGCTGTGATCTTTCTGGGAAGCTGCATGTTTGCTCATTCACACTATGCCATGCAAACTGGGTCATTGACAGCAGGACTATTTCAAACAAAATAACTTCCACATAGAGACTTCTTCAAATGACCTCCACATGGTTGCTGCTCCATGCAGTGAACTGTTTCCTGGTCACCAGCTCATCAGTCCATATGGCCAGCCCCCACCATGGGGTTTCTTTCTACATCATCGCCAACCAACCATTCCTCTTGGCAGTGTGCAGCAGTTTCACCACATGGAAGCATAGGATCACCTGATTGTGCGAGGCAGCCCCAAGCAGGTAATGAACTGCCAGCATTTTCACCAACCTGTGGAACCGGATGCTCGGAAGATAGTTAAACATGTAATAAAGACAAGACTCATGATTAGTATGACAACTGCTAAACGTTTATTTAGCAGAAAGGTAAGTAACACAGTACACGAAACAGACATAGATACAGGAGAGATGTAATTCAAGTTAGACAGAGGGCAGGTGAAGGCAAAGGAGTGAGCTCAGAAAGGAGGACTGAGTGTTGTATTGTATCTCAAACCCCTGTTCAAAACTCCAGGCAGATTGCTTATGGCTTGGGGGCAGGAGTCAAGGGGAAAAGGGGAGAAAGGCCCTTTTTTATTTCACATCCTCCTGAAGTCCCCTGCTATATAGTTATATAACTCTAAAGAGCTGAGGTTTGGAGCTCCTATGCGGCCCTCCAGATGTTGCTGGACTACAGCTCCCATCATCCCTGAACATTGGCCATGCTGGCTAAGGTTGATGGGATTTGAAGTCCAACAACATCTTAAAGGGCCACAGGTAAGGTTCCCCACTCCTGTTCTAGTGTGTATATAGCGTGTACACATGCTGGAGAGTGAGAGAGGAAAAATATTCCCTGCTTTATATGCTCTCATTACAAGAGGCAGAACCAGGAGTAGCTGGTGTGGTGGGGCAGGTTGCCCCACCTTACTGAAAGTGTAGCTTACCTGGATAAGGTGAGGGTGCAATAACAGCAAGATTTCCAGAGCCAATCTAGTGTTCCCACAAGTGTGTTTGCACAGCCCAGACGTTGCCACTGCCTTGGCCCGCCACAGGCCTGTACATGTAAGCTGCAACACTGTTGAAAACTATGACAGTGAGAAGCAGGACCTTTATTATGGTAGCCCCTCAGCCTGAATTGCCTTTAGAATGTGGAGAAGCCAATCTCTGGATTTTTCTATATGGGCCGTAAGACTTTGCTGTATAGCCACCCTGGGCTCCTTACTGGGAGGAAGGGCAGGATATAAGTTTAATGAATGAATGAATGAATAAGACTTTTTCTTTGTGCAGGCATTTGGTTGATTTTTAAGATCTTTGGGGCTGTTTCTATCACTGTTGCTTGCCATTTGCTTTATGATTTTATCTTACTGTATTGCATACTTGTTTTTGCATATATGCTTTTAGTGTAGCATTTATGGAAAATTTTAGATATATTTTTATAATTGTTATATTCTTTTTTGGTTTGTATATGATTAATTTTGTTCTCATGTTATGTATATTGTTTAGAGATTTATTGTTTAGTTATGTTTACTTAAAATGTGATCTATTGTTTTTCTTATTATGTAGAATTTATATTGATTTTTTATGTTGTAAACCGCCCAGAGAGCTTTGGCTATGGGGTGGTATACCAATGCAATAAATAAATAATAATAAATATTGCTTTTCAATTTGTACACTGCTTTGAATGTTGGATAGTATTTTAAACCAATCTTCAAATAAATCAATAAACCTAAGTTGTAAAACAAATAGCTTCTGACTTTTCTACTGGAGTAGAAGTTTTAGAAAATGAAGGAAAAATTCATGCCAATGTTTGCCTTTGTTCACTGAATAGATTTGTCCAGAAAAAGTCAATCTCTTATCTGCAGGCAACTATGCAATGGTTGCATAGGTAGCTAATCTTTTTTGGCCCAAGGGCTGCACTCACTCTCAGCCAACCCTCTCCGGTGGCCGTATGCGAGTGGTGGGTGTGGCCACTCCACAATCTTGCATGCATATTATTGCAGGCACACAAACTCACTCACAGAGAACACGACCATGCAGCTTCCTGATTTCAGCTACGCTGTGCGGATCAGAAAAAGAGGACAGTTATCATCCCATCCACATTCATCAAATGATCAATCTGATGACCAGACATGGGGCAATTTGCATCTCCATCAGGGTAGTGGATTGGGTGTCTACCTTATTTGTTTTTTCTTTTTACAACCATGAAGTTCAGTGGGACCAGGGGGGCATAAAATTGCTTAGGGGCCAGTCACACCCCCTGAACTATTCCTTCCATCAATTTCTTCAATGCATGCAGTTACTCTTAGGTATAGCACAGTGGGGAGGAGAGCCTGGCTGAGAGTCCAGAGTCTGTGAGTTCAAATCCCCGCTCGTGTCTCCTCGGTGTAAAGGGCCAGCTAAAGATCACCCTCACAGTGAGTGGCTCAGGGGTTATGTGCCCTGCCACCTGTGCAGCCGTGGGCAAGATGCATAGTCCCAAGGAACCCAGTTGCCCCACAGCTGGCAGTTGCGGACAAGGAAGGGGATGGCTTGTGCAGCTGTGGCAAGCTGAGCAGGCCCTAGCCAGCTGGGAGGACTAGCCTCAGAGGGAGGCAATGGTAAACCTCCTCTGAATACCGCTTACCATGAAATCCCTATTCATAGGGTCGCCATAAGTCGGGATCGACTTGAAGGCAGTCCATTTCCATTTTTTCATACGCCTACTGCCAACTTCCACACAGAACTGTATAGGGATGAGTTATGAGTCCATGATGACTGGTAATATTTGGCAGTATATATGCTCCTTTCCCATCTTTTGGGACTCTGGCATTTCTCCACAGATTCTCAGGTATGGTATCTAATGGTGCTGAGAACTGCCCAGTTCTGAGAACACATTGGATGGTTATTCTTCTTCTCTAACAACCAGGCATTTAAAAAGTCCATTTTGAATTTCAGTTTTTACTAATAGGCCAACCATTCAAGTCAGATTTAGTAGACTATAGCTTCCAAGATCATATATGGGGGGAGAGAGAGAGAAAGACAGAGAGAGAGTGTAAGATTCATGCTTCATTAGCCCTTTTCAAAGCCTCTGGTATGGAGGATGATGTCAGAAGAAAGAGGTTAGACACCAAAGTCAGTATTTCATTTTCATATGTGAGCTCTTTGAGAACTCTTGGGTGAATGCCATCTGGTCTGGATGAATCATCACTCTTTAAATCAATGAATTTGCTCCAAAATCTCTTCAGTGGACACTTCAACATGCAACTTTTCCTTCCAATTCATCACCCAAGAAGAATAGTTTGAGTGCTGGCCTCTCTCCTATACCCTCTTTTGTGGAGACAGATGCAAAGAACTCATTTATCCTGTCATCCCTGAGTGCTTCTCTTACGCACTGGCAGTCCAGTGCCCCTACTGTTTCTTTGGCAGGCTCCCTCTATATAATATATTTGAAAAACAAAGTTGTAGGCTTTTTAGAAAATATTTTAATCCAGTTGCACTCCAGTATCCCTTTTTATTACATACACTACACTTGGCAGAAATTATGTTCTTGTTAATTTTTCCTCACTTGGGTTACACTTCCACTGTTTAAAGGATGGCCTTTACTTTTACTTAACTAGCTTCTGTTTCCTCCTCCACTGTTCAGTATAATTAGGGAAGGGCTGCCTTTCATTGGTAGGGCATCTGCCTGGCATGGAAAAGATCCTAGGTTCAATCCCCAATATCTCCAGTTAGGGCCAAGAGAGACTCCTGACTGAAACACTGGAGAGTTGCTGCCAGTCAGTGTAGACAATACTGAGCTAGATGGACCAATGGTCTGACTCTGTATTAGGCAGCCTCCCATGTTCCTAATTTAACATAATATAAATATTCTAACAAGATTGTCTGTGACTAAAATCGACAACAACTAAACAGGCAAAGGACAAAAGGGAATGGAATAGACAGGAGAGAAAAAGGTGAAGCAATTTATGTCAGAGTTCGTAAGCACGTTAGAGGGGAAAACTGGAGAAATATACCAGCCTCGGAGTTCCCTGATGAATACACAAAACACTGGGTGCACACCCAAACTCACATCTAAACGGAGAGAAATTTAGACATATGAGTAAACCAGGAAACAGGACACTGATTTTAAAATTAGCCAACAGACAGATGATGTCTTCTTCAGCTTCTCACATAGTAGATTTGCCCATATTCTGAGTTGTGGGTTTTGAAATCAGCTACTGCAACGCTAAAAGACTGCTAGTCTTGTTCTCCAAATAAGAACTGTTTAGAGTAACCCAAACACAAATTAAAGTAGACAGGGCAAGGGGATGTTGTGCGATGTCATGAACTCTGGTCTTTATAAAAGACTTGACATTGAAAATGATAAGTTCAATAAATTAAGAGAAACTTAAGTGGGGGGGGGATCAACCTAAACAGTATTAATTGAATGTTGTCAAAGCATGCCTACACCCATTGCAGTTAGTCCATTCTCTGGCAACATTTGATGCGACGTTTCCAGCACAAACAGATGAGTCTTCTTAGAAAGGTGTGGACAATTGTCACAAGACACATGGCACTCCTACATAAAAACAATTTATTTCCATTCAGGATTTATGACATTTATTATTACTTTTCCCCACAGATCTAGATATTAAGTTTCATACTGAAACATTAGTGTGAAACAATCATGAGTACAGGATTCGTGGCTAGAAATTATGGCACAGTATGAAAGACTGTTAATCACTGCCAAATTTCAAAATATGAAACTTCACACTGATTGTTCATGTGTGTGGTTTATTTATGAAAGGAATTGCTAGAACATGTAACAAAGCCACCTGAAAGCATAAACCCAAATGCTGATTAACACATCAAACGAGCTGAAAAGCATTGGTGATGTTTTGTTGTGATGAACAATTTTTTTCATACTCCAGGTCCCCTTAAACTCACACTTTGCCATCCCTTATCCCTACAAAAATAACTTACCTGGATTAATGGTAATAAATCTGTTGTCTTTTGGTAAGGGTGTTGTCTCTGGTCTTCTTGGAATTTCTCGAGTATATTGTTCATTTGTGAATGCTGGTGGCACTTGGGTGGAAGGGACTGTTTTATATTGAGTGTCTGTTTCTGTAATTCCTTCTCGTCTGGGACTCCTACCTGTTGGGAGAATGCTTTGGCTTTGCTCTTGATCAGGTATGGTTTTATTCCTTCCCTCCTCCATAGTCCTGTTGGGAGCAACAGTGGTGTCTGTAGCTTCAGTGTTATTCTGTACCTCAGCGGCCTCAGTAGCAGCACTTTTTTCTTTTTTTTCTGAATCTTTTTCTCTCTCTTCTTCATGCTCTCTTTCCCCATCCTCACTTTCACTTTTCTCATCCTTTTCCCCATCCTCTGTTCCTTCACTGTCTTTTGTGAGGGTGGAATCACTGTCTGGGCCTGGGGAAGATAAAGCCTCAGTAGTAGCAATGACAGGCTTCACCAATTGTTTGTTGGTTGATGCAGATGTTGGGAGACGAGTTGGCCAAACAGTACTAGGAAAAGAGGAAATACCACTACTGCTAAACCCAAGGCCTGCAAGCAAGGTGCTGGTGACCACTGAGGCCACCGTTGCCTGGCTCCCACTGGAGGAAGGCCCCATTCCAGTTGCCATGGATACAAAGGAAAAGGGGAGACCTGAGGAAGTCCAAGTAGAAGATCCAGAACTGATGGGAGCCATGTCAGCTGAAGGTGCAGGAGAAGCTGTAGGCTTGAAGAAATCACCAGGGGGAACAAGAGAAGAAAACACAGCAGAGAGAGCATCAGTAGAGGTACCTGACATGCTACCTCGGCTCTTTTTTCCTTTTGATTTCCTTTTCTTTCCAAACACTCCATTCTGCCCATTATTCTGTTTAAATAAGACAAGTATATTTAAACAATTGTGGTTAAAGCTAGCTGGTAAACAACACAGAAAATTCACAAGACAAACAACACAGAAGGCATAAGACAACTATGATATGATTGAGAGAGGCCCTGCAGTCTTCAAATCAGAGCCAGAGTGATTGTTCTTTTAAACAAGAAAGATAAAGGAAGTTGTAGCAATGAATTTCACAGACTCTGCATTAGAGTTTTATATTTTTCTCCATGAACGTATGATCCTCTCAGAGTTAAACTCTTCTAAATCCAATCGGTTTCAGTGGTAGAGTGAAGCAGCACATGCTTAAATCTTCCCTGCTGAAACAAATGAGATTTAGAAAAATAATTTGGATGTGAAAAACTTTTAAATTATACTTTATTGTTTTCATCACCTTTGGAGAATTTCCACTTGAATTCCATTTTGTCAAGACATTTTTACACAGCTCTAATCAATATATGATGATAAGCAAAACATAAGACTGTGTTGCACTTTGCTGTATTTTTATTGCTTTTCCTAATGTTCTACTATATTTTTCTTTGCAAGTAATTTTATTATGTTTAGCACATAAGAAAATGTTATGTTGATCTTGGTAGCACATCCTTACCTATCTATTTATTTACTTATATTGATATAGAAGACATTTCTGCTTGTCCACTCAAGGCAGTTCACAATTTAAATTAATTGCTGCCCTGGGCTCCTACTGGGACGAAGGGCAGGATAGAAATCTCATAAAATAAATAAATAATAAATGGCCTACAATCTAATAAATGGGATAGACAAGGAAAAAAGGGATAGGAAGAGGTTTTATTAGCAATTGAAATATTAATTTGTTTTATTACTTCCAAGTTCATTTCTCCCATAGTTTCACCCTATAAAGCTTCACACAGTTTTCATCAGTCTTATCTGTGAATTTCACTGCATACTCAAATAACCTCTGTTGCTTTTACTGTTTTTATTGTTTGATGAATATAGTGTTTTAACTTAATGTATTTTTTTAAAAAAAACTGTAATCCATATTGATTGTTTTGACAGAAAAGTGGGATATAAATAGTAAACTAAACTAAATGCAAAAGAACATCAGAAACCCTTTGAACCAGTTAAGGTGGATTTACAAGGCAATTAGACAGATTACTTGAGGAGGAAAAAAATGAAATGGCTTGCCTTCAAGTCAATTCCGACTTATGGCGACCCTATGAATAGGGTTTTCATGGTAAGCGGTATCAGAGAGGGTTTACCATTGACTTCCTCTGAGGCTGAGAGGCAGTGACTGGCCCAAGGTCACCCAGTGAGCTTCATGGCTGTGTGGGAATTCGAACTCTATACTACACCGGCTCTCTTACACCACTCTTGAGGAGAAGAGCTCTATTAACAGCTTTAGCAACTGTGGTTATATGGAACCTCCATGTTCAGATGCAACGTACCTCAAAATTAAAAGTTAGGAGCAAAGGAATTTGGAACATAGGAAGCCACCTTATACTGAGTCAGAACTTTGGTTCATCTAAGTCAGTGTTGTCTAGACTGACTGGCAGCAACTCTCTAGGGTTTCAGAGGGGACATTCCCAGATCTGTCTGGAGATACCAGGGATTGAACCTGGTTCTGCATGAAAAGCAGATGCTCAACCACTGAGCTATGGCCCTTCCTACTATTATACTCCCACTGCTTTTCCTATCTATCTCTTATTCCATCCTTCCCATTCTGCTGCTTCTAAGAAAGATGTTTGTACTAAACTGACTCTCTCTCTCTCTCTCTCTCTCTCTCTCTCTGTGTGTGTGTGTGTGTGTGTGTGTGTGCGTGCGTGTGTTAAGAGCAAGTGGTAGTGATTGTGTTCAAGCCCAGCTTGTAGCATCTGGTTGGCTGCCATGAGAAGTCAGATGCTGGACTAAATGGGCCTTTGCTCTAATGCCACCCTGGGCTCTTTTTGGAAGGAAGTGCAGAATATAAATTTAATAAACAAACAGATAAAATTCAGCAACTACCATTACTATGGGGAGTGAGAATTTTGATATGCATACCTCATACTATAGTGGAAAGGGGGAGATTTTAAGAGACACACTACAGTTTTCACAATAGCTAATCTGCACCTTCAAAGCTACGAGATGTTGCTTAATTGTACTAATGAAAAGAAATTTTGAATGTCTAGCACATCTCAGTGATGTCCAGCATTTTATTTTATACCGTTGACTGTCTGGCTGTTCTCAAAAGCCTGAGCAGCATTTTGTAGTTCGAAATGAGATTAAACAAAACCAGAAATAAAATGGTGACAGTATATTCTCACCCTTTTGATTCAAATCCACAGGTTTACCTGAATTATTTATAATGCTCTTCGGTGCATTACTTATTGTAATAACAATTGTTTTCAAAAATAAAATAAAAATAAAAAAATTTTTAGCTACTCCACACATTCAAAAATATCAGTATAGTCCCAGGATCATATGTAGCCTCTTTAAAGTAATTTTGAATTAACCAACGATGAAAAACATCTCAGAACTCTTGTATCAAAATCCTTGGAATCTTTGATTTCAAATCAGGACTATTTAAATTGGAGATTTACTATATTATGCTGCCACCTGCTGGAGAAGATCTTGCAGTATTTTTAACAAATGCTTTTCTGTTGAATTCAATGACTCATGTCACTTACCACTCCTGTTTTTACTATTCTGGTCCCCTCGAAAATTCGAGTAGTGTTAGCTGGGGGAGGAAAAAGGAATAATAATATTTAAAATAGATAAAACTGCAAAAACTATTAATAAACACTGTTTATCATTTCAATTTCTAGACTGCCCTTCATCAAATTAATAATCCCAGGGTGAGTTACAATATAAACACTCTAACATTCTAGATTTCAAAGATAAAGAGATGTTTGTTTAATCACAGAGTTCTATTAAGGTAAATAGCTCACACTGAGGAAGAGGGAAAATGCAAACAAGCTTAGTCCTTGGAATGAGAGCTGGGGCTTCTAAGTAATTTTGTCAGTCTTCTTCCTGAACTTCCATTCTCCATGATTACTCTACATCAGGTGTGGGGTATGTGTGGCCTTCAGATGTTGATGGAATACAGCTTCCATCATCCTAGCCATTGGCCATGCTAGCTGGGGCTGATGGGAGTTGGAGTCCAACAATATCTGGAGGGTCCACAGGAGCTTTGCATTTCCATAAGCCAGCCAGACACGCTACAAGATTTTAATCCTGAATGAAAAACCTTCTTTCATTATACTCCTTCCTGCTTTTCCTGCCTTACTATCTCTTATCCCCAGCCCACCTGGCCCCAATTCTTCTACCTTTAGGGAGTCAGATGTCATTATTTGCAATGAACTGGCAATTGGGCATGTTTGAAAATGCTAACACAAATGATGGGCATTGTGTAAATATGAAATGGCTATTGAGGGCCCAGTCTGGCCTTCTGCAGATGAGGCAAGCTTCTGTTTCTGGAATTAAAATAAAAGTTCAGTTATCACTCCTGATACAATTGCCTCAATTTGGACCTGCTTCTGTGTCAGCAGAAACGTCAGTATTACATCACAGGAATGTAGTTTTTGACCCATGAAGCCTTATGCAGCTCAGGAGTTCAATACCTCAAGGACCACCTCTCCCCATATGAACTGACCCAGACCCTGTGTTCATCATCAGAGACCCTTCTTCGTGTGCCACCTCCATGGGAGACTCGAAGAGTGGCAATAGGAGGGGCCTTTTCCGGGGTGGCCCCCCAGCTGTGGAATACTCTCTGCAGGGAAGCACCCTTGGCACCATCTTCATCCATCTTTACATGCCAGGCAAAGACCTTCCTCTTCACCCATGCCTTGAAGTGTGGCGTCCCAGCTGCTTTTTCTGTATTTCATGGGCTTTAAGCTTTCAGTAAGTTCAGTATGTTTTTATTGACTATTATATACATCTTTGGCTTTTAATATATTGATGAGCTTTAGATTTTATTTATGTGTATTTTTATCTGTTTTTGAAATGTAAGTCTCTTTGAGACACTTCGGTGAGAAAAGTGTCTAACAAATATAATGAAATAATAATAATAATAATAAACGGGATTGTAACACATTTTAAAGTCAGGAAGAGTGAAAACAAGAGTAGCACTACCATGTCACTAAACCTGAGTATAGGATCATAAGAACACACTGCAGTAAATGCCAGTAGTTTTTTCCCATTACAATTTCCCATGATAGTCCCATTTCCAAGGTCAAACTGATAACACTACTTAGACAAATTGTGGTTGGTATATGACAGACAAATATTCAGCAAGCAATTAACATCTTCTGGAAAAAGGATTTGCCATAACTGGAGTAACAATTTTTCATGATTAACTCTTCCAGCATTTAGAACTCAAAAGTTGTTCTGTGCCAAGTAAGGCACTTGGACAGAGGGGTAGTTTTTGAGGGGGGACTTCAAAATTTGGGAATTATTGGCCAGGAGCCAAAGATCTCTGTTGCATACCCAAGTGTATGCATTGGATCTTTCTCAATTTCTGCTTCTGAATGCAGCTTCTCACACTCAGAAGGCACCCTCATTTTCTGGAGCACCCTTTCAGGTATATGTTCTTTTCAGGGATGTGTTCTGAAGGCACATGAAGCCGCCACCTTCCTGAAGCGAAACAGTTTTGGTCACTGCCTGAATCTATAATCATGTGAGAATCACCTGTATGTCACCTTGGGTTCCACAAGAAAAGAAGTGCGTTACATAAATGTAATAAAATGGGCCTGGAGTGGAAAGGAAGCCCAATCTATTATATTTGTCATGGTTCATATACTGTAGCTTCTGTAATATCCTGAATCTTCAATAACAGCACTGGCTAGGACTCAAATCTTTCCCTGAATTTGGGTGCCAAGCTGACAGAAAGAAACATAATGGTTTGAGAATCTGTCATACTGCAAATCACGTTAGCAAAGCTTTCTAATTTAAATTATGTTTCTAGTAACCTTATGCAATTTTAAGTGAGTATAAGTATTGTTTCTAAATACCACACCAGCTTGCAACCCTCCTTTAAAAAATCTACACACTTTCCTTGGCTAAGAGAACGTTACACAGAACAGGACAATCACATGGTTTTACCTTTAAAGAGCATTGTCTGGCTAAAATCACTGCGCATGTCATTTCGGCAAACTGCTTGAACTCTGAACAGATAAAGGATGTCAGGTGAGACATGGCTAATGATGGCTTTCTGTTTAAAAAAAATAGATATTATTCAGTTTTATCCCTCCCAACAGGATTCTTAATGATCAGTCTGTAAAACATAAAGAATACTTAAAATAGATTTTACATGAGGGGTAAGCTTATTTGATTAGAGAGAAACTCGCTCCTTGGATTGCTCCCCCCCCCCACGCTTGAGGCTCCCCACCCTTCCTCTGTTCCCCACCTCAGGGATGGGGAACCTGTGTCCCTCCAGATGTTACTGAAATCCATTTCCCATGAGCCCCAGCCAGTATGGACAATGGTCACAGATTATGGGAGTTATAGTCCAGCAACATCTAGAAGGCCATACATTCCCCAGCCCATCTCTGCCCTAAGGGGACCCAAATTTATTTACAAATGTTCCAAAAATAGAAATGATAAAAGCAGCTAAAAAAACTTTCAAAGTAAGGAGTGAAGATCTAGATTTACATCCCTTCGCCATATAGGCATGTTATATTAGATATTAAAGGTCTGTGTGACCTTCTAACCTGGCTGGCCTCAACATGACTCAAAAGCCAGCACAAACCTCTTCAGAAAAGGCTTACATGTGCTGAAGTTGGAGTTTCTGTTAACTGCATTAAATTCTTATCTGTGTAATCAAAGTTTACTTTAGCTTGGCACACTAGAAAGGTTACTCTTGCTGCTCCTGCAGGATGACTTGTGAAGAAATCAAAAGGCTTTATTAGGGTCATGCACTCATTGAAGGTATATTTGGAGAAAGACAATGTGAAAAGAAGACTACATCCCTAAAACTAGATTTTAAGCTAGTTAAAGTATTGAGTATTTTCTTTCATTGCATCACTGAGCTAATGACCTGGTTCATATGTCACACTCAACTAAATTATGGCTTAGTGGGACCGTATGAGCCTGTGGGGAGTAGCTCCTCCCTGGTTCTTTTTGCTGCTGTACTGCACAGATCAGTCACGGACCTGCACGGATCAGACCTGCATGGGTCATGTCTGGTCAGTGCCTGGATGAGAGACCACCTGGGAACCACATGTAAGCCGCCTTGGGTTTCATGAACAAAGAAAGGTGGGGTATAAATGTAATAAATAAATAAGTAAATAATAAATACTGCACAGATTTAAGCCAAGGTTTGGCTTAATGCATCCTCCATACCGGGACTATCAGGGTGCTGAAAGTTTGTTCTTGGTTACATCTTGTGGTTAAGTGAGGAAAGAGCCTGGGAGCCTGCACACTTTTGTTGTCCTGCAAAGCCAAATTCTGGCTGAGTGTGACTGGGAACCAAGCCAATATGTAAAGATGCTGGTCAGCAGAAGCAGTTGCTCAGGCTTCTTGGTCAAGAAGAACGTTTCTTATTCTTACTGAAACATTTGCAAATTATTGTCCTCTAAGCTGATTGACTGTTTTCTGCAAGCATACATATGTAAGTATAATATGTAACCTGAAAGCAGACTCATGACTTCTTAACTAGGAAATAAGCTGGTACCGGCTGTGAGTTCTCTTCCTTCACAACGTAACACTTTGATTAAAACCAACCAGGCTTTAACTGAACTACCAATAGACCCTGGCTTGGATCCAGAGCTCCTATGAACATAACTTCACTCATGAGACACTTACATTGAAGGAAGGGAGACAATATTTGCAATTCCCCTTCCCCCTGCAGCCCCTTTCATCCTGAAAATTTGCTCAGAAAGGTAGGGGGACCCTCATAACACCATGGGAGGTGGTGCTGGTGGCTGAAGGGGGAAGGAGGCCTTCATCATGAGCCTCTAATGTATCTCTGCACCTTCTGCAAACAGAAGAAGCTCTTTCTTTTGCAGAAGGGACACTCTGGACCCAACCCTTCGTTCGTACGCTTGTTTGAAAGTGTGTCCTTCCAGAAGGAGGGGACACTGTGACTGAGAGTTGAGCAGCCTGAAGAGCCATAAACTGTGAGAAAGTATGCCAACATTCTCTTTCCAAAAGGGAAATATCTGTGAAATGCTGAAAAAATGCAGCATCCATTTGCCTTGCATTTATGCAGATATAATTGGGTAAGCCCCTAAATTAAACCTTGTTTGTTGATCTCCAGATTTGTACCTGCTCCTTTGTCCACAAAAAGATTCACTTTCCTATCCTGCTTTTGTAACGCTGTAATCCACAAAGAGTGTTTCATGGAAGCCTTAAGAGGAAGCCTTCAGGATGCTGGTAATGGGTGGGTGTCAGGGATGGTGCAGCATAAAGGAGAGGATATTTACATTGGCCAGTATCCGATGAAGTGCTTCTGCTAAAGCAAGGATTTCTGCTTTTTCATCAGTCTCCTCTCTCCACATGCCACAACTCTGGAGGGCTGGAGAAACTCCCAGAACAGAGGGGAGAGGAGAAGGAGTGGAAGTTCCATTGCATAGTATATCATGCTGCCCCCTGCCCACCAAACAGCTCTAGAAGAACAACACTCAGAAGGCACAGGAAAGAAAATAATAGCAGCTGAAAAGCCGGGGGTGGGGGAAGAATCCAGGTGGGCTGTCATTCTCTTGGCCACAGACTGATGCTGGCTGGAAACCATGACATCAAAGTGCCAATTATTACAGTATCTGTAACAGCTAAGCAGTCAATTCTAAAACAACAAAAATGAATGGAAATGATACAACAGTCATTCCGAGGGGACTGTACCTTATGTTTGTGACTAGTTATGTTTTTCCTGATTAATGCACTCTGTTCTTTTTACTAATTAAAAGGGGGGTAATCTCCCTTAAGAATGTGAAATGATGACAAGTTTAATACAGCCCTAACCCTGGGCATCTTTCAGAAGATTACTTTCTGATTTCATGAAGCACATCACTCCCTAACGCGACCCAGATAACAACTTCTAGTGGGGGGAAATTGAAAATATAAATGGAAATTAAGTAAAAGAACCTCACTCTAAGGAAGAATAAGAGATGTATTATTCTATAACTGATTGAATGGTACCCAAGAAGTGTGTATTCGCAAAGAAGGAGAAAGGATAGCTGTCATTAGAAATTTCACTCATTGCGGCTACATTTTTATGTGCATATACAATTACTGATTTCATTATTCCAGAAGCTTGCTTTGATTAACAATAAACTGAGCCCTTTCAAAATGGAATATGTCACTTTCATTCTATACACATGGAATTTTAAAGGCTTGTACAGTTATCGCTTGCCTGTGCTTAGGCAGCAAGCAGAATGCCAAGTAGATCCCATCTTAAGTCCTAGATTTATAATCCAATCTACATACAGACTGCCCTGACTTCTGCTTATGTTTCTTGTAAAAGCTAAGCCACTTCTTCATTACATAGGTACCTATACTACAAGTACAGCCATCTCCAAAGGCCACATCCTACAAACAAGTAAAGGCTGTGCTAACATGAACAGTTCCAGAATATTGCCAACCTCCCATTCGCAATAAGAACCATAAAGGTTCTTGTCATAAAGCAGGGGTGGAGAACTGGCAAGCAGCCAAATCCTGGGCTCCAGTTCCCATCACCCCTAGGCAGCATGGCTGTCAGGGAAAATGGGAGCTGGAGAAGTCCAGCAACATCTGGAGGACCCCAGGTCCCCCACCCCTAGCATAAAGTAACATGTAGGATGCCAGCAAATTCCCTCCCTCCTCAGTCTAAACTGGTTTACAAGCTGAAGAGATAGGAAGCAACATAGGAAGCTGCCTTACTGAGTCAGGCCATCTAGCTCACTATTGTCTGACACTGACTGGCAGTGGTTCTCCAGGGTTTCAGACAGGGGTCTCTTCCAGTCATGGAGATGGTGGGGACTGAACATGGGGCCCTCAGAATGCAAAGCTGATGCTCTATCCCTGAGCTATGGCCTTTCCCCTAAGAATTTCTAATTGCAATACAAGAGGAAGAAGCTGCTTGCCATTCCTCCCATACCAATACAAACCAGAATCAGATTCAGATGTTTTGATGTTGTGGAATAGAGCACATATACCAACTAACACTGTATATGTTTGAAATGGAATTAAGTGGAAACCATTCATTTAGTGTAAAGCCCAAGGAGTTCATCCTCTGACCTACTGAGGAAAGACAGAGTAAAGCTATCTTAACATTAAAGGCAATTTCTAATGTAATGTCTGGTTTTACCAGGTCCTTGTCACTGTCCTTGGTGAAGGTCTTCTCCTTTTCATCTTCATTTTTAGTCCAGCTGTAGGAAATCATATAGTTCATAATGGGAGGGTGATAGATTGTCTCCGGTTGATTCCAGGTCACAAGCAAGGCAGTTCTGTTCACTGGTTGCACTTTCATATTGACAGGGGGTGTACTGCAAACTAAGCAAAGGGAAAAATAACTATAAGATGCTTCTAAGGTATAGGGAGAAATAAAAGCGACAGGACTAGTCTGTTAAACATTAATTTAGAAGCCACATTTTATCTTAAAATCGAATTCTGGCAGTTACTACTACACCTTCTGCTACTTTCATTTCTCCTTTTTTATGGACTTTTCAAACCATGAAGGTGAGTCCATGAACATGGACTGCCTTCAAGTCGATTCCGACTTATGGCGACCCTATAAATAGGGTTTTCATGGTAAGCGGTATTCAGAGGTGGTTTACCATTGCCTTCCTCTGAGTCTGAGAGGCAGTGACTGGCCCAAGGTCACCCAGTGAGCGTCATGGCTATGTGGGGATTCAAACCCTTGTCTCCCAGTTCGTAGTCCAATGCTCTAACCTCATCTCTAAACCAAGAGGAATTAAAAAAAAGTATTACTGTCTTTGAGGATCTAAGGACTGTTGTAAGGTACAAATTGGACACATCAGACCCGTAGTTTCTAAAATGATCCCAAATGGAGGAATAACATTACAGAGAACACAGCCTGTAGGATCGCCTGCTTTGGGTAATTTATATACACCAGTTACCAAAAGCCTGCAATAGTAACTCTTTCTACATGTTTACAGTGCAAAGTTTCACTGTAAGTGCCTAAAAATCAAACCAGAACTGCGTAAATGTCTCCTGTGTTGTGATGCCGTAAGACGCAGATGGCTACTCCTCTTGCTAATGTCCCTTTTAAGAGTATCATTTAGAGCATGGGTTGCTAAGAGTTGTTTGGTCCAAGAGCCACATTCACCCTTATTATTTTTATTTTATTTATTTATTAAATTTATATCCCACCCTTCCTCCCAGTAGGAGCCCAAGGCGGCAATCTTCCATGGGCTGTATGTCAGTCGTGGGTATCACTTAAAGTGAGTGTGGCCACCCCATTCTCTCTCGTGCACATACTCCACACAACATGTACAAGGCACAGCCACCCCCTCCTCAACTGATCTGTGCAGATCAGCTGAGGAGGGTACTTACTACCCCTTCTTTGCTCATTAAAAGATTGACCTGATGTCTTGGGAGGGGGGCAACAATTGCTTTGGAGGCTGGATCAAGCCCCCAGACTGGGGGTGATCCATCTCTGTCTGGGACTTCTATGCACAAATAATACTTACAAATGAAAGCATTAACAAAAAAAATACAGGATTTTGTACAGAGCCATGCTGCTTACAAGTGCTGAAAATCTATGCAGCAATAACAAATGATATCTGAGAGAGGGGGCAGGGAGAGAGAGATGAAATGAAGAAACCTGAGGGCAAACCTATCCATGTTCCAGCTGGGCAGCAAATTAAGTGCATGTCTTTTGTGTGAAATAAGAAGTCTGCCGATTTAAAACAGCTGAATCATTTTTTCTCTCAAGCAACAGAAGTGTAAAGGACTTAATGGAGAACACTAGGTGGCACTAATAGGCTACTGATAAAGTACTATGCTTTTCCTGCAATAAAGACAGTTATTTTTAAGCTTGGGAAACTATGATTCATGAACATAATATCAGGACAGGTTCTCAAACCTTCTTGCCAGATTTTAACCTCAGAGTCCCAGGGAATGCCAGACAATGGGGTGTATTTGCTGACAGTAGGAGTTCAAGGCTTCACTCATCATCCTGCTGCATACACAAGAGTGCTTTTCAAGTATTCAATACACTTCCCAGTGATCCTTGCAAAAGTCCCTTTAATTAGACCAGTATCCATGTTGCCTATATTGCATTCAGAGGTAATGGGGCAATACTGTGAATGGTGATACACCATGGGATGGCACAGATGTGATGCATAACCATGGTTTAGGGGTTGGGGGGTAGGACATGGAAACCCTTAAAAAAGGTCTTCAATTGAAGTATTTAGTAATAATAATAATAATAAATTTTATTTTTCAGTCGCCTATCTCTCCGGGTTAGGGACACTCTAGGCGACTTACAACAAGATTAAAAAACAATACATATATATATATCACACAAACAAATTTAAGCTAAAAACCATCCTTCAGTTCATTATAACATAGAGTTAATCTGTTCCAATCTTGTAGGCCTGCCTGAAGAGCCAGGTCTTTAAGGCTCGGCGAAAGCTTGACAAGGAGGGAGCATGTCTGAGATCGAGAGGGAGGGAGTTCCAGAGGGTGGGGGCCACAACAGAAAAAGCCCTCTCTCTGGTCCGCACCAGCCTGGCTGTTCTCACCGGTGGGACCGAGAGAAGGTCTTGCGAGGCTGATCTCGTCAGGCGGCACAATCTGTGATTCTGGAGGCGTTCCTTCAGATACACTGGGCCGAAACCGTATAGGGTTTTAAAGGTCAACACCTTGAATTGGGCCCAGTAGACAACTGGTAGCCAGTGAAGATCTAATAACACTGGGGTGATATGATCCCAGCGACGGCTATGCGTAATCAAGCGAGCCGCCGCATTCTGCACCAGTTGTAATTTCCGGACCGTTTTCAAGGGTAACCCCACATAGAGCGCACTGCAGTAGTCTAAGCAAGAGGAGACCAGGGCATGTATCACTTGGGGGAGCAGATGAACAGGAAGGTAGGGTCGCAGTCTCCGTATCAGATGTAATTGATACCAAGCTGCCCGGCTCACTGCTGTAATCTGAGCCTCCATGGACAGCTGGGAGTCAAGGATGACCCCAAGACTACGGACTTGGTCCTTCAGGGGTAAACTCACCCCATTAAGCATCAGGTCAGTAATTCCTAACCTGCTTTTATCTCCCACAAGTAATACCTCAGTCTTATCGGGGTTCAGCTTCAGCCTATTCTCTCCCATCCATCCACTTACGGATTCCAGGCACTTGGACATGGTGTTCAGCCAACTCCGGTGAGGACTTAAATGAGAGATAGAGCTGAGTGTCATCTGCATACTGATGACACTGCAGCCCGAAACTCCTGATGATAGCCCCCAGAGGTTTCACATAGATGTTGAATAGCATGGGAGAGAGGATAGAACCCTGTGGCACTCCGCAATGAAGAGGCCAAGGGTCTGAAACCTCATCTCCCAATGCTACCCGTTGCTGCCTATCCGAGAGATAGGAACGGAACCACTGCAAAACAGTGCCTCCTATTCCTAATCCCTCTATGCGATTTAAAAGGATACCGTGGTCAACGGTATCGAAAGCCGCTGAGAGGTCCAAGAGGACAAGGAAGGTGTATTCACCCCTATCCAATGCCCTCCTCATATCATCTACCAGAGCGACCAAGGCTGTTTCCATTCCATGGCCAGTCCTGAAACCCGACTGGAATGGATTTAGATAATCCATTTCCTCCAAGTGTGTCTGTAACTGCAGAGCCACCACCCTCTCAATCACCTTGCCCAAGAATGGTAAATTAGAGACTGGGCGAAAGTTGTTTAACTCTTGGGGATCCAAGGATGGTTTTTTTAGGATGGGCTTTATCACCACTTCCTTGAGGGCTGATGGCATTGCATCCTCTTGCAAGGATGCATTCACCACCGCCTTGATCCCTTCGCTCAGTCTCTCTTTACAACTCATAATGAGCCATGAAGGGCAAGGATCAACCAGACAAGTGGTTGGCTTCACAGTACCGAGCACCTTGTCCACTTCCTCAGAGAGAAGAGGCTGAAACCGATCCCAATAGACCGGATTGCAACTGGCCGACTCTGGCCCACTTCCTGTCTCCACGGCGAGCAGCAGCATGCTCTTCAAGCGCTCGATTTTATCGACAAAGTGTTTAGCAAAATTATCACAGGAGATTTTAGAATGTTCCATGGGTTCCTGAGCAACTGGACCGACCAGGTTTCGGACCACTTGGAACAATCTCCTGGGACAGCACTCTGCCGACGCAATAGAGGCAGCAAAGAAATTTCTCTTTGCTGCCTTTGTTGCCACCTGGTAGGCAGCTATTGCTGCTCTAACCCGTGTCCGATCGTCTTCAGTGCAAAATTTCTGCCACCGGCGCTCAAGTCGTCTCACCTCCTGTCTCAGACCCCGCAACCGTGGCGTATACCAGGGTGCTGTCTGAGTTCTATTCAGGGGGAGAGGACGTTTCGGAGCCACCCGGTCCACCGCCCTAGTGACCTCCTTATTCCACTCCATCACCAGGGATTCGACCGGGCGTCCTTCAGCCAGCTCCATATCCCCCAGCGCATTCAGGAATCCTTTGGGCTCCATCAGGCGTCTGGGGCGGACCATCCTAATAGGTCCTTGTCCCCTGCGGAGGGCGTGTGGCATCGAGAGATCTATATTCACCAGATAGTGATCTGACCATGACACGGGGTTAGAAGAAATCATCCCCATTTTCAGAGCACTTTCCTCCCCTCCCGAGACAAACACAAGGTCGAGAGCATGACCGGCTACATGGGTAGGCCCTATATTACTAAGGTACAGATTCCAAGAAGTCATGGTTTCCATGAAATCCTGAGGGGCTCCTGTGAGGACAGCCTCGGCGTGTACGTTGAAATCCCCCATCACCACAAGGTTGGGGGAGAGCAACCGCACGCCCGAGATCACCTCGAGCACCTCAGTCAGGGATTCTGCTGTGCAGCGGGGTGGGCAGTACACAAGTAGAATCCCTAAACTGCCCTTTGGGCCCAACCTCCAGTACATGCAATCAATAAACTTGGTCTCGTGGAGAGGGGGTCTGGCGAAACACAAAGATTCCCGATAGATGACTGCCACTCCCCCTCCCCGCCTACCAATCCTCGGCTGCTGTGCATATCGGAAACCGGCCGGACACATGGCCTCAAGTATAGGAGCTGAGGCCTCATCCAGCCATGTCTCTGTAATACACACCAGGTCTGCGTCCTCATCCATGATCATATCATGGATGAGTGATGTTTTCTGTACCACAGACCTGGCGTTGCACAACAGCAATCGAAGATTGGATGGAGTTCTGCTTCCCCCAGTTATCTTCTGGTGGTAAACAGGCCTGGAACAAGGGATGGATATTAAACATCTATCCCTGGTTGCCCGATGCCGGCTTGGCCTGTTTCCCGCACCTCTCCAGAATCTGCCGCCTAGCCTTTGAATATTGTGGCTCACCCCTACCCCCACACCATCCCCCTCCGGTCTGCACATAGCTCCCTCCTATTCACCAACAGGCAGGCCTATTCCTAAGTAACAGTAAATAAAAATAAAAAATAAAAATAAAAATAAAAAAAATAAAAATAAAAATAGAAATAAAAATAAAAAATAAAATAAAAATAAAATATTCCACATCTCTCCTCCCCACAACGTGGGGTTAGTTCACTTGTAGTTGATGATGGGCCTTCCGTCTCCTCCCATTCTTAGGCCTCTACCACGGCGATCTTCTCCATCGCTGCAAAGCGTCGCAGCCAGAGTGTCCTGACGTCCTCTACTTTCCTCCCCTCTCGGGCCAACAGGAACAACCGAAGGAATCTCTAGTACAATGGAGGGCGTGTCCCCAATGTCGCGGCTCACGGAGATACTATGTCGCGCTGCGCCTCCAAACTCATAGGCCAATTGAGCTGCCGATGTTGCAGCTAGCGAAAGATGCCGCTTCGCGCCCCAACACTGCCCCCAGGGATTTCCCCCTGGGACGCCCAGAGAACAAAGCTGCTCGGGTCGGTGGGGGTGATGGGGGGCGTATCGCCACTGTCGCGGCCAGCAAGAAGCGTTGTGTCGCACCTCAATCCGCTAAGCTTATAAATCAGAGAAGGGTAGGGGCTGCACACTGTGGGTTAATTGTCAGTCATTCTCACCCTTTTTTCTACCAAGTGCAACCTCTTTTGAGGAGCTGATAATAACTTCTCAAGTTGAAGTTGAGTCTTCCCATTCAGCATGATCTTGGAGAGATAGGAGCCAGTAACTCTGGCTGGCCACTTTCACTTTGTTCCTCAGATAGATCTGGGATAGATGCCATGGCATCTTTATCTTTGGATGGCTCTGATAAGAGAAGGGGGGTTTCTGAGCTGTACTCAATAATTTTGCTAGTAGGCTCATAGGGCTAAGCAAAACTACATGTGATGCTGATCCATGGTACAGGAACTTCAGGGGAATTTGGGAATGCGAGAGGACAGAGGATCATGATTTTGTGGCCCACTCCTGAGCTCTAAACCATGAGTATACATTATATATGCATGTCACAAGGGGTTGACAGATCAGTCTATTTTCATTCTGTGTCAGTTTTGCATGTTTTCAATCATGTCCAACCATTTCATCCCATGTTTGAAGATGAAAAAAAGAGAAAAGCTCATTTCAATTGTGTGCATTTCCCCTAACATAAGCATTATTGTATGCACTTTATCAAAAATACCTATTTGTAGGTGTTTTCCCCTAAAATAAGCATTTCTGCATGTTTTCCTATGTATTTCCCCCTAAAATATACATTTTTGTGCACATTTTTTAAAACTGAAATGGCATTACAAAATTTGTATTTCGATTCATATATTAGTCTAAGAACTGCAAATTTGGCCAGTCAGTGAAAAATGTGGGCCAGACTAATTTGTCCCCCAACCCCGCTTTGGATCTCTTCTTCCCTAGGTAATTGTCAGCTAATGTTATGTCTGCACCTGCTTCCTATGCCCACAGCTAAGCTATTCTGGATGTTTAGGACTGAAGCAATACATCTGTAACAAGTCACGCAGACACTTATAAAAGTCTTATGGACATTTTTCCCAAATATATATTTTTTCATATCATATAGTCACATCAGTTATTCACAATGAAAATTTCATCAACACTTGTGTTATAAGAATAACACCTGTGCTGTAAATACATCATTCTTTTTAATTAAACTTTCAAAAGCGTAACTGTTACTGCACTAAAATTGAAGAAGGTCTAAAGGATGCATCTTATGCTCAGAAGTTTCATCTTTGGATAGACAATAAACATTGAACGGATTTGTTGTCCCCTGTTCAGTTCACTTGCTAAGGCATCTGGGTTTATTTACTATATTCCCCATTCATTTTTATGCCATCACCCATGTACATGGCGTGAGAAACCCTGGAAGAGGCTGAGCAAAGAAAGCTAGAACCCAATAACACTGGCAAGGGGTGGGGGACCGATCCTCACCTGCCCCACTCCAGGTATGATCAGACAAAAAAGACTGTTACTGTAGTCTGGCTAATTGATAGCAAAGTTTTGCTGCGGAAGGAGGAGCCAAGCCGAACTAAGCTGAGAGTTAATATGTAGCAGGGAGAGACAGATTTGTGGTTGAGAATGAAGAGGCTGTGCCCTGAACAGTGACCTTAAAGTTCTACCATTTTTTAATATTCATCAATGGAGTATCTTCAGAACAGCTGGGATCCAACTTGAATTTAATTTTTAATTTAGTATTGGCCCACAGTAACTCCCCTTCCCTCCCTCCCCATCTCTGAGGTCCTTGCCTGGCACTTTACAAGGAATGAAAGGACAGATCTCTGCCCAAAGGGATTACTATCTAGAAATAGACACAGGGGAGACAACAGGGAAGGGAAGGGAAATTGGGGCAGGAATAAACTGAGGGCATTTACTTTGGCTTAGTTACAGTAGGATCTGGAGACCAGTGAGTTGTGTCTTCATGGGAAAAAAGGGAGGCTTTGAAGGGATCCTTGCTTGCAGACAGTTTTTGCATAGACCATTGTGTTCAAATGTGCCTACGTGGGCTACACATATGATCCTGGTGATATGAAGTAATGTGTGATAGGTTAACGTGCAATGTTGCTTCTTCCCTCTGGTAAAGCCACAACAGCATGCCCAGTGTTTGGTTGGTGTGGAACACTGCGGTATGGCATTCTGGGGCTCTCAATAGGAGCTATCTCCAAAAATAGAAGTAAGTGTCCGGCAACTTGGCTTCAGCCCCTTGTTCTGCTAAAAGGACTTTGGACTTCAGAATGATGCTATTTCACCCTCTCTGACTGCCTCACCTTCACTAACTACCTGATTTATCCTGTCTTTCTCCCCCCTACACACACACTTGCATCCCCAGCCCCCAATTATTCTAAGGCAAAGGGGAACAGCATACACGACAAGCACTAACTAGAATATTTGGATTGATGAATGGGCAAAAATAATTTTCTTCCTTGTTTATATAATGAGGCATATGGTATATTAATTTTAGCTAAAGCGGCTCAAGACACAATAGAACCTAAAACACTTGATCTGATCATTCCAGCTGATGATTTAATTAAGGTGCTACATAATAAGGTAGCTAATAATGTAGCTAACCTCTGAAAGAAAAAGAAAATAAATACAAAGTTCACAGTAATTTGGCAGTCATAGAATCTGCATCTTTCTTTGTCACTGTTTTTCTCTCATTATTGTAGGCATACAATGATAAAAAGGAGACAATGCTCTCCCCACCTATTTTAACATGGGTTTTGATGCCAAATCAACCAAATTTCTCCTACAAAAAAGAATTCAAGGGTGAAGGAGTTGGTGGGAATAATAGCATTGTCCATATTTCCTTCATTTCATCTATTGCTTCTATCCCACTTTTTTCCAGTGGAAGCCTGTGTTCATACTGTCCCTATTTAGGGGAGGAAAGAGGCAACACAGGTACAGTGGGGATGAGCATTTAGCCACATCCCACGGTCACATGATTATCCTGGTCCCTGTTATGATGGGAGTGAACTTCTGCAACAGGGAGCATTTTGTCTTCACAGAAGCAATTGATAACCCTGATCTTCTCAATCACATGGGCAGCCTTCATGGATACCAAAGGGTTCCCACTGCAGAAGTTCTCTCCCATCATGAGAGGGCCCAGGAGAGTGGCATGACCTCAGTAGCTGGGTTAAACACACAGCCCCATAACCCTACTGTACCCATTGTTGCCTCTTCACTCTGGTAAAGCCTGACTAGGACTATTGCCAATGCTTAATTTCTATAACAAAACATGGCATTGAGCTTAGGAACGTAGAAAGCTGCCTTATTCTGGCTCAGACCATTGCTCCATCTAGATCAGTATTGTGTACACTGACAGGTAGTGGCTGCCCATGGTTTCAGGTAAGGAGTCTCTCCCAACCCTACTTAGGGATGTTGGGAATTGAACCTGGGACCTTCTACATGCAAGTCAAAAATCCTGCAAGCTTGTTTTGAAGCTTTTCGTTCTATTTCCAGATATGGGAAGGGGAGAGTGGATTGTAGCTGCTTATGAAGGGCAGGGATTGGAGAGTGTTAGAAACCTCTCTTATGGGCAATTCTTTTCTACTGTCTGTGGTGGATGGTCCCCACTGAGACTGGTGGGGCAGAAGGCAAGGAGACCAACAGTAGGTGGAGCCAGAGCTAATAGCAGGCAGAACCAACTAATTCTAGTTTTGTCCCCATCTTCCTCCTGTTGAGTTCTATAGGGACTAAGGAGGAGGAAGCTGATAGCCAATGTCACCTCTTGGACTGGTTGTAAGTAAGAAGGCAGGCAGGTGGGGGCTGGCTGAGAGCAGAGAGAGGTTGGTGGGGCAGTGCTCCATTTGCCCCAGTAAGAACAGCCTCCACTGGCTACTGTTATATATAGCACAAGGCAAGCTTTAGTAGACACTTTGGGCAGGAGATTCTGGGCAGGAGAATCTGACTGACTTTTCCAGTAGGTGTTTTTAAGGGGTGCAGAGGTTGGAAACTATTATCTTCTTGTCTCCAATTACAATTCTGTGTATTATTTAAACAAACAAGCAAAAACAGGTGAAGGGTATCACTTCCAATAGCTACACTGACTTCACAGGTTCTGGTGTAATAAACTGATGAGGTTCTGGGATCGGACCCCAGTACTAGGTGAGAAAGCAGTTCTCAGAGGTGACACCATAGTGCCCCATGGTGTAAAAGGCCACGTTGTGATGGAATGCATTTACACATTTGGATTGCATTTGGGGATTACGGAAAAAGAGCAAGAGGGACCAAGGGGGATTGCCAAAAGAAGCCAGTTTAAAACCTGGATTTGTTTATATAACACATGCAAATAAGCTAGTTAGCAGGTTTCATTGGGATTTGCTTTTTTCAAGGCTTTCTGTTGGTTCTTTTGAAATGTATCCAATTTCTTTCTACTTCTTTATTTTTAAAACTGGGATCTGATACTGTTTTGTTCTCTATGACAGATTGTGTCTACCATTGAAACAAATGTTCGGCATGCAAGAACCTGAGGCCTACAGAGCAGGAGCGACTAACCTATGATCCTCCAGATGTTGCTAGAGGACAACTCCCATAATCTGTGAGCATTGGCCATATTGTCTGAGTCTGATGGGAGTTGCAGTCCAACAATATGTAGAAGGCCACAGGTTCCCCTATAGCCTAATCTTAAGGCTTCAAGAAATGTTCCTATAAAATTTAGAGAGATACAGATGACACAGATGATGATGATGATAAAATTATATACTATAATAATAATAAAAAATAATATAATAACAATAAACTATATATTATATACTATAGCCTGCATGGATTTTTTGCATTCCTCATTGTTAAATTGAAAATACGCCCCATGCCATTCTGATGCTTCCCATAAGCTCATTTCAAAACAAAACCTTACAAAACTTATAGTCCTGAACTCAGAAACACTTGCTTAACAACCCTGTACATTTTCATGGTGATACACAAAACAGTCAGAGAGAATTGAGCATACAAAGTGTAAAAAGAGGGGGAGGGGGGAAAACAGACCCCTTTTGGACTTTTTTATGTCAGTGTTCTCATAATTTGTTGAAATTAATTAAAAATCAGCCATGTTTACAGGGTACCTGTAATCCTATTACTGACCTTACCCCATACTCTGACTTTCATTTCCTGCAGTTTAAAAGTTAAAAAAATGCCTAGCTGATTTTTAATTAATTTAAGAAATTTAACATTAAAGTCAATGATAAGCCCGGGCATGCTCAGGAAGGGCCAGCTGTCAGTGTTCTAAAAGCCAGACTCACAGCTGCTTGGCTTGGCTAATCAGGAGCCACACCCACACTAGACCTTTATTTCACCAAAGACAGTCATGGCTTCCCCCAAAGAATCTTGGCAAGTAAGAACATAAGAACATAAGAAGAGCCTGCTGGATCAGGCCAGTGGCCCATCTAGTCCAGCATCCTGTTCTCACAGTGGCCAACCAGGTGCCTGGGGGAAGCCCGCAAGCAGGACCCGAGTGCAAGAACACTCTCCCCTCCTGAGGCTTCTGGCAACTGTTTTTCAGAAGCATGCTGCCTCTGACTAGGGTGGCAGAGCACAGCCATCATGGCTAGTGTAGTTTGTGAACAATGCTGAGAGGAGTCTCCTATTCCCCTGACAGAGTTCCAGTGGCCAAAGTGGTTTAACAGTCAGCCGCTCTGAATGAAGCTCTGTGAGGGGAACAGGGCATCTCCTAGCAACTCTCAGCACTGTCTAAAGTGAAATAAAGGTCTGGTGTGGATGTGGCCAGGGACAGTTTTGGTTTAAATTTGGGTGGGAGGCTACATGTGCCTGCTGTAGAATAAAAAGGTGGGAGGAAAGCTGAAAAACAGTGATACTGTTCACAGTGTTTTCCTTTTGGAAAGGAAAGGAAAGGAGCTTCCCCTCTGCCCAACCACACAATGCTCAGAGGCACATGTTACCAAATTCCTCCAAGCTACACAGGAAGTGGATTGGACTGTGAAAGACCAACCTAAATGGTGCTTGCATTTTGACAAATTTGTAGGGTGGTACAATATCTCAGAGAGAAGGTCAGGTCTCCTGCTCCCCTGGTGCATTCACTATAGTTGCCCAATTTCCCTGCTTTTAAAAGTTTGATAGAAATATCTGTTGGCTATAGGTATGTTCTTAAATGGCAAGGGTTTTTTTTGCCTATTAGTGAATAATAATTTATTACCTGACCTTCACACTAAGATTCCAGGGCGGGTTACAACAGTTTAAAACATAGCCTTAAAAACAATTAAAAACAACTTAAAATCACAAACACCACAAAAATAGGGGAGATCTTTTTTCCCTTAAAGTGCTATTTCTTTAATTTTCGCTGTTAAGTAGAGTGAGCATCTGATTGATTGTACCATTAGACATTTTTAAGGAGTGGAGAGGTTACTCTGGTGTGCATAGAAGTTGGTGGCAAAATGCCCAACAACTGTGCACATGTATGGAAATGTGGCCACAAGGCTGAACTGTAACTTAGGAAGGGAGTGGCCGACCTCCAACCAAAACTTCTCTTAATTGGCTTTGCACCTTTTATTTAGTTGACCCTAGCTTGCTCCCTCTCTTCACTCCTTGGGATCCTCATCCCTGTCCTTCCTTTGTCACATCCTACACTGCCAATCAGTTGTGTTTCTAGACACAAACTGGCTGGTTGTTGCTGCTTACCTCTGTGTTTGAGCATGGAAGGCATTTCTTCTTTCCTTACTGTAAAACAGAGATGGCTAACCTCTTTTGGCCTAAGGACCACATTTACCCTTCATCAGACCTCTAGAGGGTTGCATGCCAGAGTTGGACACTCTCACCCACACCCACAGGCACACACTCATCAACAGGCACACATCCTCTCTTCCTGTTTGTCAAATGATCAGTCTGATGACTGGGGAGGGGGTAATTTGCATCCACATCAAGGTGCTGGGCTGAGCAGAGAGAGGTTTACACCTCTGTGCCCTCTCAAGTGCTCTGTCTAAACCTGTGCCAACATCTCTGGGGGTTTGAGGAAAAAATTGCTTGGGGAGTCTGATCCAGTCATCAGATAGTTGGCAAATCACTTCTGTTGTAAGGTGTCCTAATGGCTAGACACACTAACAGTTCTGAGATGAGAGGCAGGATTGGAATAATGGCTGCTAGTATCACAGTCACTGATGGCTACCTATTCCTCTCTGCAGTACCTTGAGGAAAACACTCACAGGAAAAAGTCACAGATTTCCCACATAGAGATTGTAGTTTCCCCTTACCTCTCACGTTTCAGAGACAGTTCCTGCTCATATCAGCAAAGCGATTTAGAAGGAGAAAGAGGACAGGCAGATCTGCAGAAGTGTGGGGCATTATTATATGAGGTTATTGTTATTATCTAAAACACTTATCATTATGCAGTTTCTGAGCTACAGTACGAAGCACTATATAGATAATCAAGACACCAGGCCCTGTTCTCAGGTTGACAGTCAATGAAACTGTACAAATGAGAGAAGGGGTGAGCAGGAAAAATATGGGACAAGAGGGCTGAAATGTGAGATTCACACATGACGTACCTCAAAAAAAAAAAAAAAAAAAAGGCCAAACAACCCCCACTGAAAGGTGTAAAGTAATTAGAATCTTATTGATGTTCCAATAAGATGCATGGCACATTCTGAAATGGAGCGCTGAGATGAGAATGTAAACACTAGAGGGGAAAAGGGAAAAGAGAATTCATGTGGAATATTTGAGAAATATCCCAGATGCTGATTTAGCACTTGGTAGGTGCTAATGTAGTAAAATTATAACTGTTCATTAACTAAGTCTAGGATCACAATTAACGGTGGCACTTGAAGGCAAATCCCCACTGATGACAAGCAGCACCATGTGAGACTCTAGTGAAGGGCAATCAGGCACCTTTGGGGAGGCAATCAAGCATCTGTGACAGAGAACACTGATGTCAAGAGAACTTCTCAGGGGACTCTCAGGTAAGTGTTGTGAAGCTTGCAACAGCACAGTTAATGAGGCCCAAAGCTTTTAAAATAATAAAACAAATACACTTCTATAAACATCAGTTTATCACCCCAAATCTGCTATGGAGAAGGAAGGTGATGCAGAGCTCCGAACCTCCAAGCAAATGTATGTGATTTTTGAGCTTCTAATAGTGAAAACAACAATCACAGCAGCAACAACAACACTGAAGTCCTTTTCACATGTCAGTTAAAGTGCAGTGGTGAATGTTGGTTACTGTGAAGTAGGGCCTTGGGATTACAGTCATCCATCTCACCTAGTGTCCAGTTTGTATCTGCGCATTAGATGTCAACATGTGAAGGCTCAATAACCCACAATCCTTACTCATGATTTTGCTTGGTAAGGATTACCCACTATTAGGTGTGTACGCATATGCATCATCACCACACTTTACATCCATAGGCAAGATAGGCCCAGAGTGGGGCAGAAGGGCCCCACCGCTACACATTCATGATGCTTTTTACTGATGTGTGTTAAGGGTTTGAGATTGTTGGGAGTCTACTAGTGCACTGCAATATACACTTGATTTCACAGACCAGATGCAGCTGTGCCAGAGCACTGTTTACTTCTTTCATCACCTCACGTCCAGTTGAACAAAGGCACAAAGGAAGCACATGAATTAGATGCAGCTCAGCCTCACTTAAAGTTTCGAGAGTGACCTTAATCACAGAGGTCTGCTTTGCTACAAAATGGATTTAAATATCCTTCAACTGTCTATTAATCAAGACAGTACAAGAAGAATACCTCACAATGATTGGGCTGTCCATATCCTCCCCAAATTGACCCATTGTTGCAAATGTTTAAGACTGGGTAGGCAGATCAAGGAGGCCATGCTTATATTTCTAAAGGCAAGACCTTCAAAAACCCAAGAAGTATTTTGCTTCCTTTAGTCTAGTTGATCACTCGTATATAAACTTTACTTTCTTAACATAGTGACAAGAAAGCAATGTTTTGGTGTTTTGGATCAACAAAATTGCATTCCTGTAGAATATAGGCTAAGCTTATTCCAACTTGGTGGTAAGCCATGCCCTTTAATATAAATAATAATCATAAGCAGCAACAGAAGGAAAGCTCAATGAATATGTACATTTTAAGATGCAAATAGAAAATTCTGAATACAGGCAGGCAACACAAAGAGGCAGTCAATTATATAATTTTATTCTCCATTTAAAATATAATTAAAATATCAGTACTATGGAATGTGTGATACTATTATTCACCTGATTCATACATAACACTAAGCCAAATCATAGCTTAGTGTGGATAAGCAAATGTGTGGGTTCTCACAGCAAAGATCACAGCAGCTGTGCCCCTATACTGAGTAATGCTACTGCCGCACTAACCAGGACCAAGTCATGGTTTGCCTTAGAGTAATATTTGAACTTTGACTTGTGCTTTCTCTTGTTCTAGACAATCCATAAGCTGTAACCAAGGTTTGTTTGTGGTTTACCGCTCATGGTTTGTTTGGGGGAGACAAACCATGAAATGGGGTTTGGACATAAGACTTAACCAAACCATGGCTTCGCACGAGGTAGTGTAGCTGCAGCAGGACCAGGGGAAGAGTACAGCAGCTGCAATCTTCCCTCCAGGAACCCACACATTTGCTGATTTGTGCTAAGCCATGGTTTGGCTTAATGTTACATGCGAATTGGGCCATCGTCACACACTCAGGCCAAAGGATGAGCAAGTATTTTGGGTGACTGAAGGATGGTTGTATGATGACACAGAGGGAGGACATATTGGCCTATTCAATGACAAAGTTGCAATAGATTTTAGAGCCTTTATTATCAGCATGGCACAAGTGTAACTCTCTGGACTGTGGGCTTTTGAGTGAACATCCTAATTAGGATCAACTCCCTCCTCTGACCAGCAGACCCAGTATTGCAGGGAGAAGCTTGTGTTTGATTCACCCAACTGCTGATGTGAGCGATGAACTCTTTGACTAAGAGAAGCATTTTGGTCAACTAACAAGTGCCACCAATGAAATTACTTATTTTTAAAAATCTATTTAAGATACTTATAAACCATATTTAAACAAAAAAAGTTGTTTCTGTAGTACAACAAGGTGGCTTACAAATATGTTTCAGTAAAGTTGTTCAGTTTCAGTAGAGGTAGGCTTGCTCATTTAGATCTTTTACCCTAGAACAAAGGAACATATTCCTTCACCCTACACCTGGTGATTACTCAGCCTTGTCAGTGGGGCAAAGAGCAACCCTCTCTGGAAAGGCCATCATCAAGAGTAGGCATAGTTGGGCAGTTGCTGAGGGCCGATGGCCTGGCAGGGGCCCCACTGACAAAAGGCTCTTGGATGTGATTCACCATTGCAGCTTGCTTGATCATCATCACAACCTGCTTGCCTCTTGCTCTGGCCCAGAGGGGATGAGCAAACTGACAACAGCAGCCGCGGAGATACAGAGGAGGAATAGCTGCCACTGACTGCTTGCTCATTGGCTCTGTCTGCCAAGGAAGCAGGTGGTAAAGACGATGAAGCAGAGAAGCAGCAACAGCTGCCATCAATGGCAGTGTAGACTCTCTGAGTGAGGGAGGCTCATTGGGGGTGTCTTACCCAAGAGCCCCCCCAAAACCTGGAGCCAGCCCCCCTCCAAAGACCACATCCTGGAGTACAAAGCAAATAACTACTTTGGAGCAAAGGGCTTCTTCTTCTGACATTTCATCTACAGACACCCAGCCTCAGGCAGTTGATGGTCACCTACTATATTTTGTATTTAGACCCCTGCTGATGGGCATGAAATATTGAGGATCTGCAGTCTGCTTGGTGTCTAAATAAACAATGGGAATACCTCCAGACCTTGGCCCTGGGATTGAGTCACACCTCTGACAGTGGAATGGTGTTGTGCTAGCATTATTATGAGCAACATTATGCTGGTATCACTGACAGACACTAATAAATGTTGAAAAGAAGAGTGCCTGTCTGCAATCCACAGCCCACTTACTCTGGAGAAGAGCCACAAAAATAAAAGTACATGGCACTGGAGTGGGCTGTGGCCATTCTCCATTACAGTACTTAATCTTTGATGTGTGGTTTTGTTTATTACTTGTCAGTCCCGAATCAATAAATCACATACCAGTGGGGGTTATTTTGACTGCCAGATCAGATTTGTACATCACTTTCAGATCTAAAATGCTGCAAAGAAGTCATGTTTTCACCTTGTTGACAATTTTAAGAGTCATCCTTGATTTATGGTGACAGGAGTCAGAAAATAAAGCAACACACTCCAGAAAATAAAAAAGGCTTACTGTAAACTCTAAGAGGTACAAAAGCCTAGGAAACCAATGGATCAAGCAGCTAAGGATCCCTTTCACAGCTCTCTTGAAATTTCTCTACTGTCCCCTCCAACATTTCTTGTCAGATCAGGGACTATTTAATTTAAACTTCTATTCATCAGTTTCAGCACAGTGATCAGTAACTCACTTTTATCAGCAAAAATTGAAGCAGGTGGCTTCACTTTTCATCTGTTGAAAAAGATATTCCTGAATAACCCAGCTCTGAACTAAAGCACTATCTCACTGAGCCAGAAGTCCTGTCTCCAGACATGTGAAAACACAAAGTGGTGACTCAGATGTGAGGAAAGATTAAGGGGGGAATTGGACCAAGCACAAGGGAGCTAGGAGGCAGGGAAAGAGATGAGGATCTGAATTAGAGGATGGAGTACTTTAAAGAGTTCAAGGAAAATGCGGAAAGATAAGAATCTGGATCTGATATAGGTCACAAAACAGTAAGGGTACTTCCAGAAGAGACATGAATAATCAATAATACTATTTCAGAACAGTGGACATGAATATTATTTCACAACAATATAATGAAATGTTATGCCTGGTAATAATGAAAGTTATTGATATGTAATTTAAGATAATCCACATTCCCCCCTTTTTCTTTAGGTTTTTGGATTTAATGTAAATATTGATTGTTTGGAAAATTAATTAAAAATTATATAGAAAAGTGGACATTCAAACATAAGAAGCTACCTTATATCAGGTGGTACAATTGAACCATGGCTGGCTGGGGCTGATGCGAGATGCAATCTAACAATATCTGGAGGGCACTAGATTGGGGAAAGTAGGTCTACTCTCACTGGTAGTGGCTCTCCGAGGTCTAAGGGCACCCGGTAAGTTATAAAAATAGCCAAAGAATAACAGGGTTGTAGCTAGACAGACAGACAGAGACAGAATGATGGAACCCTTTTCAAGGAGGCCCAGGTATTGTAAAGTGGTGATTGAAAGAAGGAGATGGTATACATTCCTTCATGGGGAAGCATGACACTTAAAGCATCCTCTTGAACCTGTAGTTGTGATAGTGATGGTTGGTCAGGTGTTGACTTTTTTTTTACTGCCAGACTTACACTGTATATATTCTTAGATTTTACAGGAACTGTTATGGTTCAGTCCCAGAAAATGTAAACCAAGAAATAAATTCATTTGCATAAGGGTTATTTCCTGCTAATATAGAACAGTTTTCCAGGCTCATCAACTAGCACCTTTTCAAGACCCTGCTGTCACTCAGCTACAGGAACATGCTGCAATATAGCATGGAATCTAACTGTCTTCCAAAGAAACATAACATACTTGTTTGTATAGCTAAATAACTTCAGAGCAGAACTCAACAGGAGAACATTGATTATTAATTTCAGCTATGAATTACAATGTTCACAAGTTTGGGAAGGGCTGTAGCTCGGTGATAGATCTTCTTCTTTGCATGCAGAAAGGCCCAAATTCAATCCCCGGCATGTCCAGGTAAGACTGGAAAAGATTTCTTACTTGAAACCCTGGACAGCTGTTGCCAGTCAGTGTAGACAATATTGAGCTAGATAGCCCTCCAAATTTAATCTCTTCCTCTGGCGTGAATGCATCCCCCCCCCCAATTTTTTTAAAAATGCTACATGGCCTTCATCAGAACACACTGGGGATGTTGTTCTTTCTGGAAGGACAGAAAAGGAGAAACAGGAAACTCTGAAAGAGAAGGATGGCAGTAGCTAATTGGAAGAGGAGAAATTGCTGTTCGTGCCTCCCACAAAGTGTTGCAATTTGCAACATCGAGGAGAACACATTTGGCGAGACAGCCCTGAAGCACCCTTGGACAACATGAAACAGATTGCAAAAACAATCAATAAAAAAGGAGAAAGGGTCAGGTTAAAAAATAATAACCCAAAGCTGTGCAAATAGCACAAGTTAATCCCAGTAACAGCATCAGCAGATTCCACACACACACACACAAAAGGGCCAGTGCAAACAAAACCTGATTCTTTCACTGTTATTCTCTGACACCATCAACAAGGATGCTGGGGTATGACCAAGACACTTCTATTTTTGTTTGCCAGTGAAACAATTTGTATCAGTAATGCTTTTGTGAACAGATGACACCACAGAGGATGTAGTGAACTAAGAGCTGAATAAACAAGCTGAGCTTCTTCTACTCTGGATTTTGACTTCAGATCATTTCATTTATATGTCAGCAGTTCAGATGTGCATCAGACCAGCCTTTTCGCTTCCTCACTCACCTTTGCTGAGGCAAGGGCTGGGGAAGAGCTACGCTGCTGTCTCTCAGCAACAAATACTAGCCAGCCCTGGCACCTTCAGAGGGAAGCATGACAATTCATTTTAGATTGGTAACACAGGAAGAGCATATTTCTTTTTTAAGTTTGTAAAAATGCACCCAGTGCTTGTCGTCCACTTAGCACACTGACAAAGCCTGGAAGAACGCCATCACAATTGTCACAGCAGGCAGAACCTTAACCACAAACAGCCACTCAAGGACAAGCAGATCTGAAATAAGCAATCACCACCATATGTGCCACACTAAAGGCCAAAATACATGTCCTGGGGGGAATCATGAAGCCATCCAGGAAACAGACCATTCCAGAGTGTGTGGTTTCATATAACAGCTCAGTCAGTCCACTGGGGAGGGAGAGTGCTGGTATCATTCAAAGGATGGTTCACAAGGCTTAGGGTGGGGAGCTCAAATAGCTGTTCAGTCTAAGACAGAGCAAAAAGCCAGCAACCCTTGCCAAGGCACCTGGAGATCTGGGCTCAAATCCGAGTTCCGATTTGGTCTCGGTGACCTGGATTCACAGATCATGTTGACATGATGATCTTCATCATGTCATACTAGAAATACTAGTGAAGCCAGTATGATATCTCCAGCATATGCTGAGATTACCAAGGCATCTGCCTTATACTGAGCCAGACCATTGATCCTGTCAGTTAACTCTGACAGGAAGGGGCTCACCAAGGCATTTAAGCCCTGCTCTGTTACCTAAGAGCCTTTTAATGTCATTGAGGAGCCAGACGATGAGCCGGCTGGCCCTGCCCTGTAGAGTAACTATGGGAACTTTGCCATGGCTGTAGCTGCTTCCAGGGGGAAGCTTGTTCTGTGAGCTATGGTTTGTGGATGGCAGCTGTGCTTGTGGTGATAGCACAAATACAATTCATAAATGTATCAAGGGTGATTTATGGTGTGCCTGGGTTTTTGTTACTTTATGTTTTTATTGATTTATTGTATTGTACTTTTGAATTTGCATTTACTGTAATTTTATTATATTTCCTTCTGTATTATTCTGTTTACTGCTTTGGGGGGCCTTGGCCAGAAAAGCAACTTGAGTCCAGTTCATTAGCAGGTCCGCCATATAACAAGGCAGCATGAAAATGCCACAGCATTACTATTAGAGATGTGTCAAATGTCCTCCATTCAGATAGTAATGCAAAGGTATGAGAGAGCCTCTCATCTTGCTGTGGTTCCCTAGCACCTTAACCTCCTGCTTTAGATTGTGACAGTACAAGTCTGATTTTCTGGATACCTCTGGCTGGTTCACATAGTGGTTTACCTGAAAAAAAAATGTTTTCCAGAAAGCATATATTCAAAGAAAGTACAATAGTATATTTACACAACCCTGGTCATTCCTCCCTGAATAGCTCAGGTAAAACATCAAGAACACAACACTAAAGGCACAACAACCCTTGGTTTCAATGGACAACCCCATTCTACCTTTGGAGGCTTCAGTGCCAAGTGGATTTTCGAAGATGCTGGTTGTAATCTGGCTCCAAGCATCCTTCACAGCAGACTTGGAAACTATCCTGTTGTTCAGGCTCTGCTGAGGCCGGAAGTTGTTCCTCAGGTATTCCACTGATTTGACATGATCTTGCTGTTCCGTGGTAAATATGGAATAGAAGGCTTCCAGCTGAACGAAGCAACCAGCATGAGGGAAAAGAAAAAGAAAAGAAAAAGGGGGACATTAATTAGAAAAAACACAATGTGATGAAATCTGGGCAGCTGATAAGAATGCAAAATGGCAGGAAGTACTGATGCCAAGACTGATAAATCAAACAGGAAACCAGGCTGCCCACTGAAATCACTGCCAACAGCCTTATCTAGCCCCATTTCTATCCTGCCAAGCAAGCAGAGAAAGCACTTCAGAAACCCTGTACAAAGTTAATGTCTGCAGGAGGCAAGAAAAAGATTCTCTCCTAGTCTCTGTTTACTGTACGTACTTACACATTTACAACCCTCTCTTTTGTTTTATGCAATGTTGTATGTTTACTGTTATCCCGCAGAAGAGGGGCACACATTCATTTCATAAATCACAGCTCAGCATACAGCAGATTCCATCCTGTTTGCAGCAATATCTGTTGACAGCAATATCTTGAACAGTCAGCAGTTCCTAGAGTGGAGGGACCTATTGTACTGCAGGTTATAGATGCTATAAAAGCTGGACCCTGCTACATAAAGATAGCAAACTTAGCTATTGTTGTTATATGCCTTCAAGTCAATTACAACTTATGGCGACCCTATCAATCTTTTTTGGATATACTCATAAGGTTTTCATGGTAAGAAGTATTCAGAGGTGGTTTACTATTGCCTTCCTCTCAGCCTATGGCACCCAGTATTTCCAGGCGGTCTCCCTTCCAAGTACTAACCAGGCCTGACCCTGCTTAGCTTCTGAGAAAACTCAGCTATAGATGGACAAAATGTGGAAAGAGTGAAAGAGGGATTGCGGGGGAAGGCAAACAGACTAAGGCCATTCTGAAGATAGGAGCTAAAGCTGGAAATGGAATTCTGGCTTTTCAAGTTCCCTTATGCTCTATATCAGCCTTTAACATTACCTGATGCCTTCCTGATGTTTTGGACGACAACTCCCATCAGCCAGCACAACTGTACTGGAGTTGTCATCCAAAACATCTAAAGGGCACCAGGTTGGCAAAGGCTGCCCTAAGCGCTGAACCACATGGTTGACACCTCTTTTGTTCCATTTTTGTCTCCAATTAACTTTAAGAGGAAAAATTGTCTGCACTTAGGTCCATTTATATGTAGTAAAAAGCTGGGTAAAGGCATGCAGTAAAAGCACATACAAAAAAACCTAGCTTACAAATTGTTTTTGACAAATAGTTAATGTTCATTGTTGGAAGGTACAACCTTCGTGAATGACACTGATGAAGTAGATTTTTCCCCAAAATGTTCAGTCCCTTGAAAACATCAGGTTGTTAGATATCAAAACATATTTGTTTCTAATACATTTCCAGAACCAATATATAAAAATGGCAATACATTTTCCAGAATGTATTATGTGAATGAATATGTAGACTGCATTTTTACGTATGTGTGTTGACAAACTCCATCAAGTTAAATGTTTTATTAAAATGCTGACAACCCATGGCCATAAAAGAACAAACACTTTTGTGTAAACACTTTTCTAAAGTGGGTTGTGGTGGGCATGAAAAGAAAGATCAGACAGAGGAAGACAAATGGAATGAAAAATAATTAGCGATTGCACCTTACATTTTTTTTTTTTTTCAATAATTTTTATTCAGATTTTCATAAAACATACAAGACGAAATCATAAAACATTCAAAGACAAAAAACAAAATCAAAAATAGTTAAACAAACAAAAAAAAAGAAAAGAAAAAAAAAACAAAAATAAAAAATAAAGAGTAAAATATTGACTTCCCATTTGTCAAAGATCAAATCAGTTATAAGTCTATAATATATAACAATCCTGTCTCTTAAGTCATATTATAAAATCACTTTCCTCCAGTAGTTACCTTACTTAATCATCAAATCTCATAAACATTACTTTATTCTTTCCACAAAAAGTCAAAGAGAGGTTTCAATTCTTTAAGAAATATATCTATCAATTTTTTTTTCCAGATAAGCATATCGATTAATCCATCTCATTACTAATTATGATAATCTTATTGTCATAACCATAGTCAAAATAAACATTTCAATTAATCCATCACATCAGAATCTGTTAGGTTCAGTAATTTCAGTAGCCATTGTTCTATTATCCCTATTAGTTCCATTTTCCATCTTCCATCTTCAGTAGTCTTGTTAAGTCCAGTAATTTCAGTATCCAATCTTCCATTATCAGTATTCCATAATAATCTTGCTGTCAAAGCCATAGTCATATAGTAAGAGTCTGATGGGAATTACCTCTATCCCAAATATTTTCTTGCCATCCATTCTAAATAGGTTGCTGAAATACTGCTGTAAAATCATATCTCTGTTCTTTTTTTCAAAATACACTGGGTCATCTCTTGAAAGTTTTTCCATTGTCACATGGCTGCAGTTAATTCCATAGATTTTCTCTATATTGGGCTCCATCACATCATTCCAGTCCAGAAGATTATCCATGCCATTGATAACTTTATCTCTAGAATCTTCATTAATTTCTTCAGAGATAACATTGAGTTCCAAACAATAGATTTTATTTCTAAAGTCCATAGACTCCAAATCTTGTTCCTGTTCCACGTTTGTTCCAATCTCCGGGATCTCCTCTCTCACAGGGACCCCTGTTCCAGTCTCCAGGGTCTCCTCTCTCACAGGGACCCCTGTTCCAGTCTCCAGGGTCTCCTCTCTCACAAGGACCCCTATGTCTTTAATCTCCTGTGTCTCCAAACAATAGATTTTGTTTCTAAAGTCCATAGACTCCAAATCTTTTTCCTGTTCCACGTTTGTTCCAATCTCCGGGGTCTCCTCTCTCACAGGGACCCCTTCCAGGGTCACCTCTCTCACAGGGACCCCTATATCTTTAATCTCCTGCTTCATTTTACTCAATTCAATTTTCAGCTCCTTACAATCCTGTCGCAGGTTTTGTTTCGTTATCTCAATCTCATCCATTATTTTCTGAAACATAGTTATTTCCAGATTCTCAGCCACTTTCTTAATTGCCATTTTAAAAGAAAAATATAGGAAAACCACTTCTTATTTCAGCAACAATTGGGTTAATACTCCAAACTTGGTGACATCACAGTATAAACAGAGCAGACAGCCTTATCTCTCCATGCTTAAGTAAACAAAATGCAGTTCCCAGGATCGAAACAATTAATGGCGGTCGTCAGGAAACAGATTCGTCAAAATAAAATAGACCAAAAAGAGAGTAGTCTCAGACAATATAATATTCTTCAAAATAAAAATCTGGAATAGAAATCCCTCTTCTGTGTATATCTTTAGAATGCAAATCCAGGACAGCTTTTTGCAACAAAAACAGAGATAAGCTATTAATTAGTGAGTAGCAGAGAGAAGTTATGGCTCCCCAGTGAGATGTCAAAAACCGATCAATCTGGCAAATCTCTTTTAAACAGCAACAATTTAAGTCAAGTAAAAGAAAAATATAGAAAGAAGGGTGCTTGCCTGTTAGTGCGTTCTCTCTTAGAAGACAAGATGAACGTTCGCTTTATCAGATAGAGCTTGTTGTTAAAAATCCGTCCCACCTTCGTCGGCTGGACCTCGTCCCATAAATCAATGAGATCTGGTCGTCCCAACAAAAATAGGCTTTGAGGTTAATCTCTTCGTTTCTCCCTACCCGGGAGAAGTTTAATCAGTCAAAAAAAAAAAAATCTGACTGATATATCTGAATAAGCTTCTTTTGAGGCAGGAGCCCGTCTCAAAAGCAGGCACAGGCTAAGTCACCCTTCCCGGAAGTCGCACCTTACATTTTTCAAGCATAGAACCTGGCTGAAACTAGAAAGGCTGGGCTCTGAGTTCCCTGAATCATGTTTCAGTCTTAGATTAGGGGAAGAGGCACTTCTAAGAGCAGTAGCTAGGAATTTAAGTCTGAACATGGGACATGAACAATGGTCTGAAGGTACATGAGGCCAGCACCCTGCTGAAGCTAAGCAGGGTCAGGTATGGTCAGTGCCTGGTTTCTATCATGAAAAGAAAGGCGGGGTATAAATTAAATAAATAAATATTCCAAGTGATGGTGTTTACTTTTTAAAGACCTAAATGGCTTGGAACTAGAGTACTTCAGGCGTATCTCCTCCCACACCAGCCTTCCTGCAAGTTAAGATAGGCTGATGTCCCTGTCTCAATACCTTCTGCATTGGGGTAGGGTGAGATTTGTTCTAATAAAAGAGAAGGTTTTCTTGGCAGTGGTGCCCCATTTGTGAAGTGCCTTCCTCAAGGAGGAATACTTACCCTTTAGTGATCTAAACTAAGCTAGGCAGCTGAAAGCTACTAAAAATCTTATGAGTCTATCTGTGAAAGATAGATTAAAAACAATATGTTCATAACAACCAAAGAAACACATTTTGGTGTGTATATATAACAGGAGATAAACTCATGAATTGATATACAAAAGACACCTTGATCTAATATTCTTCTCTTCTTTATTCATCTCACTTATTAACCTAGCAAGGAAAAAAAAGTGAAGACTATATTTATGGGTCTCCAAAATGCCCAACTTGGATCGTTTGCAACCAATGTACTACTATCTGTATACTTTCCAAATTAAACTGAGATGATTTGCCAAGAGTTGGTGGGGGCCACTAGATTATATGAAATTTGTGAACTGGTTGCTGAGCCACTGGAATTGTTATAGCATTGGCTCACTGGCTATACAGAAGCCAAAGTTTGCTGGCATTTAATCTGAGCATAACTAGATTGATGCTGGTGTTTATCTGTACAGGCAGCACACAATTATTCAGTTTCAAAAGTGGCCAAAAATGCCAGTTCTCCAAAACTCTGAACTCCAGCGGCAAACAGAAAATACATCTGTTTATTTGATTCAATCCATTTCCTGACAACAGTAGATGATGGAGACAGGACAGGGCAAGTGGCTGGGAAAAAGCAAAGGATTTTGGTGTTTCCTCTGAGTAAAATGATTAAAAAGCAGTGGGTTAACTCACCGCTTGATGCTTTCATTTACCTCTGTCAAGGGGTTGTTATGGAATATTTACACTCATTCATTCATTCAGATAGATCATGACTTTTTACAAGAACAGTTCCCTCTCAGATGTCTCTGTTGCCATGAGGTGTGTTAACACAAGCAAATAAAAGGTAGAATAGACTTCAGCATGGAGACATTTTGAAAACAAAGGTTTTAAATGTCAAAGCCTTTTTAATTGTTAAACACTTAACAATTGCTGCGTATTTCCACATTACTACTCAGGGATGTCTCTCAATGAAAATGTTACTCACTGCCTTGATCTACAATAAGGCCTCCTATGCATTCACTTTAAGGTTCTGTACACCTGTTCCAGAGGAGCAAAATGGCAGCTTCATGGTATTGTAAAAAACAGACAAAGATGGTAAATTAACGAAAGCATTACTCTCCTCGTGTAATTAGCTCAAACTCCCAAATCTGTGTCTATATACAGACAAAATTACTTAACTGAGTGTCACAGAAGAAACATGAAGATAGAAAAAGAAAGGATTTTGTGTAAATATTTAGACCACAGTTCAAACATATCTGAACAGAATGATAACAGCTAAGATCATTTGGAAGGAAATAGGATGTCATGTTCTATTATCTTCTAGTGTCGAGTGGCTCATGTTCAGAGAATAATACAACAAAATCAGCCAACTTCCTTTTCTTGTTGTTGGTGTTATGTGCCTTCCAAGTCGACTACAACTTATGGCAACCCTATGAATCAGCGACCTCCAAGAGCATCTGTCGTGAACCACCCTGTTCAGATCTTGTAAGTTCAGGTCTGTGGCTGCCTTTATGGAATCAATCCATCTCTTGTTTGGCCTTCCTTTTCTACTCCCTGCTGTTTTTCCCAGCATTGTTGTCTTTTCTAGTGAATAATGTCTTCTCATGATGTGTCCAAAGTATGATAACCTCAGTTTCATCAGTTTAGCTTATAGTGACATTTCTGGTTTAATTTGTTCTAACACCCAGTTATTTGTCTTTTTTGCAGTCCATGGTATGCGCAAAGCCCTCCTCCAACACCACATTTCAAATGAGTGGATTTTTCTTTTATCTGTTTTTTTCATAGTCCAACTTTCACATCCATACATAGAGACTGGGAATACCATGGTCTGAATGATCCTGACTTTAGTGTTCAGTGATACATCTTTGCATTTGAGGACCTTTTCTAGTTCTCTCATAGCTGCCCTCCCCAGTCCTAGCCTTCTTCTGATTTCTTGACTATTGTCTCCATTTTGGTTAATGACTGTGCCAAGGTATTGATAATCCTTGACAAGTTCAATGTCCTCATTGTCAGCTTTAAATCTTCTGTTGTCATTACTTTAGTCTTCTTGACGTTCAGCTGTAGTCCTGCTTTTGTGCTTTCCTCTTGAACTTTCATCAGCATTTATTTCAAATCATTACTGGTTTCTGCTAGTAGTATGGTATCATCTGCATATCTTATTGATATTTCTCCCTCCAATTTTCACATCTCCTTCATTTTGGTCCAGTCCCGCTTTCTGTATGATATGTTCTGTGTATAATAAATAGGGTGACAAAATACACGCCTGTCTCACACCCTTTCCGATGCGGAACCAATTGGTTTCTCCATATTCTGTCCTTACAGTAGCCTGCTGTCCAGAGTATAGGTTGCGCAACTGGACAATCAGATGCTGTGGCACCCAATTGCTTTTAAAGCATTCCATCGTTTTTCATGATCTACACAATCAAGGCTTTGCTGTAATCTATAAAGCACAGGGTGATTTCCTTCTGAAGTTCCTTGGTCTGTTTCATTCTCCAACTTATGTTTGCGATATGATCTCTGGTGCCTCTTCCCTTTCTAAATCCAGCTGGGACGTCTGGCATTTCTTGATCCATATATGGTAAGAACCTTTGTTGTAGAATCTTGAGCATTACTTTACTTGCATGGGATATTAAGGCAATAGTTCGATAATTACTGCATTCCCTGGCATCCCCTTTCTTTGGAATTGGGATGTATATGGAACGCTTCTAGTCTGTGGGCCATTGTTTAGTTTTCCATATTTCTTGACAGATTTTAGTCAAAATTTTGACAGATTCAGTCTCAGTAGCTTGTACTAACTCTATTGGTATGTCATCTGCTCCTGGTGATTTGTTTCTTCCAAGTATTTTAAGAGCAGCTTTCACCTCACATTCTAGAATTTCTGGTTCTTCATCACACGGTTCCTCCAAGAATGAGTCTGTCATCCTGGCATCTCTTTTATAGAGTTCTTCAGTCTATTGCTTCCATCTTCCTTTTATTTCATCTTGGACAGTCAGTGTGCTCCCCTGCTGATTATTCAGCATCCCTACTCTTGGTTTAAATTCCCCTTTCATTTCTTTAATCTTTTGGAATAGGGCTCTTGTTCTTCCCATTTTGTTGTCCTCTTCTATTTCTATACAATAACTATTGTAATAGTTCTCTTTGTCCCTACGTACTAGTCACTGCATTGTTGCATTTAGGGTTCTGACCGTATTTCTATCTCCTTTTGCTTTTGCTTTCCTTCTCTCTTTAACCATTTTAAGAGTTTCTTCAGTCATCCATTGAGGTATCTCTCACTTTTTAACAAGAGGTATTGTCTTTTTGCATTCTTCCCTCATAATGTCTCTGACTGCACTCCATAGTTCTTCTGGTTCTCTGTCAACTAAGTTTAAAGCCTCAAACCTGTTCCTTATTTCATCTGTATATTCTCCTGGAATGTTATTTAAATTGTATTTCGGCATTATGATTGCTGTGTTGTTCTTCTTTAGATTTACTCTGAGACCAGTTCATGATCTGAGACCAGTTCATGATCTGTACCGCAGTCTGCTCCTCGTCTTGTTTATGCAGAAAGTATGGAACTTCTCCATCTTCTGCTACCAATTATATAATCAATTTGATTCCTAGATTGACCATTTGGTGATGTCCATGTGTACAGTCGTCTTTTCAACTGTTCAAAAAACATGTTTGCAAGAAACAAATTACTGGCTTCACAGAATTCAATAAGTCTTTCTCCTGCTTCTTTTCTGTCTCCTAAGCCCCATTTCCCCACAATTCCTAGTTCTGCTCTGTTCTCTGCTTTTGCATTCCAGTCCCCCATGATTATCAGCACATCTTGTTTTGGTGTGTGATCAATTTCTTTCTGTACTTCTGTGTAAAATCTCTCCAGTTCTGCTTCTTCTTCATTTGCTGTTGGAGCATAGACTTGGATGATGGTTATGTTCTATCAACAATATTTTTGTGCATTGCTCCTCTAAAATTTCAATTTTATTGGCCGTGCCAAAAAAATAAAAATCTGAAATCTGGATACAGCTTGAATGATCAGGCAATGGGGAGAAAAGGCAAGAGTACAAAAAACAAGGAACTAGGGCAAATTCTTTGTGGCTACAAACCTACCTGGCGATAAGAGATGGGAACAGGCATGCGAAAAACAATCCATTCCACAATCTCACTACATGGAGGTGTAGTCAGGGACCCTGCATACCGATAATAACTTCCCAAAGATGCTGGCAGGAGATCCCTTAAGACAAAAGGATCCAAGAAGGTCTCTTTCTCTGTAAAAATAAGAACATAAACAAATGGTGTAACTTCAAGGTGATGGACAGCCTGACAAGTCAGAATCTATTTTACATGCCTCCAGTCATATGTTGTGATTCTCTTTCTGGCTACTTAAACACAGCTGTTTAAACACATGGCTACTGGCCATGATGGCCTTGTTTTATCTCCACTGTTGGAGGCAATGTGTCTTTGATTATCGGTTGCTGGAAATCATAGGTGGGGAGAGTGCTGTTGTGCCCAAGTCCTAGTTGCAGAATTCTCATAGGCATTTGGTTGGCCACTGTGAGAACTGGATGGGCCTTTGGTCTGATCTGGTAGACTCTTCTTATGACACACTCAGGACCAGCATCAGAACTTGGGCAGATGCCTGGGGTTCAATCGCTGGCAGAGCCCACTGCTGATGCCTGTCCTGTGACCATGCTTAGTTTTTTCTTCCTGGCCTGGCACTCTAAGCCACACCAGGATCTAGGCACCATTTTAATTTTCCACAATGCCTAAAACCTAGCATCTAACCTGTGACCAGACCTAACCTGTTTCTGGAAAATAGTGGGAGGCTGTCATATTTCAGCAGGAATGCTTTTCCACAGAACAGGGGCAGCTACATTGAAAACCTTGCTCAAAGTGACTGTGGAGTGGGCTTCTGATATTTTGGGGACTTTTAAGGCAAATCTCTCCTCCAGAATGCCATGAATGACTGGTTTGCATCCAACTAAACAGTTCCTCTAGTGCAAGAAGTTTTAGCTGCGCAATGGAACTTCCCCACCCTCTGTTCTTCCTGAGCATCTCCTAAATTTATTTATTTATTTATTTTTATTTATTTATTCAATTTTTATACCGCCCAAAGCCAAAGGCTCTCTGGGCGGTGCACAACATAAAATGAATACAATACAATAAAATACAATAAAATGACAATAGAAACAATCTGCTCTGGAGAGTTGGGGAAAAACCCGGAATAGATTAAGTTGGATACTGCCCACTAAGTATATAAGGCAATCACAACAAGCAACATAAGAACATAAGAAGAGCCTGCTGGATCAGGCCAGTGGCCCATCTAGTCCAGCATCCTGTTCTCACAGTGGCCAACCAGGTGCCTGGGGGAAGCCCGCAAGCAGGACCCGAGTGCAAGAACACTCTCCCCTCCTGAGGCTTCCAGCAACTGGTTTTCAGAAGCATGCTGCCTCTGACTAGGGTGGCACAGCACAGCCATCATGGCTAGTAGCCATTGATAGCCCTGTCCTCCATGAATTTGTCTAATCTTCTTTTAAAGCCATCCAAGCTGGTGGCCATTACTGCCTCTTGTGGGAGCAAATTCCGTAGTTTAACTATGCGCTGAGTAAAGAAGTATTTCCTTTTGTCTGTCCTGAATCTTCCAACATTCAGCTTCTTTGAATGTCCACGAGTTCTAGTATTATGAGAGAGGGAGAAGAACTTTTCTCTATCCACTTTCTCAATGCCATGCATAATTTTATACACTTCTATCATGTCTCCTCTGACCCGCCTTTTCTCTAAACTAAAAAGCCCCAAATGCTGCAACCTTTCCTCGTAAGGGAGTCGCTCCATCCCCTTGATCATTCTGGTTGCCCTCTTCTGAACCTTTTCCAATTCTATAATATCCTTTTTGAGATGAGGCGACCAGAACTGTACACAGTATTCCAAATGCGGCCGCACCATAGATTTATACAACGGCATTATGATAGCGGCTGTTTTATTTTCAATACCTTTCCTAATTATCGCTAGCGTGGAATTTGCCTTTTTCACAGCTGCCACACACTGGGTAGACATTTTCATTGTGCTGTCCACTACAACCCCGAGGTCTCTCTCCTGGTCGGTCACCGCCAGTTCAGACCCCATGAGCGTATATGTGAAATTCAGATTTTTTTTCTCCAATATGTATAATTTTACATTTGTTTATATTGAATTGCATTTGCCATTTTTCCGCCCATTCACTCAGTTTGGAGAGATCTTTTTGGAGCTCTTCACAATCCCTTTTTGTTTTAACAACCCTGAACAATTTAGTGTCGTCAGCAAACTTGGCCACTTCACTGCTCACTCCTAATTCTAGGTCATTAATGAACAAGTTGAAAAGTACAGGTCCCAATACCGATCCTTGAGGGACTCCACTTTCTACAGCCCTCTATTGGGAGAACTGTCCGTTTATTCCTACTCTCTGCTTTCTGCTTCTTAACCAATTTCTTATCCACAAGAGGACCTCTCCTCTTATTCCATGACTGCTAAGCTTCCTCAGAAGTCTTTGGTGAGATACCTTGTCGAACGCTTTTTGAAAGTCTAAGTACACTATGTCCACTGGATCACCTCTATCTATATGCTTGTTGACACTCTCAAAGAATTCTAATAGGTTACTGAGACAGGACTTTCCCTTGCAGAAGCCATGCTGGCTCTGCTTCAGCAAGGCTTGTTCTTCTATGTGCTTAGTTAATCTAGCTTTAATAATACTTTCTACCAGTTTTCCAGGGACAGAAGTTAAGCTAACTGGCCTGTAATTTCCGGGATCCCCTCTGGATCCCTTTTTGAATATTGGTGTTACATTTGCCACTTTCCAGTCCTCAGGCACGGAGGAGGACCCGAGGGACAAGTTACATATTTTAGTTAGCAGATCAGCAATTTCACCTTTGAGTTCTTGAGAACTCTCGGGTGGATGCCATCCGGGCCCGGTGATTTGTCAGTTTTTATATTGTCCATTAAGCTTAGAACTTCCTCTCTCGTTACCACTATTTGTCTCAGTTCCTCAGAATCCCTTCCTGCAAATGTTAGTTCAGGTTCAGGGATCTGCCCTATATCTTCCACTGTGAAGACAGATGCAAAGAATTCATTTAGCTTCTCTGCAATCTCCTTATCGTTCTTTAGTACACCTTTGACTCCCTTATCATCCAAGGGTCCAATCGCCTCCCTAGATGGTCTCCTGCTTTGAATGTATTTATAGAATTTGTTGTTGTTGGTTTTTATGTTCTTAGCAATGTGCTCCTCAAATTCTTTTTTAGCATCCCTTATTGTCTTCTTGCATTTCTTTTGCCAGAGTTTGTGTTCTTTTTTATTTTCTTCATTCGGACAAGACTTCCATTTTCTGAAGGAAGACTTTTTGCCTCTAAGAGCTTCCTTGACTTTGCTCATTAACCATGCTGGCATCTTCTTGGCCCTGGCGGTACCTTTTCTGATCTGCGGTATGCACTCCAGTTGAGCTTCTAATATAGTGTTCTATAATAACATGATCCTCAGCTATATAGGGCCTTATATGCTATTACCAAAATCTTGAACTTTGCCTGGTAGGAGACTGGCATCCAATGCAAATATCACAAACAAGGTGTAATATGCTGATCATAGTTTGCCTCAAAAAACGACCTAGCTGCTACTTTCTACACTAGCTGAAGCTTCTGGGCCAATCTCAAGGGTGGCCAAACATTCATGTACAACTGTGGTCAAGCTATCTGATCTAGGAACGGCTGCAGCTGTCTTACCAGCCAAAGCTGGTAAAGCGCACTTCTAGCCACACTGAATGCACACATACAAAAATGTTCACTTAGAAGATCTCAAGTGTTCTACATTTTCTATTAATTTTAACATTTTAAGTGCTTCATAAGACCTTCACTCTCCCAATGATAGTGTCCTGTTTTTTATACAGGACACAGATGGTAAGACCATGATTTGCTCAAGACACCCCAACAGATTCATGAATAAGCATGGATTTGAATTCAGATCTCTTAGCATTCCATTCACTTGATCCCACCAGTTCTCATATTTGCAGAAATTCTAACATCTCTGTAACCCTTCTAGCATGCAAACCATTCTACAACGGTCAATTCATTCACCATCACAAATAAGGCTCAGAGAGTGTGACTATAAATCCACAACATGTTTAGTATTCAGATCAGGTTTGCGAAGTCCAGATCAAATCTTCATCAGCTGGACTCGACTGATAGCTAAAACAAGTGCTAAATATGATTTGTTTCATGGAGAGCAGAGGTTAGCAACTTGTTCAGCACGGGAACAATATTTCTACATCAGATATGTATCACAAGCCAGAGGTCACACCAAATTGCATATTTAAAGTGCATATAATTAACATAATATCCATGTTGTTTTCACAAATGTGGTGCATGCCCAGCCAGAACTGGTAGATCTGTTGCACTTATTCTGAAACACTTTTACTCTGAAAACCTTCTTGTTACAAGTGAAACAACTTAAATGTGACAAACAGGAACAAAACCATTTAAAATCCTGGTAAATATAAATAGCAATCAAGAGAGCAGAAAGCAAGTGCGCGCACACACCATTCAGGGTACCTTTTATCAGTTCTGCCATCACATTGTCAAATATTCCTCTATGAATATAAGAATTAGAAGGTTGCTTTAAAAATGTTAAAAGGGCACACAAAACTATTGAAGGACCAATACACACTTACATAATGGCAAACTCCATTTAACTGCTCACTGTGAGTACATGAAGCTGGACAAATGAGCCACTGGCCTGATCCAGCAGGGCTCTTATAATTCTTAAATGAATTGGGACTTATTTCATAGTAAACATGCATAGGATTGCACTGTAAGTGTGGTATGGAGTTCATGAAACATTAGGATATCTATCCCTTGTCATGAAAACAGGGGTATCACATTCACTTTTATCCCCTAACTGCCTTTTTCTTTAACACTGGGAAATAATATGAGGGTTTTTAGAGAACATTAGGCAACATGAAAAATTTATCCACAGTAACAAATGATAATTCATAGATTTATTTGGGTGTTGCAGTAGTCATGATTGTCATGATAACTGCTGGTGTCAGCATTCTTTACATTTCCACCCTCCTCCTCTTAGAGCTGGCGAATAAAGATATCACTTCATCCATGATGTGGTGGTGGTAAGACACAGATTCTCACAGATGTATGAGAAACATATAGCTAAACTGCAGGCAACCTGGCTAGTTGATACTCTTCTTCCAGCCGTGGGAAAAGGCCACACGGAGCAAGAGGAAGAAGCTCATAAGTATGGTTGTTTAAAGCCCTGCCTGGGGCTGGAAAACCTTTTCAAAACACAACTGTAGCCATATTACAGGAAGGGTGTGTATGTGTGTGTGTGCATGTGTGTGTAAGCATCATAGCTCAAGAGCAACCATTTTGTTCTTCTGAAATAGTAGAATTTTTACTATCATTAGAAGAGAATTCTTCATATCTGCCAAGCAAGACAGAGAGAGTGCTAAAGCTATGCATGCTAGTTATAGCCAAAGTGAGAAGGAATAGGAAAGTATCTCTCTTCTTCCCAAATATGCAGAGCTCATGAGCAAGGTGTTTTGCTATATTATTTCTTTTCCCGACATGGTGTCATGACCCTTGGGTAAGACACCCCACAATCAGGGGATAAGATGACAGACTCAAGGATAAAGTGAGAAGGGATTCACTCTCAGTGCAGACCCCACATGTCCTCCCCATCCCACTTCCACCAAGGCCCTGGAGCAGGAGGAACTTCTAAGCTCATCATACAGCCACCTCTTTGGCCTGAGGTCATGCTACTGCCATCCCTGGATTTCAAAGAACTCCACTGCAAAAACTGCAATCAAATCACATTACTGGAGCCGACACTTGCGAAATCAGGCAAGGCCCCTTTTCATATAGGAAGCTTTTCCTGGTGCAGGCACAGCTAGCCCCCTAGTCTGAGCTGCAGCCTATGTAAAGACTGCTGCTGAAGCAACATCTGAGACCTGCTTATGCCTAGGCATCCAGCCAGATCTCCACTCAAAAGCTGTCCAAGGTTTTGCTCATGCCAAAACTCCTGGTTGTACTAGACTTTCTGCTTGGGGCCAAACTCGCAGCTGCACACCTGCTTGGGCTTGCACCTCAACCCCCCCGTACCTACCGTCTGGAACAGATACCTATAAACAACAAAGGGATTCTGAAGAACTAAACTTGGGGAAGGCAGGTGTTAGGACATTTCCCTCTCACAGAGCCCAAAGACCACCTGCTGTCCCCCGCCCTTTTCTACCTCATGTTTCATAGAACAAATCTGAGCCCATGTAAGCGGTATGGTCAAGAAAAAAATAAAATGAGATGAAGGGCTTTAAATTAAACAGCTCGTAAACACACCATCCACATGAAATGTATTGCAATCAGTTTGGGGGTTAATTTGTTTTAACTCCTCCTCTTAGATACCTTGGCTTAAAAGGGACATAAGTACTTTTGTTGGTAAACTTAGACTGGCTGACATTTGTCATCTTTACTCAAATTTACATTTTGGAAAAATAAAACACCAAAATAGGAAGAAACAGCTAGTGGCAAGAACAGATCTCCACTGTTCTTTCACAGTCATCCCCTGTGGTTCTCGTGATTAACTGACCAAATTCCCCACTATTGCCATGAAAAAGGTAACAGCAAGGTTCTCATTAAGTGCTTTATGCCTGCAGTCGGTTCTGACTCCCAACAATGGAACTTCTCCCATGCTGTGCAAGCTTATTGCCTTTGCAAGGCTGCCTTTGCTGGATTCTTTCTGGAGACTTTTTATATATTTAGTCAGATAAGGAGCAACAAGATACTCTTGTTTGACCTCCTATGTAATGAAATCTTCAGATTTCCCCCCTCCAGGTAGCAGTAAAGTATCACATGTTCAGTAGGCTTTGGAACCATATATTGCAGAAAGGTTTCCAAGTTCAGAACAGACAAGTCTAAGCCTTTCTTTGTGCAATGCATTTAGGAATTCATTGCCAAATGATCACTAGTGCAATGGCTTTAAAAAATTATTAGACCAGGATGGAATGGAATTCAGGGGGCCCTCCTTCCCCCAGCTGTGAAGTCGTTTTCAAGGGTGGGCTCAGTCTACCAAGTTTTTATCTTGGGGTCTCATTATTTAACCTTTTCTAGGATGGTTAAGGTATTGGACTGCAACCTGGGAGACCAGGGTTTGAATCCCCACACAGCCCTGAAGCTCACTGGGTGACCATGGGCCAATCACTGCCTCTCAGCCTCAGAGGAAGGCAATGGTAAACCCCCTCTGAATACCGCTTACCATGAAAACCCTATTCAAAGGGTCGCCATAAGTCAGGATTGACTTGAAGGCAGTCCATTTACATTTAGGATAAATTAGGTAGGTGCAAAAAGTGCCTGCCTAATATTAATTATGCATCACGTTAACAGAAAGCAATAGAAATATTTAGAAAATAGATTTTAGTATACTGAAATATTTATTTATTTAACAAGATTGGTTAAAAGCATCTAAGTGGTTTCCATAAAACAGCATCAAAATATTCATAAGAAATTGCTGATAAAAATCAAAATACAAAAACATAATGAAATTTATCAAATATATATAAATATACATAATCAAATTAGAGCTTCAGCTATGGGGCAGTATACAAACGAAATAAAAAAATAATATATGTCCGGGTGGGCTTGCCTAAACATAAATGTTTTTAGCAGGCACAGAAAACAATACAGCAAAGGTGCCTGCCTAATTATACAGCTACGAGAGTGGCTGTATACTATAGCCAGCATGGATATTTCACATTCTGCAATGTTAAATTGAAAATACCCCCCAAGCCATCCTGATGCTTCCCATAAACTCATGTCAAAACAAAACCTCACAAAACTCATAGTCCTGAACTCAGAAACGCTTGCTTAACAACCCTTTAAATTTTCATGGCAATACACAAAACAGTCAGAGAGAATCAAGAGTTCAAAGTGTAAAAAGAGAGAGAAAAACCAGACCCCTTTTGGATTTTTTTCTGTCAGAGTTATAATCTGCTGAAATTAATTAAAAATCACTGAGTACCTGTAAGACTGTTACTGACCTTGCCTCATACTCTGACCTTCATCTTCTGCAGTTTAAAAGTTAAAAAAAATGCCTGGCTGATTTTTTAATTCATTTAAGAAATTTATCATTGAAGTCTATCATAACGTCGGGCATGCTCAGTAAGAACCAACTGTCAAGTGTTCTAAAAGCCAGGTTCACAGCTGTTTGGCTTGGTGAATCAAGGGGCCACACCCATGCCAGACCTTTATTTCACTTTAGACAGTCATGACTTCCCCCAAAGAATCCTGGGAAGTGTAGTTCGTGAAGAGTGCTAAGAGGAGACTCCTATTCCCCTGACAGAGCTCCTGTGGCCAGAATGGTTTAACAGTCAGCTGCTCTGATTGAAGGTCTGTGAGGGAAATAGGGCATCTCCTAGCAACTCTCAGCACCCTTCACTAACTACACTTCCCAGGATTCTTTGGGAGAAGCCATGACTGTCTAAAGTGAAATAAAGGTCTGGTGTGGATGTGGCCAGGGACAGCTTTGGTTTAAATTTGGGTGGGAGGCTACATGTGCCTGCTGTAGAATAAAAAGAATAAAAACAATGAAAAAGAATAATACTGTTCACAATGTTTTCCTTTTGGAAAGGAAAGGGGTCTCCCCTCTGCCCAGTGACCACCCATCTAACCTCCTCCCCTCCCTGCCCTCCTTCTCCCCTCACTGCCCCTCTCCCACTTACCATATGCTGAGAGGCACGTTACCAAATTCTTCCAAGCTACACAGGAAATGGATTGGATTGTGAAAGACCAACCTAAATTGTGTTTGCATTTTGACAAATTTGTAGGGCAGTGCAATATCTCAGAGAGGAGGTCAGGTCTCCTGCTTCCCTGGTGCATTCACTATAGCTGCCCGATTTCCCTGCTTTTTAAAGTCTGATAGAAATATCTGTTGGCTATAGGTATTTTCTTAAACCGCAAGGTTTTTTTGCCTTAGTGAATATTAATTATACACACACTATTACAGCCAAAGGCTCCAGAAAGACTTAGTTTTTTTTGTATGTTTGTTTAGTTTGCCTCTTGGCCTGGGTGTTAAATGCTGGAGAAAGGACCCCGAGGAGCCAGAATTCGACGTACTGTGTTGGGTGCCTCATATCAACTGTGGAGGCCTGCCTTCTTGAGAGAGAATTCCATCAGACAAATTCATGGAGAACGGGACTATCAGTGGCAATAAGTATAACTAAAAAATGGATACCTAAAAATGGTAACTAAAAATGAATCCTCTTTTTTTCAGAGACACTACATGCCTGATTGCTGAAGGTCTGGCCTTCTTGGTTTGAATGTACACTTTGAATTAGTGTGATTTATCTTTTCATCAGAATTCTCACACTGTGGCTTAGGCCAAGGAAAAGGGAAAAAAAATCAAGCCTCCCCAGGTGTAACTAACACAGGTGGCTTATCTATAAAGCATCATTTCTCCTCCTGTGGCCCAGAGGCACTTCACACATTAAACTTTTTCTATACAGAAATAATCTCCATGTAGGAGATGTGCTTATCCAATGTGCAAAATGAAGCACGAGTGCTTTTCATCCTTCATTTCATTTTCAAAATAGGCTGATAATTGGTATACATACAAATCTTGCCAAACTGAGATCATTAAAACTAGGGGATAAAATCAAAAGTGTTCAGTTAGCATATGTCTGAATTAAATTCAGGCTAAAGAATTGCTCTGGGGATATCAGAGCAGAATAAACTCTCCTCCTAGCTTTAAAACAAGATGCCCAAAATGAGATACAGGATTGTCACCTGTTTGCACAAAACTGAGGACAGGCCAATGACTGATTCAAACAGCTGCTATACAGTGATCGGTGCTTTGCATTTCCCTGCCTAAAACAAAGTGAAATTATCAAAGGGGTTCTCCTGGTGCTTTCCCCAATTACTGTAATTCTCACCTCTGTCTTTAGCCGACTATAAGGAGCCGTTAAGACTAGTTTCTGATGAAGAACCCAGGAGTATTTCTTATTTCAACATTTTCAATGTTTTAAAGTTAATCATACCCCTTTCAGTCTCCTACTCTTCTTCCCCAAACTCAACATTCCCCTTCCAACTCCCCCCTCTCTCATTGTTCCCTTTTCCTTAATTGATACAAGGCTTGCTCATGCATTAAACAGATACAAGCTGTTTCTACAAATGTAGAAGTGTTTGTGTCATGTACACTTATTGTTCTGTACATCTCAACTACTGTATACAGAGGTACATAAAACTGTCCGCTCATTGGACTACATATGAATAAATGTACAATTGTACAGTTCATTTATTTGTGTATACAGGTATACAGATTGTACACTCATTGAATGTAACATCTGAACACTTTTACAATATATGATATAGGATAATTGGAGAGATATGAGGGGAAGGAAGAAAGAAAACAAATAGTTATTTAAGTTAAGTAAACAGAAGTTAAGTAAAGTACTCCCGAGTCTTTGAAGACACTCTCCCTCTCTTACTGGGCATATATATAACATCTTTTTAAAGACGGTAGACAGCCCAGCTACCTTCCTCACACAGAACAAGGCCACCCAGATCTGTGCTCAAGGTTGCTGCTGGCTTGGGCAAGGGAGAGGAGCTGTCCAGGGAAGAACAGCTGATGTTGCTGCCACCTACATGTAAAACAATAAAAACTGATGCAGAATATATGGAGCTGGAGGACAGAGGGGAGGGGAAACTTTGCCTGGAGACTTTAGATTGGGGTTGGGGAGCTTTTTTCTCCTATCTAAAAATGAGGACTGATCATTTATGTGCAGTACTTCAAAACAGGAGAGCCAGTGTGGTGTAGTGGTTAAGGTGTTGGACTATGACCTGGGAGACCAGGGTTCGAATCCCCACACAGCCATGAAACTCACTGGGTGACCCTGGGCCAGTCACTGCCTCTCAGCCTCATGAAAACCCTATTCATAGGGTCGCCATAAGTCGGAATCGACTTGAAGGCAGTACATTTACATTTACTTCAAAACATACATTGTAATTTTAAATACTGGACCACAGAACTGGACCACAGAGAATATATCTTCTCCTTCTATCTAAGAGTGGTGGTAGAGTGAAGCTCATATTCTACTTCCAAGGATTTTTTGGTGCCATATGCTGGCAATATTATATTTTAATAATTAATTGTTCATCAAAGGAGAGATGAGCAGGAATGCTAAATTCAAAGTTATTCAGATTGCAAAAATGAATAATGCATGACTCTTATATTAAATACACACTATAATACACAGCCTACATTTCATCCAAAGCTGCCTGCCTTCCATTTTTAAACATTTTGAACTAAAATATGAATCATCAGCCAAGGGAAACTTATTTAGACAAAGGACAGACTTATTTGAATACAAACTGGAAGCATCCTGCTATGATTAAATTTTGGTTATCAATTAGGTGGAATTTATTTTAAGTATCTGGGAAGCTACAGTCAGTTGTAGAAGGCAGTACCTCTTGGGGGAGAAAAGAAAGCAGTGTTCCGATTGCAGTTAAATAGAATTTTGGCATGTGTGCTCAAATTCTTGATAGGTAGATGGTTTTGGACAGGTCGTCTCTACTAGAAATTGCAAAAAGAAAGCATGCAATAGCACAGATAAGATCGTTCAATTCAGAGATTTTGGTAGCTTCACAATACATGCCCTTTATTGCTGATAACCAGTGATACTTCTAGCTTCCTTTCCACGATGTACATTGCTACTGATTTCCTCAGTTGTTTCTTTGATTACCTCCAATTCCTTTGGAGAATGAACATGAACACCACAGGGTCAGTTCTGTCCTAAGATCTCATCTATTCATATTTATCACATACTTCCCGCCTTCTCCCACCCAAGAGCCTGCTGGATCAGGCCAAGGCCCCATCTAGTCCAGCATCCTATTCCTCCAGTGGCCAATGCCAATGGGAAGCCTGCAAGCAACACCTGGGTGCAACAGCACTCTCCCTTCCTGTGGTTTCCAGCAACTGGTATTCAGAAGCATACTGCCTCTGACTGTGGAGGCAGAGCATAGCTCTTCGGTGAGTATGCACCAAAAAACCTCTACTATACAAACCAAAGCCCCAAAAGGCAAAAGCTTTTGGCCTAGGAAAGGAATCAAAAATAAACTTGTCAAATTCACAAATCCATGGTGCAACCATACTTGCATTTCTCTATACCATTCTGGTTGCCACATTTCAATAAGGATATTGTGGAGCTAGAGGAGGTGCAGAAAAGGGCAATCAAACTGATCAGGGGGCTGGAACAAATCTACAAGGAAAAGTTACAACATTTGGGGCTTTTTGGTTCAGAAAAAAGGTAAGGGGATGCATGGTGTGGAGAAAATGGACAATAGGGATGCAAGTTTAGGCCACATATACACTTAAAAGAGTATTATACCGCTTTAAACCATAGTGGCTTCCCCCCACAGAATCCTGGAAAATGTAGTTTGTGGAGGGTGTTGAGAGTTGTTAGGAGACTCCTACTCTCCTCACACAGCTACAGTTCCCAAAGTGGTTTAACAATCAAATCCTCTCTCCAGGGAACTCTGCTTCTTCTTATATTACTTCTAGCCACCAGTATTCTGACTCAGTCAATAGGGACCCAGGACTCAAGCATTCTGTGATGGTCTGAAGAGCGACAGTAGCAAAGGTGGCCAGGGCCGGTATTGCTTTTTTCACATGAACATTTCTGGTAGTCACTATAGTATATGCCTTGATGCTGGGATCTTACACGCCATGGCAGCAGCTGGAGATTATGGAACATAGGAAGCTGCCTTTTACTGAGTCAGACCATTGGTTCATCTAACTCAATATTATCTACACTGATTGGCAACGACCCTCCAGGATTTCAGACCCAGATCTCTTCCTGGAAATGCTGGAGACTGAACCTGCGATCTTCTGCATGTAAAGCATGTCCTCTACCTGTGGCTCTTCCCCGATGATTCTATCAAAGTCAGAATGGATAACAAGCACCTGACTTTGCTGACCTTGCAATAGATCCTCTTCTGTAATTTCACTGTAGTCTGGGGCTGAGACCTTTTTTTTTTTTTTTGGCTTTTGGTTTTCCACATGGGCTTCCACTCAGTCACCCACAAAAAAAAAACCCTTTTGGCTAGGAGGAACTACAGCCATGTCCTCTTGAGTTTTCTTCTGTCTCTACTGCTTTTGTCACTGTGTCTTCTTTTAGATGTTTCTTCTCCACACATGGCTGATGGGATGGGCCAGGATCATTTGTAGAACTGGGCTGTGGAAAATGCTCCAGATCCCAACAAAGGGGACAGCCTCACTGGGAGGAGGCAGTCCCAAGCAAAGGATCAAAGGTCGTCAAATAGATCAGCTCCCAGACTTTGTACCTCTGTTCTGGAGAGGCCATTGTCTTTCCCAGACCTGTCTGGAGATGCCAGGGCTGAACCAGGGACTTTTTGCATGTAAAACATATGGTCTACCACTGAGCTATGGCCAGTTTAATGGATTTGTTTAGGTATCAGGGCTGAGAAAGACCCACCTCTACATGGGACTTTTGAGAGCTGCTTTCAGTTGGAGCAGGCAGGGTTGGGCTAAATGGATGATCATTCTCACTCAGTATGAGGCAATTTGATAAATGCAAAGGGCCATCCTTTAATTAGAACACAGAAGTTTGAGAGTTACTTTTCCAATGCAGAGCAGGACATCAGGAATCAGCATCCTTATTCCTGATCTCATACAAATGCTAGTGATATTTCATTCATTAATGTACTCTGAGACAATCAGTTAATGTTTTGTGAACAGCACAATGTACATGTCTCCCAAACTTACCACTTATCTCTCACAACAGTGAGTTGCCTTTGTAAGAGAAAATCATGCCTGGCAATGAATTATCCTTATAAAGGGAAAAGGCCATAAACGTACACTTTGGGAAGCAATGTCTGTGGGCATCCCATCCGTAGTTCTCTTGTGTTTCCATTACAATAATTTCATGACAAGATTGGTCAGGGGACTTCTAATGGAATGTGGAGCCTTTTCCTTCCAAAGCAAGTGCTCTCTGAAAGCTATGCTAAGCACAGGGAAACCACAAATGGATACTATCTGCTAGTTGGTTACAGATGAAGATGGACTCCAGCCAGTTTCCTCTGCACAAAAGGCCCAGATCAGGAAGGCAACCACCCCTAGGATGACTCCTATCAGTGGCCACAGTAGAAACTGCTAAATGGCACAGGAACAAAGAAACACTGTGCCTTAGATGTAACCTAGCTGTTCACCACTTTCACCATTCCTGCTTGTTCTGGGTAATGACATTTTATCCTAAATTCAAAAGGGTGTCCAATTCAGCTAGCTTCAGTTTGTAATACTCTGGCAAAACCAAGGGAATAACATGTTAAATTTGTGCCTTTTCTTGTGGAACGGACTGCTGAGGTTATTAATCCCATCCTGGTATCACTTTGTGACTGAGTCACATTTCAACAGCTGGAAAGCAATTTTAATTCTGCCAGGAAGAGCGTTTGGTTACAGTGTTGAAACAACAAGCTCACCAGCGCTTGTTACATTGTGAACCAGATATGAATGCCTCAAAGGGAAAACATGGTCCTGTGCCGACATTCAGTGTATACATGGGGGAATATTGACCGGGGGGCAGGACTTGCCCCCTTAGCACACCCAAGCTTCATGCCTTGGTGAGCATGTCTGCATATTTGTAGAACCCTAAACAATAATCTGAAACCACACAATCCTTATACCAGGAAAAAATAGGTGTACGGACGATGTGGTTGGGTCTATGTGTGTAGGCCACTATGCTGGCATACCCTCCAATGGATTGAAACTGGATAAACATGGAGAAGAGCCAGAAACATTGTCACAATCCTCCCTTCCCCCACCCTCTAGAAACACTTTGAAGATACAGTTATAGGAGATACCAAAGGAGGAAAGATAAGTATGTTAAAATGGAAAGTGTGCTAAGTCTGTTACTTGAAGTCTGCTACTTGAAGAGTACTTGACAACCCCACAATGGTCCTTTTTTAGTTTCTGTGACAGAATCAAACTACAGCAATGAGGGCTAGGAGATTGCTGCTAAGAATTTATTAAAACAGATGCTGAGATAACATGGGGAGATGGATGATGATGATGGTTTACCTGCTCTTCACCTCAAACAGGTCCATGGCAGGTTACAGCAGTTAAAAAAATTAAAACAAATTACAATCACAGGAATAGGGTGGGTCCTGAAAACATATCTCAAGTGTCAAAGGCCAGTGTAAAGAGGTGTGTCTTTAGCTTTTGCAGAAAACTGTACCATAGTTTAATATACTGAAAAGCCTCCATGTGCAGATGGTTCCTGGTTCAGCCCCTGGTATGCCCACTTAAAATTCAAACAGAAGGGCTGAGAAAGGCCTTCATGTGAGACCTTAAAGAGATGTTGTCAGTTAAATTACCTAATACTTAAAACACATGTTAACATGGATAGTGTCTTGTTCTGATAAGGCAGCTTCATATATTTGCATAAATATCATGTCCCTAACGTTCCAAGGAAGTCATGGAGAGCAGAACTATGCATGTCTATCCATCTCAGTATACCCAGCAGTTGTAGGATTTACCATAAGGGCCATGATCCAGGAAAGCACACATACAGCATCCTTCAATGCTCATATGAACGTTTCTGTGAAATTCCATTTCTGTCGCTGTTCTCACAGAGCACTTAAAGTACTACTTAAACTCCCTTAAGCGTAAAAAGCAAATGGGTGTGGGGTTGCAATGAGAACTGTTTAAAGGAAGACTGCTACCAGAGAACCTTGACTATTTCTCCCAGGTTTCTTTTTCAAAAGCTCATTTTGTGTGTGTGTGTGTGTATGTAGATTATTTATATGTGCAGAATGCAATAACAACAAGTTGCTTGTTACATGAAGGTCTCCAAGTGACTTACAACAATGTTAAAAACCAAACCAAATATATCATGCTATAAAAACAAAACAATAAAACAACAACACACTCATTTAGCCACAGGAAGCTTTGGCAGCATACTAATACCAGACATCATCTCAGTCTATCAAATGCCGGGGGAAAAGGTACCTGGCACTGGAAAGATGTCAATGAAGGTGCTAGGTGGACCTCACTGGGGAGCATATTTCACAGATGGTGAGCCACAAGTGAAAAGGCCCTCTCCCTTGTTGCCACCCTCAGAGAGAAGGGCCTCAGAAGAAGATCTAAGAGTCCGGGTAGGTTCATATCAAGAGAGGCGGTCCAGAATATATTTGGGTCCTGAGCCGTAAAGTAAGTAACAAAAGGGCAGAATTTCATCATGTGTGGCAATGCTACCTACGTGCAGCCAATACTTGGAATGAATTAATTCAGATTAACTAGTTCACTAAATTAATTCAAAAATATCTGAATTACACCTAAAAGTAGTCCCTATAATTTCTGGGTTAACTGAATGTGTACACAGTCTCCATGTTTTCAATTTCACAGTTCCCTACATTTCTACACATGGATTATTGTGGCAGTTTCCTGCAGTCCTCCTCTTCCTCCATCACACATCATCTCAGTTTGTTTTTGTTTACTCACATTTACTCAGAAGCAAGTTTCACTGTGTTAAATGAGACTTAATTCCATTTAGTAAGTATCCTTGGGACTGTAGCCTTAGGCTGCAATTTTCCTTGAGTTCAATGGACTTTACTCACATTTACTTGGAAGCAAGGTCCATTGAACTCAAGGACATTTGCTTCTGAGTAGACATGCACTGAATTACATTATTAAGTCTTGCAGCAGTATTTTATGTGGGCAAGTTTATGCATGCTGCTTATGGGCGCGCATAACCCCAGAGCAAGATTTTTGGAAGTCAGGTTTTAGTATACCTACACAAGGCTAAGATCCCATACAAAGTCAGACACCGAAATGCAAGTAAGAATTTGCTACCCTCTGTTTATTTTTACTAATTAGCACAACTGTGGTTATTTGCAAAAAGCAATGAAGCTTGAATAATTTTAAAGTGCCTTCTCTAATGTTTCCAAATGAAAATTAATAAGTATCACAGAGGCATCCTTAACAACTAAGAAAATGTGACAATAAAATTATAGAGATACCTTCCATGTAAGTGGACTAAGCTGTTATTTTAGCTCAAGTCCTCACAAGTACAAAAAGCTAGCATGACCTCCAGCAAATGTACTTAACTTCAAGGTAGGACATTAGTAAGTAAGAAAGGAAAAGCAATATTAATATGTTCCTCTTGGTATTTCTTCAAGCACAGGACTCAAGGAGTTTAATTAACAGGGAAACAAAAAGTGTGTAGACTAGAGGGTTATAACCATCATTGTTTTTGTAGGCTGAACTAGCAAATTAGCAATCAAAAGAAAAAAAATGGAGTCTTGAAGCAAATCAATTTTCTCTCACACTCCTACTTCTCCTGGTTGCTGCAAAACCCTAAATGCTGTGGTCCATCTTGTGACAGAATGAGTTGTCAGGGGCATGTTACATCAATGCTCCAGTGTCTGAACTGGCTTGTGGTAGTGGTGACTTGTGAGGGGGCAGACCCAGCCAGGCCCTTAACTTTAGTTCAGCAAAATGTGTACGTGGCAGAAAGTCAGGTGGGAGGAGGGACTGAGCAAAGAAGTTCCGAGATATGCAATTGTTAAAAACTGCTGAAACTGCAAGAAATCCTGTTCAAACTGCTGGACATGTCTCTGTGTGAGATTCCATTGTCTAAATAAAAGGTGAAGCAGATAAGCTTTGCGTTGCTTCAGCTTCAAGACTATATAATCTCAGAGACCTTGCAGTTTGGCAGAGCCACTTGGAACAGTAAAGGGGGCTGCCTTGCTGTCAGTGTTCTCTCCCTGCGTGCTTGTATTTTTGTTGCAGCAATAAAGGTGCCTCTGGCTGGCTTGTTCTAAAATCATTATGTGTGCCTCGTTTCCACGACACTTGCGAAACCCTAAAAGACCTGGTATAAAACTATCTAAGCCAACCTTCTCCATACCCTCCAGAAGTTGCTGGACTATCACTCCCATCATCTCTGGACTACAATTCTCATTGTCATTTATCATTGGCCATACTATCTGGGGCTGATGAGAGATGTTGTCCAAAACAAGATTAGAGAAGGCTGATCTAAGTCTTCACACCTCCTAGGTTCTCAGACAAAGTCAGGGTCAAAAGAGACATGACTTGATTCCCATTGCAAATACCAGGTGCAGGGAGGGGGATCATTTTGATCAGGGACCATGGTGGGGGCCAATCTGGTTCAGGCATCCATATGCCTCCTATTGACTAAACAAAAACAATGATGCAGCCTTTGTTAAGGGTTCTGAGAGTTGCTAAGAGACCCCTCTTCCCAGGGAACTCTGGAAATTGTAGCTTTCAGAATAGGGGTCCCCTAGCAACTCTCAGAACAAATTACACTTTCCAGGATTCTCTGGGGGAAGCCAAGACTGTCAAAGTACCATAATAGTGCTTTAAATGCATGGTGTGGATGTGACCTAATATTATTAAATCCATCCACTTGGGCAGCTACTTGGTTCATATATTAAAGGGCTGGTGGGGGGGAGGGATCACAGATTAAACAGTCAACCTTACCAACAAACTATTAATTTATTTAAATATTTGTACCCCATCCTTCTGTCCCAAATGGGACCTTCAAACCTGTCTTTAGCACGAACCACAACAAAAGCTCGATTACATTAAAAGCTTATTTCTCATGTATTACAAGTGCATTCCTCTTCAAAGATTTTTCAGCAGAAATATTGGGGAAAAGGGGAAATTCTTTGATAAAGATAGTATTTAATCTCAAGCCAATCATTGGGGCGAGAGGAGGTTTGGGAAATAATGATAAACTGACTCCTGAGATATACAGGTGAAAAAGACTCAGGCAGATCAAACTCCTTTCACATCTACCATTTGGATCAGAGATCACAGGCAAACTCTTGCTTGCTCTGCCAAGTGTTACTGTGTTTACCATGAGAGTGTTTTGGGAGTCTTACAAAGGTTTTCTTAAATAAAAGCAGCTACTGTGGTGGGTCTGGGATCTCTTCCTGCATAAGCCTGCTGTTTCCTCTCTGTGCGTTGAGAAAGGGGCTACCTCTCCTCAGTGTGCAGAGAGGAAGCGAAGCTGAATGATGTGGATATAATGTGTGTTTATGTGGGTTGACCTCACCCACTTGGCCCACCTACAGCCAGCATTTGTTCCCTTCCAAATTTCCCCTGAGAAAACCTGGCCCTTATGAGATCCTTTTGCATAATAGGTACTAGATCAAGATCAATATGGCTTACTGTGGCACTGAACCATGGACTGAGAAAATAGCCAGGGATTGCACCATGCTGTGCTCCTTCCTTCTAATAGAAATATGAAAACAAAACAAAGTTTACACAAAGGAGATGGTCAGGAGATGCAACAAAATGTGCATGAACAAGTGTGATAAAAAGGCAACAGAATTTATCTGAGCCATTTTTCTGCCTTTCATGATACTCACTCCTGGATAAACATGCCACCACTGCTTGACTAGTCCTGGACCAGTATGGTGTAATGGTTAGAGTGCTGGACTAGGACCTGGGAGACCAGGGTTCAAACCCCCACTCAGTCATGAACCTCATTGCATGACCCTGGGCCAGTCACTGTTTCTCAGCCTAACCTACCTCACAGGGTTGTTGTGAGGATATAATGCGGGGAACCACTTTGAGCTCCTTGGAGGAAAGTGGTATATAAATATTAACAACAACAACCTTTTTTTCTTCTTCTCAAAAAGTGTAGAATGGTACTTTTTTGGTAAAAAATGAGGTGCTAGTACTCTTATTGATAAAAGTGCTGTGGGTGGCAGCACAAAAAAACCCCATATATATCAGTTACTTTTCAGATACAAAATTCTGCCCCATATAAGCCCAAAATTTATTGAAAAGCTCTGACCAAAGTCAGAATCAAGTTACTGGAAAGCACTTGGAGTTGATTCACACTTTACATGGCAGAAGTCTCAACTTCTTGCACATTGAAACTTCTTGGTGAACGCTGCAAAGTCTGACAGGAAGGTGTAAAGACAAGTTGACAGACGATAACACATCCTGGAGATCTGAAATTGGCCATGGCTCACTGGTGTGCATATACTGCATGGAGGCAATTTTAACACGTCATGGCAGGGAAAGGCATGGCATGACCACAACTCCCATCAGCACTGGCCAGCATGGCCAATGGTCAGGGATGATGCGAGTTGTAGTCCAACCACATCTGGAGAACACCACGCTGATTACCTTTGTTTTATGGCACACACCATGGCAATTATCACTGTGCACACAGCAGATACACAGTGCAGAAGCAGAATGTATACCCAGAGAAACGAGTAAGACAGTTCTGAAGAAGGAAGGCCATTTAAATGTAAACAACTCTGAAGTCAGAAGCTGCTCCCCCACTTGTGTTTTATGGTGGTAAATAGCTTAGAATTGGAAGTAGCTGCAGTACCTGCCTGAGGGCAGAAAAACAAGGAGGAAACCTTGCAAACATTCTCTTTACTCCAATACTTCTAGGTTGTATGGCATATTGTATATTTCTCTTCAAGTTCAAGCATTTTCTGTAGTACTTCTTGTAAAATTAAACTTAGTGCAACATTAGGATTCTAGGAAATTAATCCGTGGAGATTAAGAAAAAAATGGAATTATCACCAGCAAATTCTGCATTGATTTTTTATGCTGACATTTCTCTGTCATCATTACTAAGCTGGTGACAGTGTGAAGGGCACAATTATTTATGTTCCATCATATTAGTCAGTAATTCAAATCCCTGACGAAATCTCCAGCCAAGACAGCTCCCACTCCTGCGGAATGTGTTTCTGACATTACAGATCTTTGCTAATCACTGGAAGGACATGGGAAAGTGAGAAAACTTTGACATGAGGAGATGGCCACAAAATTTTTACCATTTGCTGGTACTGACAAGGGCTTCATACACATTCTAATTAAAGAAATTCCACATAAATGGCATATGGCTGAGGTCATTTATTCTAGGGATGGGGAACCTGTGGCCAGCATGGCCAATGGCCAGGGTTGATGGGAGTCATTACCCAATAACGTCCAGAGGGTCACAGGTTCCTTTTGACCCTTTTCAACTATGTCCTATGCACAGTAGACCCACTGAAATTAATGAACCTATATTTGTCATGGCTATTAACTTCAATGGGTCTACTTTGAACACCACCCATTTAGCCCTGCAGCCAGCCTTCCTTGTTAGGTAAGGCAACCTCATGTCTAGGTGGGGCATTTTTGGGGGGAAGGAGAGGTGCACAGCATGAGCCAATTCTCCTCACACACACTGATGGAGAGGACGTGAGGGCTGGGCAAGGAAACGGAAAGGCAGTGACCTTCCCCCTCACTCCTCCTCCATCCAGAAAGCGTGTCAGCTTACATGAATGATGTTCAATCGCTTGAACTGTCTCACCCTTTTTTGAGAGATCTCCAGAAATACCAGACTCAAAAGCTTGACTTTGCCTATAAATACAGTTCTCTTTCACCTGTGGTCTGTCCCTGTGTTCTGATTCTTCATTAAATGAATTTCTTTGATAATGACAGTGAGCTTCTGATGCTGCATTAGGTATCTCAGTTTTAGATTCTATCTGAAAAACAAACCTGTCCATATGACAAGTTTAGGGAAGGACAGAGAGAAAATAAATACTTTAGGGTGTGTTTGCTAACTCTCCTTTGAGAGTCCCTCCTTCTAGTCTTGTTCATGACCTTTAGCTTTTCCTTTCTGTTGGACAAACAAGGGAAAGCTTTTTAACTGGCTGCTGTATAAACAACTAACTATGCAGTTGGAAAGTAATTATGGAAAGCAAGTGGATTTTTTTTTTTTTACTGGTTGCTGGGTTGATTTTTCTGTCCACAAACCCTGAAAAGGTTATAGTCTCAGTTACAGCCTAGGTGGCCAGCCAGCCAACAAGATAGCTAACTGTAGCGTATACAGCTGTTTTTGCCATCAAGTACTCAAGAAAAACAAGAACAAATAGTCACTTTGGTTGTGAGTATAGTAAGTTCTTTAAAAGAGTAAAGGGTAGCCATTTTTTCAGATCACTTTATCTCTTTATTTCACCATTTAGCAATAAGGACCTAATCCTGCTCTATTCATTATAATAACTGCAGCATAAACAAACTCTTACTCCTAACTTCAGTCAAACAAACATGCTTCTTTATTGCTGGCTGGGTAGAGAACACAACTGAAAATGAAAAGTAGAGCAAAGGAAAGTCTAAGGGGTGGATTCTGTAACCCATAATACAAAGTTCTAATATTTAACTCTTCAACGGTCATGTTACTACACTGGGTGTTGTTTTTTTTCAAAAACACTTAAGTAATTTTAGAGTGATTGTGATCAAGAAAAATACACCTTCAGTTAGGGAAAATCTTGAGTGAGCAGACTTTGGGGGGCTTTTCCAAATAAGGCTTTTGTTGTGCACTCACCCTGCCTTTTTCACTGAATTTTTCAGAGGGTCCTATTCTTAAATGGCTCCTGTTCTTAAAACAATCTCAGTCTTTAAATGGAGGGTGTCATTGTCTGTCATGTCACAAATTTTAAAAGATGACAATTTCCCCCTAAAATTCAAGGGGGGGAAACCTTGTTTTAGGGTGGGATTCACCCCCCCCAGCTACAGGCCTGCACCCATTAAGTTTAAGATTTATTATTTATTTATATTTATTATCATTATTTTTACCCCGCCCTTTTTCCAAAACTGGAACTCACGGCGGCTTCCAGATAAAAGCACACATATAATTAAAAACATACAAAAGTCTAGATTAAAATCAAATTAAACAATTTACAGTATTAAAACCATTCATACATACAGTTAAAATAATTCAGACTCAGTTTAAAATAATACAGTTAGGCAACAGCAATGCAGCACCCTTCAAGACCTGTCCTTAACAGCTTTCAGTTCCAAAGGCTTGTTGAAATAAAAAAGTCTTTGCTTGCCGACGGAAGGACTGCAAGGAGGCGGCCATTCTTGCTTCCCTAGGAAGGTAGTTCCAAAGCCTCGGGGCAGCCACCGAAAAGGCCCTATCTCGCGTCCCCACTAGTCGTGCTTGTGAGGACGTAGGTATTGAGAGAAGGGCCTCTCCTGAGAATCTCAGGGCCCGGGCAGGCTCATATAGGGAGATACGGTCTGACAGATAGCCTGGACCTAAGTCATATAGGGCTTTATAGGTCATCACCAGCACTTTGAATTGTGTCCGGAAACAGAGTGGCAACCAGTGGAGCTTTTGTAACAGGGGATCGTATGGTCCCTGTAACCAGCCCCAGTTAACATTCTGGCTGCAGCACGTTGCACCAACTGAAGTTTCTGAACAGTCTTCAGAGGCAGCCCCACGTAGAGTGCGTTACAGTAATCTAAGTGGGATGTAACTAAGGCATTTGTCACCGTGGCCAGATCAGACGGCTCAAGGAACGGGCGCAGTTGGCGCACTAATCTTAATTGTGCAGCACTCCTGGCCACTGCAGAAACCTGGGCCTCCAAATTTAAAGCTGAGTCCAGGAGCACAGCCAAACTACGAACCTGCATCTTCAGGAGGAGTGTAACCCCATCCAGCACAGGCAGAATCCCTATTCCCTGATTTGCCTTTCGACTGACCAGGAGCACCTCTGTCTTGTCTGGATTAAGCTTCAATTTGTTCGCCCTCATCCAGTCCACCACTGATGACAGACCCCAGTTTAAAACCAAGACAGCTTCCTTGGAGTTAGGTGGAAAGGAGAAGTAGAGTTGGGTGTCATCAGCATACTGATGGCACCGAACCCCAAACCCCCGGACAACCTCTCCCAGCGGTTTCATGTAAATGTTAAATAACATGGGGGACAAAACTGAACCCTGAGGGACCCCACAGGCCAACGGCCAAGGAGTCGAACAGGAATCCCCCAGCACCACTTTCTGGGTTCGTCCCTCCAGGAAGGAACGGAGCCACTGTAAAACAGTGCCCCCAAGTCCCATCCCAGCAAAGCGGCCCAGAAGGATACCATGGTCGATGGTATCGAAAGCCGCTGAGAGGTCCAGCAGAACCAACAGGGACACACTCCCCCTGTCCAGTTCTCTGCGTAGGTCGTCCACCAAGGCAACCAAAGCCATCTCCGTCCCATAACCAGGCCTGAAACCAGACTGAAATGGATCTAGATACTCCATTTCATCCAGGAATCCCTGGAGCTGGGAGGCCACCACATGCTCTATTACCTTGCCCAAAAATGGGATATTGGACACAATTGCACAGAAGGGCACTTTCTTTAATTTTGGCTTCAATTGTTGCTGTAGAAGTGTAACCTGGCAATCTTTAGGAGAGAAGTAGGACCAAGAAGCAGGTTTGATAGAGGAAGCTAAATTGTACATACTGCATTGAACTAACCAGCCAATGTCTAGGTTGCAAACTTCAGCCCTATTAAAGAGTTTCTTAACAGATGATCATAGAACCCTACAATTAGCCACATCAAGGAACAAAGATTTTTCTTTAGCAAACAAGGATACATCCTTCCCGCCCCACTAAAAAAAACAACCTTCAACACCTCTATTATCATGGAAACTGAGGATTTCCTTCTGTCCAATTTTCAGATTTTTATGAAGCATTTTTTTCAAACACATCCACTCATTTCCTCCACTTGAAACGTAAGTCCATATTATGAAGAAAGCAGAATATACATCTCGTACCTGCCCAGATTCTGTACCATGCAGGCCTGAAAACTGGTATTATGTGGGCCAGGAAAGGCATGCTAAGGAACTATTACTATGTGTGCTACACAATTCTCTCTCCCTCTCTCTCCCTCTCTCCCTCTCTCCCCCTCTCCCCCTCTCCCTCTCTCTCCCTCTCAGGGCGTGAAGTGTACCTGCAAGATACAAGTATGATTAGACACCAGCAGGTATTCCAACAGCAGATGGAAATGTAATGGAATACTTTCAATCATCTTTGAGGAGACTGAGACCTTGAAATACAGAGCAGGTAGGATGAAATACTACAAAATATTTTGGGTCACTTAAATGCTAGGTTTGACTGCAGTGTTAAATTTATGTAACCACCACAATAGCCCAATTCACTCTTTTTATATATCTATATCTATATCTGGTATGCCAGACTCTTCTGTTGCTCAGCAGGAACTAGATAATAACATCTATTTTTGCAGAAAACAACATGGTTTTCGTCTGAGTGTTTAGTTTTTACTTCGCAGCTGAAGACTACAATTTATAAATGGCAACAAACATATGGAAAATTCTCTAAATGAAGGACTTTGTGGTGTGTTATCATTTAACCCCTATTTTTCATTTTCACTAGATTTATTGGCATTCACAGCTGCAACATTAAATGACTCTGAAAGCAGAGCAATTAATCCAGAATCCTATTTGTTTTAATCTAACACTGTCAACTGGTTTTAGGTTTCCAGTCAAGAGAAAAAAAATGTTTGTTAAGCTCCACAGCTCTAGTTAATGTCTAAAGAAAATCCTCAAGAAAAAGGTGTGAAGATGTTTTATAGATGGAACTGAGATTTATTAGGGTACCTAACTCTGATTCTGCAGATGCCTTCTGAATGACAATGAGATTATTAAAACTTTACAAAACATTAAAACATTACGTTAAAAATCTGACAAGGGTGGTTTTGAAATTAGACTACTTCTCTGTAATTGCTAATGGTGCATTACTGGTGATAAGACTTCAGGAAAATTTCTCAATAAAAACTTCTTCAAAGATTTTAAGATTTATTTATTTCACTACCCGTTGTAAATTCAAGTATAATAGTTTATAAACATCAGAATAATTGATCATGTTTATGTCAGTGATAGAAGATGTTCTCTTGCTGCGAACTTTAATTAATTTTCAGAGATTGTTAATTTTCTGTTTCATTATCATCTCCTTAGATTTGAAAGACAAACAATTTATAAACAAATAGCAAACTTTAGAGGGGAATGTATTTTTAAGCAGACAGAAATTTAGTTGCAAGAATACAACATAAAAAGTAGTCAGGGGGATGTTTGTTATTATTGTTATTTTCTGCTTTTAGATGTTGGATTATTACGGTTGCATCATTTATCTCTGTATGCTCATTGCATTACCTACCTGCACTAGATAGTAGTGACTTACCGGTACACAGCATATGAAAAATAAATAAAGTTTGTTGTTGTTTTTAAAAAAGTAGTACTATTTAATGGTTTGCTTTTTGTAGTTATTTATAATAAATATATTCCAAAGTTCTAACTAAAAAAGACACTTTAAAAAAAGGATATTAGTCCAAACATATTTCCAGGTAACGAATGAGTTTGGGCTTCATACAAACCAAATAATACCTTCAGTGCCCTTAAACATCAGCAGATGAAAAATATACACATCAGTATGTCCTTTGAAAGGGTGACCCATTCCATTAAGGTCAATATTCCAGGCCTTCTGTTTTCCCCAGCAAAAGGTAGCTTTAAGTAGCTACTTACCATGATGTACGACACCCTTCAACCCATGGATAATAGGCTCCAGTGCGGGATTGTCCCTCTGACTGACCTACATGTAAAAGATACATGATTGGTTAAATCTATTCTGGCATCAGACAGAAGAAGAGTCTCAATTTAATTTTTTAAAGGAGAAGAACAGGAAAGATGTTATCTAGGAAGCTGCTAAGTTCTTGTATTTAAAAGAGGTTCTCACACAAAAAAAGGCTGCTTAAGATTTATAACATAATAACATAGGTGAAGCAGGCTAAATCACAAGAAAGTCTCCAGAAGGCATTAACACATCAGAAAACATCATCATAACCCAGGAGGGGGAGGGGGGAAATGAATAGTTGATAGCTCTGCTCTTGCTTCGTTTACCACTTCAGATAAAAATGTCTTAGATAAATAAAGAAATATCAAGTTATCAAATAGTAGTCACTTTTCTCAGGCAAGAGGCTTAAAGGCATAAAATAGAGAGTTAATGGAGTTATGCTGAATTACAATGGGGTGGACCTAGCCCTTAATAATGGTCACTAACAGGCAAAAAACCCTTGCGGTTTAAGAATGTACCTATAGCCAACAGATATTTCTATCAAACTTTAAAACGCAGGGCAGTTATAGTGAATGCACCAGGGGAGCAATAGACCTGACCTCACTGAGATATTGTACTGCCCTACACATTTGTCAAAATGCAAACACAACTTGGGCTGGTCTTTCACAGTCCAATCTACTTCCTGTGTAGCTTGGAAGAATTTGGTAACATGGGCCTCTGAGCATATGGTGAGTAGTGGCAACACCTGCAATCAGCCAAATAATGGAAATAAGATATGTGCTGTGCTGGTCTTGCTTGATGACGGAAGGAAGCAACAATATTAATTCAGTTAATATAGTTCAGATAGTCACTTGAAATATGTTTGATTTACTTTGCAATTTTAGTGAAGTTTCCTACAGAAAATTATTTTATTTTGCTTCTGTTTCTGTGGAGGTACATCTTACCAAATTCTTTCAAGCTACACAGCAAGTGGATTGGACTGTGAAAGACCAACCCAAATTGTGTTTGTTTTTTGACAAATTTGTAGTGCAGTACAGTATCTCAGAGAGGAGTTCAGGTCTCCTGCTCCCCTGCCCAATTTCCCTGCTTTTTAAAGTTTGATAGAAATATTTGTTGGCTATAGGTATATTCTTAAACCGCAAGGGGTTTTGCCTATTAGTGAATTTCTCTGCTTTTAAATCAGGGAGATAAGAAATGGGATCCTGTGCAAGTTTGCTGATAATGGATGGATTATTTGCATGCTTATTGAGTTCAGTGGGATTTACTCCCCTGCAATCATGCTTAGGATAGGTGAAACTGACCATGGGGAGGAAGGTCTGGAGTGGGCAGGGGAGGAGGAAGAAACAGGGGAGGAGAGGAAGGAGGGGGGACAGAGGAGGAAGAGGAGAGGAGAGGCAAAAGGCAGGTCTGATCATCTGCATGCTTATTGAGTTCAGTGGGATGCAATCATGGCTAGGATAGGTAAAATTTACCATGGGGGAGGAGGAGGGGGAGCAGAAAAGGGGAGAGGGAAGGAGGGAATTGGAAGGGGAGGGGGAGGGGTGAAGGAAGGAGGAGGGAAGGGGCAAAAGGGAGGTGATGGGAGGGAGGAGGAGGGGAGGGCAGGTTTGACCATTGCATGCTTATTGAGGTCAATGGGATTTACTCCTGTGCAATCATGCTTAGGATAGGTAAAACTGTCTATGGGGAGGAAGAGGGGGAAGGGGATGGGGTAAGGGAGGGGTGAATGAAGGGGGAGGGAAGGGGCAAGAGGGAGGGGAGAGGAGGAGGGGAGGGCAGGTTTGATCATTTGCTTGCTTTTTGAGTTCAATTGGATTTACTCCTGTACAATCATGCTTAGGATAGGTGAAACTGACCTGGGGCAGGGGCGAGGGGGAGGAGATTGGGTGGAGGGTGGGCACTGGGCAGAGGATAAGCCCCTTTCCTTTCCAAAAGGGAAACACTGTGAACAGTATAATTGCTTTTCAGGGTTTCCCCCACCTTTTTATTCTATAGCAGGCACATGTAGTCTCCCACCCAAATTTAAACCAGAGCTGTCCCTGGCCACATCCACAGCACACCTTTATTTTACTTTAGAGTCATGGATTTTCCCAAAGAATCTTGGGAAGTATAGTTAGTGAAAGGTGCTGAGAGTTGCTAGGAGATGCCCTGTTCCAGTCACAGAGCTTCAATCAGAGCAGCTGACTGTTAAACCACTCTGGCCACTGGAGCTCTGTCAGGGGAATAGGGGTTCCCTCTTAGCATCCTTCATAAAATACACTTCCCAGGATTCTCTCGGGGAAGCCATGACTGTCTAAAGTGAGATGAAGGTCTGGTGTGGGCCCTGATTGGGCAAGCCCAGCAGCTGCGAGTCTGGCTGTTAGAACACTGACAGTTGGTTCTTACTGAGCATGCCCAATATTATCACTGAGTTCAAGCCAAAATTTATTAATTTAATTAAATATCAGCTAGGCATTTTTTTAACTTTTAAACTGCAGAAGATGAAAGTCAGAGTATGGGGCAAGGTCAGTAATAGGATTACATGTACTCTGTGAACATGGGTGATTTTTAATTAATTTCAACAAATTATTAGAACTCTGACAGAAAAAAGTCCAAAGGGGGTCTGGTTTTCTCTCTCTCTTTTTACACTTTGAACTCTCAATTCTCTCTGACTGTTTTGTGTATCGCCGTGAAAATTTAGAGGCTTGTTAAGCAAGCATTTCTGAGTTCAGAACTATAAGTTCTATAACCTCTGTAAACGTTTGCTTTGAAAAGAGCTTATGGGAAGGATCAGAATGGCATGGGGGGTATTTTCAATTTAACATTGAGGAATGCAAAAAATCCATGCTGACTATAGTATACAGCCATTCTTGTGACTGAATAATACTGACTTTAAAAAAATATTCAGAGTAGTTAATGTGAAAATGGTGTGGAACAGACTTATGAATAAACACATGTGGAACTGATATACACTGATCTATCCATCTCTAGTTCTGGGATAGCTAGTGTGGAGGGGATAGCTAGGATTTTTCTGTTCAATAAAGTATACATTAAAAAACTATTATAATACAAAGCTTTTTTCTCAATTCATTACTTGTTTCAGAGTCACTCATCACTACGAGGCGCCAACTGTATATTTGGCATACAAAGTATCTGTTACACACAGAAAGAACATTCGTACACTGAGCATTATTCCTCGTGTTCAAGAGTAGAATCAAACAGTCTAGCCCTCCACTAGAGCACACCTTTAGCTTTTAAAAAGTGAAAAAGGAGGTCTGCAGGAAAGAGGTAGAACATTTGTACGTATCATTTATAATTGAACAATGGCTGTAATCCTTCTTGATGGAAACAAATAAGGAACTACCCCACTCAGCACAGCGAAAAAATAAACATAGCCTTGAAATATCAAAGTACCATTATGCTATTTCCATTGCTAGTAAGACTTTCTCACCTTAGTGTAAATGGTACAAAAGTAAATCAAACCAGTAAAATCTCTTTATCACTTCCCCTGTGCCATGACTGTCTGCTTCCCAATGAACATACTGTCCTAGGCAAAGTGAATGGCTAGCGTTTAATGTGCTGAATACAAACAGCATGCAATTTACAACTCACAATTTAAGTACCTTATTATAAGCTTAACTGGCCACATTATTATACACTGTAGCAGAGGACACAATGCACAATTTTTAGAGAGATTTTTTGGGGATCTCAAAAGGTAGAGTAAGATTACTGCAGTGTTGATATGGATCGCAGCACATAGTATACTTGGTTTTCATTTGAGGCACTACAATCTCATGGGGGGGGAGGAGAATAGCCCGAATTCAGGGGCTACTCTGGGCATTTTTCGCTCAAGTGCTAAAAATGCCATAGTTTAAAAATAACACATTCATTGAAAACAAATACAGAAAAGCTTCCTGAAAAGGCCAGATTTTTAACTGCTGATGAAAAGCCATCAATTAGTGGGCCTGATGCTGATAAGACATTCAACAGTGTGAGTGCCATAACGGAGAAAGCCTGTAGTCCTTGCCTTTGTGAAAGATGGCAAATACAGCAAGGCCTCCTCTACAGATTTAAAGGCATAGGGAGGTACAACCAAACCTTCTGGCTCTGGCAAGAAGCACTGGTCGTGACTCTACCAAAACATGGTGTTCTACCAAGTAATATAACACTAAAAGAGCATGTGCTGTCATTTGAAATTGGAGGGGGAGAAATAAGAGTTACATATGAGCTATTTCTTCCAATAACTCAGTTTTGGAAAAGGAAACAATCTTCCAAAGCTGCAAAACAGATCTTGAGTTGCTTCCTGTGCCAGCTGGAAGAGGAGTCAGCTGTGAGTTACTGAGGATGCATGGGGCTCAGAAAACAAAGCAGATCTCTTGCTTTGGATTAAATCCACCAGCAGTCTGGAAACTGGGAGACTGAAGACAGAGAGGAAGAGAAGGGGGCAGGAAGAAAGAGATGATTCCTCAGCCTTTCTAGAAATGAAATGATGCACCAAAATCAGGCTTCCTTTTCCTCCATTTGTGAAAAGTTCTTCAAGGAAAGGGGAAAAGGCTGTAGCTTCCAGACACTGTCAGAAAAGAAACTCCAGAACTGCAAAAGAGCCTTCAGAGATGGTGCTAGCACATTGGCAATCTAGACACTGACAATGACAAAAGGGCCATTATAATCTTCAAGAGTGCTCCCCTGCTATCTCATCCATTATCAAGGTTCAAGAGAACTTCCATGCACAGAGAAGGCTCCTTGCTGCTGAAGTTCCTTCTGTAATCATTATTTGGATGTACTCTCCTTATTAGTATTTTGTGTTACTGTTTACTGGGAAACAATAAAAATTGATCGGTGAATTGTATGAGAGGAGGCAAGAGGGATACAATGGAGGGATCAGGGCTAGTGAGCATGGACCTATTCTCCCCGTCACACCACTGGAATCATGTGAAGCTGAACTAGGGTTTTCACCCAGAGACTCTGGATTTTTGGGGTCCTCTTTGGGTCTCTGAGTGAATCAACCCAATCTCTGGACTCTCAGCTTTTTTTAAAAAAAAATTAAGTTCCTAGGTGGTCTGATTCAATTGGTATACACCAAAACATCAGCTCTCCCCCCCTCAACTTCTGTTAAATGAAATTGTAGCCGGCTGCTCTAACTCCACCCTTTCAGGTTTGTAGCCAATAAGTGACGTCAGGGTTATGACTGACAAGGGATTTGTTGACCTCTCGGCAATAGCTAGAACCCATTGCAAGTTCACAAAACTGTTGCCCTTTCCTGCTTGTTTGAAAATCTCATAAATTTTCAGCAGTAGCAAAAATCCCTTTCTCTGTGTGTGCAGGAGAGGTAGAACAAAGTTCACAGTAGGATCGTGATAGGCATGCACAACAAACAATTTCAGTTATGATTATAATAAATTACATGCAGGGTTTTAAAATTATTTGCAAAAGTAGCATATTATACATTCTATCTTTCAAATAATTTTTGAACAGAAATTTTTAAAAAGTGTACTTGCAGTTTATGATGCCATTACCATGTGTTATACTTTTCTAATTATGAGGAGCCAAGCAAGTTTAAATTTTCCTGGGCTGTTGAAGAGGGCAGGTTATTTGTCTAATTCATAGCCTGTTTTGAAAACCTTCCCAATATGAAGCTTTAATCCTATACTCTCTTTTCTGGGAGTAAAGATGCAATGCTAGCCCCATATACCTGGGAGTAAATCCCATTGAATTCAATAGGACTTGATTTTGAGTAGACATGGTTAGGATTGTGCAGTAAATCAACAGGACTTTTAAGTGAACATAGCAAAGAATTGTGTTGTAAATCTTTCTCCTTCCAATCCTTATATATATATATATATATATAAAGCAATTAAGAAGGGCTTACTTAGGTGTCACTCATTTTGTTTGGTAGGAAACTAATACAGATTTTTTTAAAAAATGTTCTGCAATGACTAACTGGTATTGAAAGTAAACTATTATATGAGGTGTATGTATTTTTACATCTCCAGTGTGTGTGTGTGTGTGTGTGTGTGTGTGTGTGTGTGTGTGTGTGTATAGACTCTTTCCAACAATCATGTGAGGTACAGTTGGAAACCAACAAGAAATAAATCCATGTACAATCCATAAAAACAAGTATAAAACAGCTGCAAAACAGCTTAAAGTGGCATGGTTCTGAATTTTGGGTCGGGTGAATGAAGTTCCTTATCACTTGAGGTTGCAGTTCTGTGCACGCTTCCGTGTTCAAGTAAGCCCCACTGAATACATTGGGACTTGCTTCTGAGTAAACAAACATATGGTTGCACTACAAATATTTTTACAGGTTGTGCAAATAATAAACATCTTTGACAATCATGTTTATATAAATAATTCTTCATACTATGTTCCAATAAGTATGATTTCACACTACAGTTGTACATGATTATTTCCTCTACATTTTAAGTGTGCCCTTCTTCCTTTGGGTGGTTATGGTCCCCCTTGGTTGTTTTCACCATGAGGGGCAGATTAGGATGAGAGATGGTGGGTAGCCCATGGTCACCAGGTAAACCTTGTAGCTTATTTCCATTTTAAAAAATTAATTAAAATGATTTACATGCAGGCAACGTTTATGAAGTATATCCACAAAATACATTTAAAGTATATCCAACTCACATTTAAAGCACATGACTTCCCCCAAAGAATCCTGGGAAGTGTCATTTTCCCTGCACAGTTATAGTTCCCACCATCCTTAACAAACTACAGTTCCCATGATTCTGTGGTGGGATTCGTGTTGAATGTGCTTTAAATGAATGGTGTGGATCTGTCCTAGGTATGCTCTGCATTCATTAGTTAACTAAAAAGAACAATTTTAAAAGATCTTTTTTAAACAGGGGAAGGACTCTAACTCAGTGGTAGGGCATATGCTTTGCATGCAAAGGTCCAAAATTCAAGTCCATGTCATCAGCACTGAGATAGATGGTACCAAATGCCCTGAATTGGTATAAGGCAGATTGCTTTGTGCCTAAAAGAAGAAAGAGACCCAAGGGCCACAGTTACTCAGAAATGTATTTGTGTATTTTATTTACAACATTTACATACTGCTTTATTGTAAAAAAAACCTCAAAGTGGTTTACAGAAGGAATTAAAACAATAAAATTATTGGCAAAAACAGTTAAAGACAGGTATTTAAAAATATTCAAAATAATAAAACTGAGTTAAAAACAGATGAAAAACATAACACCTTCTACATGACTGCGTAGGCTTGCCTAAACAAACATGTTTCTAGCAGGCAGCAAAAGGAGTACAATGAAGAGTTCCAAAGTATAGGTCCTGCCACACTAAAGGATTGATTGCTTAGATGAGCAGAACAAGTACTATGTGGAGCCTGTAACATGGAAAGCACACTTTGAACTTGGCCTGGTAGCAAATCGGCAACCAGTACTGATTTCAGAGCAGAGGTATTATGTTCTGACAGAGTCTCACTCATGTCAGCAATTGTGCTACAGGATTCTGCACTAACTGCAGCCCCCGGGTCAGGTTGCGTTACATGGGAATTTTTGTGACCTTGGCTTTTTTTAGCTTCTGTGAACTTCCTGGCTTCTGTGACTTTGGCCTTGCCACAATTTTTTTAGTTTTGGTTTAGGAATCCTGACTGGTTGTGGGATGCTGAGTTTTCTGCCTTACTCATAGGAATCTTGTGGTGATTGGTATGGTATTGCATTTAGGAAATAATCACTGTCTTTTCTTTTTCTATTTGCATTTCATTTACCTTTAACCTCACTCCCTTTCATCCATAGAAGCAACAATAGTGGTTCCATGTGGTCAGCTCAACCCCCTTAAACCCACTGATGATGCCCAATAGTGGTAAAAGAGAATTCATGTACTGAGAAGTGTGGCTGCAATTGCTGTTGTTCCCAAGCTACTGCCTACGAAGGTAGCCAAACCATGTGTGTTTTCTCTCTGTCAGTTATTACTCACTGCAATTGGGTTGGCTGTCAAACCCACTGATGACGCACCTTGTTGGTTGCATGATGGTTTGTTTCTTGCCCAATAGTAGCAAAAGAGTATTCACATACTGGGAAAGGTGGCTGCAATTGCTGTTGTTCCCAAGCTACTGCCTATGAAGGTAGCCAAACCATGTGTGTTTTCTCTCTGTCAGTTATTACTCACTGGAATTGGGTTGGCTGTCAAAGTGAGTTTATAGCAGCCCACAAGGTAGGCAGAAAAGGGTAGAGAATCTTCTTAACTCTTACTCATTTCTCAAACCTCTTTCTGAAGTGAAGGGTCAAGTCTGTAAAGAAGTTTGGAGCAGCCACATTAAAAGGCAGGGGCAGGACATTCCAGATAGGGGATTGCCAACCCAGCTTGGATATGGATATATCTGCAGAGGATCCCTAGTCAAGCCTTACCAACAGCACAGTCCTAACCATATCTACTCAGACATAAGTCCTATTGAGTTCTTTGGGGCTTAGTCCCTTAGTTAGTAAGCTTAAAATTGCAGCCCCTTAGGGGCATCCATCTGTACTCCTGAGTGCTCCTATCTAACATTTCCACAATACTAGGCTCCCTTCTTCCTACAATGGCCTTCTGGTTACTGGCCTCTCCCGAGGGCACTTAAACTCTTCTTGTCAGAAGCAAGTAGGCTAGATTAAATGTTCCCTTACCCAGGCTCTCTAAGCAGATGAGAAGGAATGATTCCATAACTTCAGCTGGACCTGTGAACACCCTCTTTTAGCTAAGATTTCTATCTTAATTTCCAATCAGAGAAATGATTTTGTTTGAGTGGTATGCTCTAGGCAACTGTGATTGATGATTAATGTATCATGCTTAATGACATCACTAGGGCCCGCTTAATGACATCACTAGGGCCCACCCCTGAAATCTCACGGTTTGGGATGCTTCTGACCTGGCAGTCCTAAGCTGAACACACAGAAGGGCTACAGTGGCTGAAAAGAGATAATCATTTTTGAAGTAGTGCCTGCATTATAACTTCATTGGGAGTCAGTGTGCGTAGGCTTTGAGAACTACATTCAATCCCCACTTCCCAACTATGTCCCCACCCAGCTATCCATCGTTGTGGGAACTGCTCAGTTCACAGCATGGCTAAAGACTGTGACAAACCCAGCTCTTCGCCAGTTGGACATGAAATACATACTTCTGTCCCATTCGCACCCAGAAGATTCTGGCTGCTTTCAGAGAGTAATAAATCTGAAGCAATTGCTTTCAAGCTCATTAAACGGGCTTTGGTACAGTATTACAAACCATTTCAAAAGAGGCAACTAATATACCGTCACCTAGTTTATAGAAATCTGAAATGGTGTGCATTTTGTACCAGAAAATGAATGGCTACAATTCTATAATGCTTTTACTTAAGCCTTTCCTCTCAGTTGTGAATTATAATTTACTCCCTATGCAACATTTGGCCCTTGACTTGGAAACTGATAATCTTCAATCTTTGAAGTCTTACCCATCTGCTAAGTATAACAGCCAATATAACTAGCATGCCAGAAACTGGATGAAGCCAACTGCTTCTGCAGTATCACAGCACTAATACTCAGTGACTATCCTTGGAGAACCCTGGACTTACTTGATATTTTCCTACGGTAGCAATCTAAATCATACCCAAGATATTTGTTTGCTTGTTCATTTAAGTCTGCATTTCACTTTTCCCTTCAAGGAGTTCAGAGCTGTGATTTACCACTGGCTTAATAGATATCTGAAGCCACATCTTAGAGTTGCGACCACGCCAAAGACTCTAGACCCTGTGCCACATACAGGGGTATGTGTTCCAAGAGTTTTCCTCTGGTGGTGTCCTGCTCAGAGTACGAGACACGAGACGGAGGTGAGACTGGAATTAATTCTTGTTTTATTAGAGTAATGGTTACATCAAAAGCAGTGCGCTTCATAGACTTAACTATGCTAACTCACTACTGTCCCTAACTAAGCTACCTAGGCATACTCTGCAGCGTGTGAAGAAAGTTGACTCAGCATCCCAATCACAGGGGCGCCACCTTAAGTAGGGAAGGTCTTCACTTATAATCTCTGACTCCTCCAAAGTTCCATCTTCTGGCTGACCCGTTTCTCATGGCGTCTTGCGCAGGGCAGGGGGGGTGAGCCTCCGCTGGCTCATCGGACAGTACAGGCTCGATAGGTGCCGGCTTGGCTTCAGAAGGCGGGGAAGTGTTTGAAGTGCCAGACGGGGAGTCCCAGGGGGGTGGAGTTGGGGCATCTGTAGGTGGAGCAAGGTCTGGTTTGGCAGGAGGACTGTCCATGGGAACCGGCAGACAATCGACTGCACCCCCTCCCTCATTGTCCTCGAAAACCTCATCTACCTCTGATTCCTCTCCCTGCTCTATCTGGGGAAGCTGGGACTTGACCGACTCCCCTCCCTGATCCTCCTGGGAGAGCTGGGGCTCAACAGGTGGTGAAAAAGTTCTGCAAGGCTAGAGCAGCAGTCACGTCATATTCTACTTTCTTAGGCTGCTTTCAGACAGCAGTTTATTCCATTTTCCTGATGTTTCCTTACATGGTAATTTCTGCATTTTATTTAATCTTTCACATAATGTAAAATCCACTTCTGGAAATCTAGTGCAATATAGTGGACGTTTTGCACTCATTTCCATGTTATTTGCTTCCAGAAAAAATCCGTTTGCAAGCCCACTAACCCAGAAAATCATGGGAGTAAAGTGACAAAATCTGGGGCAGTATACTGGCATACAGTTCTTTCCTGCCATTTTCATGGGTGAACAGAAGTGTGCATGTGTAGAAAGGGTGGAGGAGGAGTGACATGTCCAGTGATATTCATGGTTGTGTCACCCCACAACCACTGGTATATTGGCCAAAATGTTGCAGTTCCATAATGCAACAGGTATTACAGTGTGAAAGGAGCATTAGAAATTGGGACAGAACTACCAATATAATCAGTAAAACTAGTGCAATAAACCTCATGTCTGAATGCAGCCTGAGACTGTCCAGACTAGTTGGTGCAAAACAAGCGCAATTTATTTACAGGTACTTATTTGTTTATAGCAGGGGTGGGGAACCTCAGGCCTGGGGGCTCAATGGGACCCTCCAGGCTTCTTCCTCTGGCCATCAGTACTTTACCTAGGCCATACCCCTCACCTGCCCTGCTCTGCACCCTTCTCAAGAGCTGTTGCCTGTGTTGAATGCATCCTTGAATTGCTCTTTGCCTTCCTGGATGGAGGATGTAGAGATGTGAGTATGGGTAGAAACCTCTGGATTTTGCATGGGTGGAATGTAGCTTACTCCACCCTCTTCATGCCTATGCCATGCCCACCATTAGCATGCAATCCCTGGAAGACTGGGCCAGGAAGGAATGTAGTCCTTGGGCCAAAAAGGTGCCTCACCCCCTGATTTATAGGTATTTTTATACCTCCCTTCAATCATATTCCCAAGGTGATTTATATGAATAAATGTAATGTATGTCAAATGTAAATAACAGCAAAGTATCATAAACTAAAAGAGCACAATGATCAGAAAAAGAAGCATTAAAAAAAGTTGTACCTAAAAAACCTTGGAGGTGGGGCAAGAGGCCTTCGTCTGGTGCCAAAAGAAAAGGCACTAAGGCAGTTGTCAGGTGAATCTCACTCAGGAGAAAGTTCCACAAGAAAATGGTTGCCCTCATCTGGAGCAAAGCCAATGTAAAGCACATCTGACCAACCTCCACATGTAATGTATCAGCAGCTCAAGATCACTTCTCACTTCTCCTCCCGGATCCATCAACACAAAATTGAAGTACTTGTCTACAGTTTATATGACCACGAGTGGTTAAGGCTTAATAAAGATTAGCTTATCAACAGCAAACAGAATGGTTGTAAAAGGGAACAGATTCACACGCGCACACACACTATCAAACAGAAGTGATTTACTCCAATGCTAATGTCAGTAGTAAAGTATTTTACTAGTATTTTTCACACTGCTAATTCAGTTAGGTCAAAACCATGGGTATTCCATACACTCCAATGTTTTTCCAAAGAAAACCGGGTACTATTTTGGAATATAAATTTTCTAGAACACTAGCTGCCCTGAAAACATGTGATCAGCAGATCAAAATGAACCTCAACTGAGATTTCACAGAAATGGTGGTGGGATGTGCACTATATAATGCCTTTCAGCACAATCTGAACCATGGCTCTATCTGCACTATACATTTAAAGCAGTATCATAACACTTTAAGTTGTCCAGGCTTCCCCCAAGGAATCCTGGGAATTGTAGTTTGTTAAGGGTGCTGATTGTTGTTAGGAGACACCTATTCCCTCACAAAGCTACAATTCTCAGAGTAGTTTACCAGTCAATCCCTCTTCCCAGGGACCTCTGAGAATTGTATCTCTATGAGGGGAATATGGGTCCTCTCTAACAACTCTCAGCATCCTTTACCACCTTCTAGGATTCTTTGGGGAAAGCCATGACTGTTTAAAGTGGTATAATATTGCATACATTGTATGCAATATTTGTATAGTGCAAATGGGGCCCATGTCTACTCAGAAGTAAGCCTTACTGAATTCAGTGGGGCTTACACCCACTTAAGTGGAGGTTTGGATTACAGCCTGAGAAAGTTCATGTGCATTTCACATGTGTGTGCACTACATACAAGATACATCCACTCACCACTCAGAGGTATAACTTCTAGAGATCCTGGGAAAAGTTAAAATCTGAGGAATGGCAACTCACACTCATAACTATTAATATCAGGCAGACACCTTTGTTGTACTTTTTTGATGTCTTAAAACAAGGTTTTGTTTAAGTAAGCCTTCCCAGATATGTGATTTTATTATGTATACTTGTCCTTAAACTCTGCTGACTTTATTGGTATTTTCTTATACACATTTTATACTCATTTATGTAAACAACCTATAGATTTTTTTTTATTAAGCTGTCTACAATTTTTTCTAACTTAATTTTTTTTTGGAAATGTCATTGGCCTTCCGGCAAAATAGGTACAAAATAGGAACAGTAATTTAACAGGGACCGGTACCAGAAAAGCAGGGCATATTCTCTGCTAACTACTATAGAGTAACCGCTCTCAAACTATTTTTTTTCATAGACCACTTGAAAATTACTGGAGGTCTCAGCAGACCACTTAATAAACTTTGTTGGTGTACTACAATTCAAAGCATGTGCATGACTCATATTTTAATAGCCTTTTCTGCCTTTCTAATGTAATGGATATGGATTAAATACAAGGAAAAATAAAACAGGTCATTTTTTCCTGTCAACAATGGTATCATCACCTAAGCCAGCATCACATTATGAAAATCAGGGCCTTGTTAGCCTGTTTGATAATCCAGCCCTGGTCAATATGGCCTCATTTTCTGCCGTCAGAAAAAAATGGTCAAAGTGCAGGTCCAAGTACAGATATTCTTGATTGTTCTACAACCTTTCCATGGGTCACCTGAATGCAACTTGTGGACCAGGATTTGAGAGTTTGTTATAATAGCCTTCCCCAACCTGGTGTCCTCCAGATGGTTTGGACTATAACTTCCATCCCCTCAGCCAGCACAGCTCAAGAGCAAGCAATGGATACAACAACTAAACAGTTATGCTTATTTTGAAGAAAGATGGAGAAGTCGGGGGTGAGAAAAAGGCAGAATTGGACTTTGAACCACAGTTTGCTTCACAAATACAGCCAACATCTTTGCTTTAAAAAAAACAACATACTGAGCTGAGTTAACCCAATCCTACAGTTACAGGTTCAGGGCCTCAAAAACAGATGCCACAGGGCAGTAAAAAATTGGGATTCTTAAGCTCTGTCAGCTATTCGGCATTAACAATCCTGTCCTAAGCAAAGAATATAATCAAAGCTGAGAGAAAGACTGAGAAGTCTCATGCTTCTATAGCTCCATAAGAATTTTCATTCAGATGCCCTCACTGTTTTATGGACTGCCTCTGTGTTTGCAAAGGTAGGAGAAAAACCTAATGGGTCTTCCAATGATTATGTTAAATAGAATAATGGGCATGCATCGATCCTTCTAGCTAATTCCACTTCAAATAATGCATCATCCTGAGTGAGAGCTTTTGCAGTGATGTATTAACTTAATTCACCGTCACAGCATTAGGAAAAGTATTTAATGTGAGATATTAACTAGCAATGCCAAAGAGAAGGTTGCAATTATTTTGCAGGTTATGCTAAAATGGTTTTAAAAGCCACTGAGCTCATTTAATATAATTTAGAGAGGCCTTATACACATCACATTCTCTGACACCCCTCAAGCATGTGTGGAATGAATCACAGTATTTCACAGCTTCACACAGAATATAATCAGAAGAACATTCCACTGTGGCAGGTGGTCACTCCCCCTTCTCCTCAGAATCAGAGCCAAAATGCACAATCAGAGCATCAGATGGTGCCGCTTTTGCTGATCTGAGTTTAGGTGAGGGTTCATATATTCAGATGATCCCTCTTCTTCTTCTTTAATTAAACCTCCTACCCCAAAATTTAACATAGGTGAGCTTCAGCCCTGCGCACTCCCTGCTCCCCTTCTGGTGTGGCCATGAGTTCAGAAGTTTTCACTTCCATTTTTGATTAACTACAGTTTAGAGTTACGTTCAAACCCTAAACTTAAACTTAAACTTAAGTATAGTTTATTTAAACAAGCCAGTTTCACAAATCCATGTTTGAAGTTGGCTTGTTTCATTACACCATGGTTAATGGTTTATCTGCACTTTTTGGGGGATTGGACATAATGCTAAACAGTGAAAGCTTCCAGTATATCCTCTTCATGGCTGCACCAGAGAAGAAGAGAGGAAGGGAGAGTGATTGAGCCTTAGCTAGGTCTTTCCTCATCATGATAAACCATAGTTTTCTTATGATGTTCAAATGCAGCCAGAGTAAACAGCATGAAAGTATTGGACAGTCATTTTGTACACTGAGGCACATGGTTTTAAATGCCAGATGGTTAAAAAAAACTTACTTTTGAGGCAGCCAAGGGTGTTTGTAAGTATCCATTCTTTCATCACGCAAAGCATCTCTCCAGTGGTCTGCACTCTGCAGCCTCCTCAGGTGCCTGCTTTCAGAGCCCAAGGGGAGGTATCTCCTCCCATGGGGCTTTATCAGATCATGAAATACAGGTAGCCAGGGAGACTGCAGGGTGCTGTAGATATGTTTACCAGAGAGAAAAGCCATGTGTTTCACTCTCAGCCCCTTTCAACAATAAGGTAAGCTCAAAACCCCATGTGCATAGAATTTCTAAACAAATTCTTAAGTGCCCTGAAAATGAGGAGAAAAAAAACTTTTGTAAAACTGGGGAGCATATTTTGGCACAGCACTAGATGTAACTGAGAACTGTGATAACTGAAAATTGTGATTGGATATAAACTGGATGCAAAAGCCCTGGAAGGGAGAATGCACAAGTCCTAGACTTGATGCGGCTCATTCAGATAGTGGGAAAACATGGTTTCTGGCTTTTTCCTCTGGTTTATTGGCTGATATTAAGCCAGAGTTTCCTGGTTTAGACGCAACACTGAAGTTAATATAGTCTAGGATCTTTCTACCAAAGCCAGCATTCAGTACCAGCTCCAGATTTTGGAAGGCCATTGGGCAAGATCGACTATGAGCCCTTCTCCCTCAGTGAATCTAACTCCTTATCATCATTATCACCAACTGCACCTGCTTTTCCTATCTCATCACTGCTACCACCTGCTTCTTTGCAGGCAGTGGCATCTACTGTTCCTCATCATCATCACCACCATTGTCCAGGCCAAAGCCTGTAAGTGGGCCCCTTGCTAGGCTGTGGGCCCTCAACATATGCCCAGCCATGCTGCCTTTTGATCCCATTCCTGTCAGCATGGGATGGATAAGAGACCAGGAGCACTTGGACGCAATGCTGGTTCATGACCTCACAAACCATAGTTTATGATTGCTTAAAGTCATTTGAATTGGGGCACTGAAACACCACAGAGGTTGAATGATCAATCCCAGCAAGATTTGATTGATAGAATGTGTTCCTCGCAGCTAAAGAGAAAGAGGGAGGGAGGGAGAAAGCTGAAAGTTTATTGAGAGCAATTCCGGTGTTCTGTGCTTGCTTGCTTTCCTTTGAAAAAATAATATGTCTTTTCCCCCCTTACAGCATGCCATCTACTTATTTAAGCAGCAGTGTGCAACATCTCTCAATACCACCAACAGTTCAGCTGGAAAAATTGCACACTAGGGGGTAACATTTTATCAGGATGAAGCCTATTTTATAAAAACTGCCATCAGCAATACACTGAGTTCTCAATACTTGGTGGGGAGAAGGAAGTCACATGGCTCTGTGTTTAGTGTTACCACAATCTATCCAATTTAAGGAAGGGAAAGACCAAGTATGAGAACAGCTATTTTGCTTAAAATGGGGGGGGGGGGAAGGAAAGTTTCCAAGGTGGAAACAAGCTGCAACTTCTTTGTTTCTAAAGAGTAACCTTGCACGTTTGAAAAGACAAAGATCAAAGTTATGAAACTGCAAGGCTGAAAGTGGTTTCTTGCATTCTTTCTGTGCCTCAGAAAAGAGTCATATTTTTGTAACTCAAAAACCACATAATAAGCACAACAATTTGCAGACCACAGCAGGTACATTTCTGTGATATATCAACTGGGCACAGCACACTGAAAACAGTAGATTGTGGCCTCCATATCTTAAGATAAAATATACTTGTTGGATGAATGTTACTGATAACTGGCATTCTTATAGCCCATTCTTATAGCCGTTATACCCCCTCCATATCTAACCTTCCCACACTGAGCAGGAAGGTCTGAAGGAGGGTTGTAAGCGTGTTCAATCAAATTCACTTACAAGCCTCCCTGCAATCAGGGACCTCACGTGTACTGGGATCCCAGTTGTGGGAAGGCTTGGAAATGTGTTCAGTCAAATTCACTTACAATCACCTTTAAGAACTTCCCACTCAATATGGGAAGGGTGGAGGAGGCAAGGCTGGTGCTCATGGCCACATGCCTCCTGCACTTGGAGAGGCTCAGGGCTTTGCAAGCACTGACAATCACCTGATTCGTGGTGCCAGCAAACCCTGCTTCCACACAATCAAACCACACAGGCAAAGGAACAGGGTTTGGCAGGCACCTACAATCCCTGCTTTCAGCAGAGAGCCAGACTTTACCTGCTCCACACCTGACATCATATATGATGCCAGCTCCAAGTATTTAGGGCCCTCAAGCAAGTTGCTCTCAGTGGGTCCTTAAAATATAAATGCTCCCCCTCCCCAGCATACCTTTCCCTGCATGCTCCCAATCGGGGGACAGAGCAGGGCTAAGCAAGTACACACACATGCAGTGGCTGCTGCTCCATCTCAGTGCCACTGTGCTCACCCTCCATCGACTAGGAAGAGCAGATGGTGGCAGCTGCTGCTCATGCTTACCTATCCTCTCCCTCTCTACGCTAGACAGACAGCAGGCGGCAGAAGCCTCTGTCACACTCTCATCCACTCTCCAACAGGGTAAAGGAGCGGAGGAGCCAATGAGAGGCAGTTCCTCACCACCACCTCTTGCTTATGTTCTTGCTCTACTAGAGTGAGAGATAAAGAAGGCAGATGAACAAGCAGCAGCAGGAGCAGAAATTTCTGGATGTCGGTGGTGAAGCCTGTGCTTGGTCATATTTTTGCAACTCTGAACGCTTTGTTTAAATGCTTTGCCTACAAGGTCTCTGAAATCATCTGTAGTTCTTAAGTAAACATATTAAGTAAATACATAGCATCTCTTTCCACCTAGGACTGTTCTGAGGATTACCAGAATTATGCATTTTAAACATTTTGAAAAATGCTGGCTGGGGCTGATGGGAGTTGTAGTTCAAAAAAGTAACTTTTCCAAGCTCTGGAATGTGTAACATAAATGCTCTCTATTATGCTCTGCCCTTCCAAGATAATCAAGTACAAATTTTATTTATTTATTTATTTTATCTCTCACCCTTCCCACCAGAAGGAGCCCAGCAGATAATGATGATGGTAGCAGTCCCTTTATCTCCCAGCCTCTACAGTGCAGTTGTTCTCAAAATAGAAATTTACAAAAGCCTTGCTGAATGTGAACGGGGCACAATGTTATAAATGGCCACTACTGTATGCATGCATGACACCTTAAGCTCCTTGGAGGAAAAGATGGGATATAAATATAATAATAAATACTGTTCATCTTTCAAACTAAAACAAAATTTAAACAGGCATTCAACGTTCACAATTTAAATGTCATGCATATTTTGTAAAGAATCCTCATCAAATTTAACAATTCCATCTGAAAACAAAGACTTGAAACTCTTATTTTATATTCATTTGTTTCTTCCAAAGTTCTGCTTTCTCCTAACATGGGCATTTACTTTTGAACTAGTCCATGAAACCTACAAAACAAAGGACCGTTCCAGATGACCTGTTTATTGGTCATTCATCCTGATTTGCTTGCACAAAGCTAACAGGGTGGTTCGATTATACTCCATCTTTAGTGAACATTTGTTGTGATGTATTTATTAAATTTGTATTCTGCCCTTCCTCCCAAAAGGTTGCAAATTTGTTTTTGGGGTTTTGTTTTACAAGGCTGATTTGTTTTGGGGGCAGTTATATGATAATGAGCTTTTGTTCTGCATTTGGTTTGCTTGCAGGGTATTTACACGTCTTCACGTTAATCATTTGATCATCCCACACATTTCAATGCATTCCACTGTAACTTTTAATAGACTGGTTATCTTAGGGCATCAGAGTACTGTAATATACTTTAAATGTGAAAACCAGTAGGCACTGGAATCCATCCCACAAAATACTGAGTCTGGTGGTACCTAAAGAGAACTCAGAAAAAACATCTAGAAGGCTTCGTTTTTATCAGGTCATTGATGCAGATGGCATCCTCTGCAAATTCTCAGCAGCTTCTTTACAAGATCTTCACATCTTACTGCAGTGCAAACATATGGTTGTTGTATTTGTTGCACATTTAAAATTCCTGTCCTCTGCTGGTGCAACATTACATACAATGGAAAGGGCCAAGGGTCAAACTGAAAGTGTTCTTGCTTTAAGTGACCTAATAACTTGTTCCACCCCTCACACAGACATCTCCAGTGAGTTTTTCATTCAGTATGTAAAGGGAGATAGGGAAATAACTCTGCTTAACAAAGGGCATTTAAAGATGAGTGTATGAAAAGCTTAGAAAGCAGGCTTGTTTTTCTAAAACAACACAAAGAACCATAAAACAGTCATGACATTCTCATTTATCTTGAGTACATCTCCATCTCAGAAAGAGTTGATCTGTGTGAGAAACACTTAATTCAATCTAAGTGACTCTTAGAGGGCTACAGTACTTAGGAAAGAACAGTAAAACAAAGATATTTACTCCTTGGCATTTATTCCTACAGTTTGTTTCTACCCACCAGTTAGCAACAACTGAGTTGTTGGGAGTGAAAACATTTCCCAAAAAGTGGCCTGCTCTACACTCTTTAGATTAGTTGTTGTCTTCTCCCTGACTCCTTTTCCCCAGGGCCCAAAAAAGCAAAGTTTCCTTTCATAACATTATTTCAATAGTAATCTTGGATTCCAATCCAAGAGGCATATGCAGATGTCAGGGAAAAATGATTGGACCAATAGCAAACTATCTACATAATGTTTAGGTAAGAGCTGAACTATTCTGAAGGGAATTAGTCTTAAATTTCTAGTAAATTAACAGCTACAGTCCCCCACTTTCCATTCCCACACTTTGTATCACTTTTTGGGATCTTTGCATCACTAAGGGATTAAGAGATTTTCCACATTCTTCCAAGCTACACAGCAAGTGGATTGGACTGTGAAAGACCAACCCAAATCGTGTTTGCTTTTTGACGAATTTGTAGGGCAGTACAATATCTCAGAGAGGAGGTCAGGTCTCCTGCTCCCCTGGTGCATTCACTATAGCTGCCCAATTTCCCTGCTTTTTAAAGTTTGATAGAAATATCTGTGGGCTATAGGTACGTTCTTAAACCGCAAGGTTTTTGGCCTATTAGTGAATATTTATATAAGCATGAATGTCAAAGATGTTTATTATTTACACAATCTGTAAAGATTGTGTAAAAATTGTGTAAAGAAGCATGCACAGGACTGCAATTCAGTGATAAGGGACTTTACTCACCAAATCCAAAATTCAGAAGCATGCAACTTTAAGCTTTTTGCAACTGTTTTATATTTGTTTTATGGCTATTGGATTTTAAATGGCTTTATTTCTTGTGAGCTGCCTTGGTTTCCAACCCTACCTCACAGGGTTGTTGGAAATATTCCATATATGCCCAATGAACATGTAAAATTGCATACATCCCATATAATAGTTTATTGTCAAAACCAGTTGGCCACTGCAGAACTTTTTTAAAAAATGCATTAGTTTCCTGCCAAGTAAAAGCAGTGACACTTAATAAGTAAGCCCTGCCTAACTGCTTCAGGAAGGGGAGAGAAAGATTTACAACACAATCCTTTTCTATGTTTACTCAAAAGTCCCACTGATTTTCAGCACAATCCTAACCATGTCTACTGAAAAGTCCTACTGAATTCAATGGGGTTAACTCCCAGGTGTGTGGAACTAGCATTGCAGCTTTACTCCCAGAAAAGCTTCATATTGGGAAGGTTTTTAAAACAGGTTATGAATAAGACAAATAAACTGCCCTCTTCAACAGTCCAGTAAAATTTAAACTTGCTTGACTCCTTAATTTAAAAAGTGTAACACTGCATCATGTACACTTTTAAAAACCTCTGTTCAAAAATTATTTTAAAGATAAAATGTATAATATGCCATTTTTGCAAGTAATTAAAAACCTGCACATACACTTTTATTGTTTACTGTGTATGCCCACCAAGATCCTGCTGTGATCTTCTGTTGTAGTGCAATCCTATGCATGTTCACTCAGAAGCAAGTCCCAGTCTTGTACAGAGAAAGTACTCTTTATGTTGCTGAAAGCTATATATTTACTGAATTCCTAATACAAGACAAGCAGGAAAATGAGACTGTTCTCAGAACTTGAAATGGGGTTTAGGTATTGCCTGGGGGTCATCAAATCTTGTCAATCACAACCCTGACTTCGCTTATTGGCAAAAACCGGAAAGGGCAAGGATTACAGCAGCCGGTATTAACAGAAGTTGCGGGTGTGTGTGTGACGTTTTGGTTTATATCTTTTGAACCAGACCACCTAGAAACTTTTAAAAATGTAAGCTAAGGGTCTGGAGATTAAGATGACACCCAGAGAGTACCCTGAAGGTGCAGGGAGTGTATACCTAACAAGACTAGCCCAGACATTAAACTATGCTCAGGATATGTTGGATATATAAGAAAGCACTATTTGTGGACTGTTAAACATAACTTTCTTGCAATTATCTTTTAGGCATCATCTAAACTTTGGTGGGTTTTTTCCCTTTTCTTGAAATTCTACTCATTGTCTAAGAATGTGTGATTGTTTAGGACGGGGTAACCATACCTTTTGGGCCCATGGGTAGGGTTGCCAGGTTCCTGGGTTGCCAGGCCCGGCCTCCAAGAGGTCTTCTGTATCTTTAAAAGTTGTGCAGGGGGAAGGGAGAATTCCACCTTGCAGTTTTTCTCATTACAGTGTTGCAAGAACACCTGCACTTGGCTGACTTTCTCTTCTCCTAAAGATACAGGATCAGTCTCAGGCCAGGAACCTGGCAACCCTACCCATGGGACCATTTGCAAAACTAGAGAAACTGGTGTGGGCACCACACACACCCCACAATTGCAGCGGAGGGGGTGTTTTCAGTGTGTATGTATGGTTACAGCTGGGGAGGGAAGGGATAATCCTTCCCCTTCCAGCTGCAAACTACTCCGTCCCCCAAAATATCCCCTTCTCCACCGTAATTCGGTTTCAGAGAAGCCTTCCACTCACAGCTGGGGAGAAACAGAGTAAGCCCTTTCAAGCATAATTTCAGTGGGACGGGGAGGGGGGGATGGGACCAGGAAAGGCCCCTGCAGGCACACATGCTGCACTGGCAGCCCATGCTTTAGGATATCTAAGTTCTTGTACATTTCATCTGCCCAAGTGACCTAGGGGAAATCTGATAATATCAAAGCCGCATGATATTAACAGTGTTATATGGAAGACATGTAAGCATCTCTGAAGCTGCCTTGTCTTGTCCCCAACCCCAGGACAGTACAGTATCAAGATCTGAAAGCTCTTTCCCAACTTAACACCATGGTCTCTTTAACCACAGTTGCCAAAGACTGAACCTGGGACCTTGAGAATAAACACATCCTCCTGCTGAACAAGAAGCTCCCCTATTACCTCTCCCAAAGAGCATGAGCCTAAAAAGTAGAAGGCAAGGCAGGGGTCATGTCACAAGAGAAGCCTGTGGGTGGATAACAGAGATTTTGTTAGGAGTGTACGGCCTGCTTTTTGTTATGTCAGAATTTATGGAGTTGCTATACTGAGCAGGGTGTCTGGGTTCTAACTTAACTGACTACTGAATAAATTAGTCTGCTCTGCTGCCTTTGCACTTTTCCAGTAAAAAGTAAATCAGTTTTGATGGAGCAAGAGCATGGATTTTGAGGATTCAGATCTAACGCTCTCCCATTTCAATGATCCTCAGTGTAAACCACCAATTATTTATCTGATCACTAATATATAATATGAATCTTCATCTGGGGGGGGGCTCTCCAAAGATGTGGATTCCACTGGAAGACTAGTCCTGTCCTGCCCAAAGCTGAGAGATGCAGACACACACGGTTCTGTGGAATTTTCTCTTTTTATTCAGGTTACAATTATGTCAAAAGCTTTCCGACTCATTCTCCTAACTATGATTTCTAGGAACTAATTCCCTCTCTAACACTGACTAAACATGTCTTCGCAGCCACAGATGTTGACACAGCAACTTCCCCCTCCTCAGTGCCCACTGAAGTAGGTTTCTCTTGCACACATAAAAGACAGCTCCTCAACCCTGACTGCTGCTCTTTGTGCCTCTGAAGCTGCCAGGAACAGGGAGGAGGAGGCTGGACCTCAGCTTCCCCCTCCGAATGAGGGGGGCTAACAATCTGTTCAGGCGTGGGAAGTGTCTGGGTGCCCGGCTGGAGATCAGCAAGTTGGCAAGGCGGCTCTTCAGGCATGGGCGAAGGGGGAATGTTCAAAGGAGCAGCCTCTGACAGCCCAGGCTGCACTACTGCGGGGTGGGGGCAGGTGACTGGGTGCGCTGCGAGCCCTCCTCAAGTAATTTCCCCAGTCCTCAAAGTTAGAGTCCCCGTCCTCAAAGCCCCCCCCCCAGTCCTGGGTCATAACAAATCCTGAGCAATAATGGTCTCCTTTGTCCAGTAGCAGAGGAGACTAAACTGTGCCCTTTCAGATGTTGCTGGACTCCAGCTTCCATCAGCCCCAGTCAATGTGGCCAGAATGGGTCCGGGATGATGGGCCATCTGGAAGGCTGAAGTTTAGCCGCCCCTGCTTTAAAAAAAGCACTTCCTTGAGGTGAAGTAGCAAGCTGCTACCACAGATGTGGCTGGTTATTTCTAATCAACATGCACAGGGCCAGCACCAGGCATGCTGGGGACCTTGGGCACCCGCACCCCCCCACCTACCTACCGTTCCCATGGTGAATGCTGCCCGCGCTGTGCACACATTTTTGCAATCAACCAAGATGGTGGCTGAGGCTTCCCTAAAGGGCTGATGCCTCTGCCGCCATCTTGGTTGATGGCACGCATGCACAACCAGCATTTACGTCAAGGGTGGGGCATTTACGTAGGTGGGGCATGTAGGTGGGTGTTGTGGGCCTACGAGGTAGTAGCGGGGTGCCTGGGAGCTCCCTCTTGCGATCCATGGCAGGGTTGGGACCTGACACTGCCGCGGATCACAGAAGGGAGTGCTACCCATCCAACCTAAGGAGGGGTCCTTCAGGGGCCCCTTGGGACCCAGGGGCCTCAGCGAGGGCACAACCTGGCCGCCATCTGGCACCGGCCCTGAACATGCAAAATGCAGCTTGTGTGCACATATGCACACACACACCCCAACACACACACACCACATATTAATTTCTTGCTTGCTCAGCTGGCCAGCAAATAGTTCTGCAGCCTCTTCTGACAAAGGTTGGGCTTATAATTTGAATCAGTATGCGATGAACATAGTCTGTAGGTTAGCATCTTCCCCACCAACAAACAACACACAACCCTTCGTGTTCCGAGGCTGGCAAATGCCCCACTCTCCATACAATATGTCTGCATTTCAGATCTCATGTTCTTAGTGACAGTACAAAAATATTCCAGCAGAAAGCAACACTTCTCTCACATGGCCTCTCAAAGTCAGATGCAGAGATAGGAGGACAAGGAGGTGGAGGAAATTCAAACTCTCTTCTGGAACTATTTCTCCCCCCTCCCCTGCCCTTTCCTTCAAAAGCACATAAAAGGTAAATAACCAGCTCTTTTGAGAAATTCTGCCCTGCACTTGCTGCATTTTGCAACGTTTTCATCAGAATGTAATGAAACGTGAACACAGTTGTATAGACAGTAGGGATGGAATTATCTGTCAATTTCAATTCTCCCAGTTTCTCATTTTTCCATTCTTAAATTCACATTTCTGCAGCAATTTGCAGGGTTTTTTTAAAATCCTCATGAGAATTCTTCAGCATTTTAGTGCAAATTTTTCCTAATTAATACATTTTTATGGAGTTTTGACTAATGTACCCTTTTTGCCAGCAATTTCTCCTAATATAATGCATTTTTTGGATGTTATGTTCACTAATACACAGTATTCATTTTGTGCACACCTTCCCCTAATATGTGCATTTTTGTAAGCATTGCTTGGTTGGACAATTGTATTGCAAAATCCGGATAAGCACAATTTTCAAAGGATGGTTGTGTTTCAGTTCTCATACTATTTCTGAAAGTACAAATTTGATAAATTTGAACTGAATATGAACTGAATTGAATTCCTCCCCCATCTCTAACACACAAGACAACAACAACAACAAAAGCTTTTCTGTCAGGCCTTAACCCTATATCCTAAGGATGGGACACTGTGTTCCTCCAGATACTGTTGGACTCAAACTCCCATGATCCCTGACTATTGCCTATGGTGATCAAGGCTGATGGGAACTGGAGTCCAACAACTAGGGTTGCCAGGTCGGAACCATCCAAAAACCTGAGAAAATGGGGGCGGGCCCTAGTGACGTCACGGGGCGGGCCCTAGTGACGTCACGGGGCGGGCCCTAGTGATGTCACGGGGCGGGCCCTAGTGACATCATGGGGCGGGCCCTAGTGACGTCATGAAGCATGATACATTGTATCAACCACGCGCGCGTGCAGCATACCATTCCAAAAAAAATTTCTGATTGGAAATTAAAATAGAAATCTTACCTAAAAGAGGTCCAGCTGAAGTGACAAGGTCATTCCTTCTCACCATCTTAGGGAGTATGGATGGAAAATGGAAATGGAATGCCTTCAAGTCGATCCCAACTTTTGGTGACCCTATGAATAGGGTTTTCATGGTAAGAGGTATTCAGAGGTGGTTTACCATTGCCTTCCTCTGACTTTGGACACATATACTTTGGACACATAATGAGAAGACATGATTCATTAGAAAAGACAATAATACTGGGAAAAACAGAAGGGAGTAGAAAAAGAGGAAGACCAAACAAGAGATGGATTGATTCCATAAAGGAAGCCACAGACCTGAACTTGCAAGATCTGAACAGGGTGGTTTATGACAGATGCTATTGGGGTCGCTGATTCATAGGGTCACCATAAGTTGAAATTGACTTGAAGGCACATTAACAACAACTGAATTAAAGATACAAAAAAGGAAAGTGGAAGGTGTTTTATTTTATTTTTTACAGCCTGGAGAAGTGGTAAGAGGTAAAGTCAGGAATGAATGCATTTTTTTAATGAACAAGATAGCATGTTGAACTATCTTGTAAAAATGAACTAAGAGTGCTTGCAGCAGCTATGCTAATGCAGAGTGAGCCAGTTGTTATCTGAATGGTGCTATGAAGTCAGTTGTATGCTAACTGTATGCTCATGCAACAGATGGTATAGCACAGTGGGGAGGAGAGCCTGGCTGGGAGTCCAGAGTCTATGAGTTCAAATCCCCACTCGTGTCTCCTGGATGTCAAGGGCCAGCTAAAGATCACCCCCACAGTGAGTGGCTCAGGGATTATGTGCCCTGCCACCTGTGGGCAAGGTGCATAGTCGCAAGGAGCCGTTTCCCCCAGCTGGCAGTTGCGGACAAGGAAGGGACTGGCTTGTGCAGCTGTGGCAAGCTGAGCAGGCCCTAGCCAGGTGGGGAGTACTAGCCTTAGATGGTAAACCGCCTCTGAATACCGCTTACCATGAAATCCCTATTCATAGGGTAGCCATAAGTCGGAATCGACTTGAACGCAGTCCATTTCCATTTCCATGCATATAATTAAACAGATGCAGTCAAGTTTTTGGACTTTATTGTGATTGCTGGCCAAGCAGGATAGGGCTCATGGGAGTTTTAGTACAATATCTGGAGGATGCTACTTTGGCTGCCTTTGGGATAATAGATGGCAGCCTTAAGTCTGAAATGGTGTTTGGAATTCTGTAGAGACCAGCCAGTACACATTATGTCATAAGGCCAATTCTTAACCATTTGGCTGTGGCAGTTACCTGAAATTGCTCTTTCGTGGGCTCTCACAAACACCACCAAGCTTTTCTTTTAAAACAGACCAGCTTGTTTAAGTACATACAAAGAATAAAAAAGGAAGTCAACTGACAAGAACAAGACACTTTTTTTCTAAGCAAAATTGATCAAAGAAAAAAAGTATGCTTGTGTGTGTGCCTGTGCGTTTGTGTGTAACACACACACACACACAACACACACACACACACACACACACACTTACATGTAGCATAGAATCACAGAGCTAGAAGGGGCCTTTTAGTCCTTCTAGTCTAAGCCCCTGCTGGAAGTCCAAAACCCAGAACAAGATCAGGTCTGTTCGCTTAAATTGCCACATTAGAGACTTAATGAGACAACACGAGTCAGTTTAATGGGAACTTTCCCACAACAGGGTGACCATATGCTTAGATCTGATAGACCTGAAGCAGCTGACAATTTAGGGCAGACTTCCCCATCTTGGTGCCCTCCAGATGTTAGCTGGTGGCAGCTGTATGCCCAAAGATATCTGGAAGGCACCAGGTTGGGGAAGGCTGCTTTGGGGAGATGGGAAATGTGCAGAAAAATGGAAAAATGGAAAACATTCCTATTTGTTGTCATTTCAATCTCACTCCCACATCCTGTCAAGAAAAGACAATTACATGATGATTCTGTCCGTTTCCAGCAGTGCAATTATCCAGAGGAAATAGTAAGAAACTGAGGATTAGGGCCAAACTCTCTCTTTCTCTCTCCAGCCTCTCTCTCTTTCTCTCTCTCCAGCATCTCTCTCTTTCTCCAGCATCTCTCTCTTTCTCTCTCTCTCTCTCCAGCATCTCTCTCTTTCTCTCTCTCTCTCAGCATCTCTCTCTTTCTCCAGCATCTCTCTCTTTCTCCAGCATCGCTCTCTCTCTCTCTCTCTCTCTCTCTCTCTCTCCAGCATCTCTCTCTTTCTCTCTCTCTCTCAGCATCTCTCTCTTTCTCCAGCATCTCTCTCTTTCTCTCTCTCTCTCAGCATCTCTTTCTTTCTCCAGCATCTCTCTCTTTCTCCAGCATCGCTCTCTTTCTCTCTCTCTCTCAGCATCTCTCTCTTTCTCCAGCATCTCTCTTTCTCTCTCTCTCTCAGCATCTCTCTTTCTCCAGCATCTCTCTCTTTCTCCAGCATCGCTCTCTTTCTCTCTCTCTCTCTCTCTCCAGCATCTCTCTCTTTCTCTCTCTGTCTCTCTCCAGCATCTCTCTCTTTCTCTCTCTCTCAGCATCTCTCTCTTTCTCCAGCATCGCTCTCTCTCTCTCTCTCTCTCTCTCAGCATCTCTCTCTTTCTCCAGCATCTCTCTCTTTCTCCAGCATCGCTCTCTCTCTCTCTCTCTCTCTCTCCAGCATCTCTCTCTTTCTCCAGCATCTCTCTTTCTCTCTCTCTCTCTCTCTCTCTCTCCAGCATCTCTCTCTTTCTCTCCAGCATCTCTCTCTTTCTCCAGCCTCTCTCTCTTTCTCTCTCTTTCTCCAGCCTCTCTCTCTTTCTCTCTCTCTCTCCAGCCTGCTACCCACAGCAGCAGTGGACGCCGGACAGGGCCAGCTGCTTCTTAGCCCCGAGGATGCCCGGCTGCTTCACCCCTCGTGCTGTGGGCGCCGCTGGGCGGCAGCGGCCGCGATGCCCCCCCCAGCCAGAGACGCTGCGGCGGCCGCCGCCAAGCTCCATCAGGGCCACTCCCGCCCAGCGGCGCCCACAGCAGGAGGGAGAATGACAGCGCCACGCTCGCCCGACCGGCCTTTTAAGCAGCGCCTGCCTCGCACGCCCAGGGCCAGCCCCTCGTTGCTGCTCCCGCCCGCCCCTGTCCAAGACAGGCTGCACCTCTGGCCTCGGCCGCAGGGCATCTCTGGCTGGGAAGACAGAGCCCGCCCCGGCGGCACCAGCTCTCCCTGCCTCAATGACAAAGGGCAGGAAGGCGGCCAATGAAAAGCCGGAGATCATCCAGTTTAAGCAAAGTATTGCCGGAGACCGGAGACGGCCCCTTTTTCCCTGAAACTCCGGCCGAAAACCGCAGACCTGGCAACCCTACCAACAACACGTTTCCCATCCCTATTACACCCATTCCCATACTTTGCTGTGCTCTCCTGTGATTATCTTTGATGTGTGGGGAAAAAGCAGAGCTTTAAGTTACATAAAGAAACCAGCAGTTACTCTCAACTTTATCCAGATTTGTCTCACTTGTTTGTACAGCAACAGCTTAATTTATTGAGGAGCAACTACTCCCACACATCACAAAATTAATGCAGAAAACCTTTTATCCTGGCCCAAATCACCTAGCAACACATGTTAGCAGCCAGAATAAAACAGATGTAAATAAACAGAAGCATTTTGCAAGTAGGGTTTTTTTCTGAGTTTAATATTGCAATTTTGATTTTTTAAAAAAGTTTTGATTCAACTTTTTCAAAATTAGAGATCAAGAACATGTAACCACAATGCAATGCAACGCATATTTAATATTTTGGTGGTACATAAAATTTCAAAAAAGGAGCACAGGAACATAAAGCAGTGGTTAAGGTATTTAAAGATAGATCACTAACTCTGGCTGCTTCCCAACCACCAATTATCCAGTTCTCTGTCTTTGAACCAGACTCGACCAATTTGTCCTAACACCCAATTATTTGTATTTTTAGCAGTCCATGATATGTGCAAAGCTCTCCTCCAACACCACATTTCAAATGAGTTGATTTTTCTCTTATCTGCTTTTTTCACTGTCCAACTTTCACATCCTTACATAGAGATCAGGAATACCATGGTCTGAATGATCCTGACTTTGGTGTTCAGTGATACATCTTTGCATTTGAGGACCTTTTCTAGTTCTCTCATAGCTGCCCTCCCCAGTCCTAGCCTTCTTCTGATTCCTTGACTATTGTCTCCATTTTGGTTAATGACTGTGCCAAGGTATTAATAATCCTTGACAGCTTCAATGTCCTCATTGTCAACTTTAAAGTTACATAAATCTTCTGCTGTCATTACTTTAGTTTTCTTGACGTTCAGCTGTAGTCCTGCTTTTGTGCTTTCCTGTTTAACTTTCATCAGCATTCGTTTCAAATCATTACTGGTCTCTGCTAGTAGTATGGTATCATCTGCATATCTTAAATTATTGATATTTCTCCCTCCAATTTTCACACCTCCTTCATCATGGTCCCATCCCACTTTCTGTATGATATGTTCTGAGTATAGATTAAACACCTTTTATTCCTCAAGAATCAGACTTGAAAAACACTAAAACACAGTTTTAGAATGGTGCTTTATTGACATTAAAAATGTATAACCTATTGTCCAGGATAGGATTTGAGAAGGCTTGGTTTGCTATCCAAGCAATTCTATCTATAGCTTGTATTGTTTATTAGAGGCAATACTAGCAGAACCGTGAGAACTTTAGACCTGTGAATTGTAGCAGTACTTCTTTAGGGAAAACAGCCTAATTTTATGAGCTGCTGCTAGACTGCAGCAGGTCATGATAACATCTAGTGGAGAGACCTCCAGTGGCATGTGCAGATCTAGTCCTCTTGTTTCACAACTATGACCCATAATTGTAAGGGGAAAGGCCACAGCTCAGTGGTAGAATATCTGCTTTACATGCAGAAGGTCCCAGGTTCAAGCATCTCCAAGTAGGGCTCGGAAAGACCCTTGTTGGAATCCCTGGGAGCTGATGTCAGTCATTGTAAACAGTTCTGAGCTAGATGAACCAATGGTCTGGACTCAGTACATGGAAGCTTCCTATACTGATGTGTGGAAGCCCAAGAGCTCAGCCCCAGAATTGCCACTATGTCTGCAGCTGTTGTGGTTGTAGTAAATACATACATACATACATACATAGACATTGTGATGTAACATTTATTGAAACAGGAGAGGCCACAGGCCAGATAGTGTGGATGGTTGTTTCCCATCCCTTGTTTCAAATTCTGGTTTGTTTAAACAAGCCAAGATCATGGCTTGTTCACGAACAAGAATAACCATAATTTGCCCTTTTCTGACTTAATAAAAAACACACAGTTAGTTTAGAAATTCATTTTCCTCCTCATGTCCATGCCATAGGTGTTTCCTGTTCTGGTGGGGTTTATGGCTTGCAAGGGAAGTGGGCAGGTCTAATCAGGTCAATCTGGGCAGGTCTCTCTGAGAAGGAATCAGCACTCTGGACTTCTCTGCTAGCTGAGCTGTGGAAGATGTAATCTCACCAGTGAGCTGGAGCCATCTGAGCCAGTGGGGGGAAAAAAGAGGAACCTTATGGGACTCTTCCATAACCACTTCAGTATAAAGAGCTTTATTTTTAATAGCGTTCTTTGTGCTCTTATACAACAAACAAACAAAAAACCCAAATTCCTAGAACCCCAAATCTGACACTCTAAATAAATGGCTTGAGTTACACATCTGCTTAATTTGCATATGGAGGAGGGAAACGGACAGGAAGGGGAAGTACACAAGCCCAAGGTTTGCTCAGTCTCATTCTTGTCATGCTAAACTGTGGTTTAATGTTGTATGCAAGCCAAGCCATTGCCTCCTGAATAGGGATGGGATTCGTTGGCCGGTGCCAGTTTGGAAGCATTCCATTGACCCAACAGGAAGGTATCGATTTGAGTCCATTCTTTGTCTGCCAGCCAATGCTTTTACTGATCCATTTTTCCCCTTTGCAAAAATTATTGAAATTAATATCAACATTTTCAAAGGAAATATTCACATTTTCAAAGGAAGTATCAATATTTTGAAAGGAAGTATTTATAAATAAAAGGAAATTTTGATAAAATTATCATTTTAAATATCAATATTTTATCGAAAGCCACAAAAAATTGGTACATAAAAACCTGATCCTCAACAATAGAGAATTAATAGAGTGAATTCATGGAAAATGTGGTACCAAATCGGAACTGGGTGGAATTCTAGGACATCCCTGCTCCTGAATGCTCCTGCCATTTGAGTTGCTCAAGCAATGGAGGGCAAAGAGCTTCCAGTGATCTTGTACTTTCAACAAAGACAAAACTGATGGCCTTGATTACAGAAAACAATGATTCTCTCCCACCCCAAGAATGAGATGGAGATTGTGCTGGAGAACAAAGCTGTTCTCTGCAGGGCAAATAACAACGAACCGGAAAAGAGAGGGAATAAAGTGAAAAAGAACTTTTTGCCACAAAGTCACAGCTGCTGTCTTCTAATCTTTGTGCCTTAGTACATTCCTTCTTTCAAGCTAATGCTTTGCTCCACAAATTCCATTCTCTCTTTTTCCAGCCTGACAGCACCAACGTTAAATGGAATTAGCTTTTGGATCTAAATGTTAATGCCAGTGATGAAAGTGGTATTTGTGTTCTTCTGGAGCTCTTTTAATGTTTTGCTGATGTAATGGCCACTAACTTGGACGGCTTGAAAAGGGAATTAGACAAATTAATGGAGAAGTCTATCAATGGCTACTAGCTATGACGGCTGTCTACTGCCCCCAGAATTGGAGGTAGTATGCTTCTGCATGCCAGTTGCTGGGGAACACAAGTGGGAAAGTACAGTTCCCACAGGCTTCAAGTTGGTCGCTATGAGAACAGGTGGTTGGACTAGATGGGCCTCTGGCCTGATCTAGCAGGGCTCTTACATTCGTATGATTATTTCATTTCTCGCTGACAGCCTTGGGCAGGTTCTGAGGTCCAACATTCTGGGTTTCAGCCCCTGCAGTAACAGAAGTGGGCAGCTGCAAGCTACACACCTCTTTAATTTTTCCACAGTAACCTGCAGCAATGCTACATCAGTGTATTGTGCACAATTAATGTGGCAGGTGGTTCACAGTCTGCCAGGGGACAATGTGTCCACATCTTGCTGGGGTCTCACTCTGACTTAGAGCTGCCTCTGCACAAATCTGTTTTTCAGGAAACAGATAACCTAGGATACTGAAGTAATACTATGGGCTCTACAGCGCTCTTAAACTTTATCCCCCTCCTCACTCTTAATCTAACTCTCACTATGCAGCATCCACCCTTCTTGGACTGTTTTATGTATGTATCTTAAAAGCATTTTTTTAAATAGCGAAATAAAAAATAAAGCTGTTTTACCAAGCAAAAATGCTTAAACTGTCAGGAACCATGATATGTTGCAAAGCATAAAATGTAAAAAGTGTCAAGAGTTACTATAGTTAGGGAATCTCTAACTAATTTCTTTTATTCTAATCATTGTAATCAGCAGGCATCCGAGTTATCAATCATCTCTGAAATCACACTGGGGTGAAGATAATATGACTGCTGTGACTGACTACTATAATTTGTACATATATATCCAAGTATTGTTTGTGAAACTCCGCTAATGAAACATATTCATAAAGTATAGGCTATCAAATTGAATATTTTTTGCTGTACGGACACAAAAGTAATTTCTATTAAAGACACATGAGATTTAATTCACAGAGTAACAAATGACTGTATTTCAAATGCAGACATTAATAGGGTCTATAAATATTACTATGCTAGCTTCCATTCACAGGATTAGAAAATAAAAAAGGATAATTCATTAAGAGAAAGTGTAAATTCACACTGAACAATGAAAAATACTGGGGGGAAATGGAACAATGGGAAAAGAAAGGGGCTATGGGTTATATGCCTTCAAGTTGATTACAACTTATGGCGACCCTATGAATCTTTTCCCCCTCTAGGATGCCCATCTTAACGTGGTGAGGGGGTTTCAGAGTGCTGAAGAAGCTGAGAGCAATGCTGTCAGGAGTCTGGAACCAAGAGGTTAGACTCCTAGCAGGGGCACCCAAGGCAGAATGGTCAAAGCTGAGACACCAGACTAAGATGCAACCAAACTCAGAGGAAGGCAACGGTAAACGGGAAACCTATTAACCTAACCATCATCCAAGTCTACGCTCCAACGGCAAACGCAGAAGAAGAGGAATTGGAGAGATTTTACACAGAAGTACAGGAAGAAATTAATCACACACCAAAACAAGATGTGCTGATAATCATGGTGAACTGGAATGCAAAATTAGGGAACAGAGAACAATTAGGGATTATGGGAAAATGGGGCTTAGGAGATAGAAATGAAGCAGGAGAAAGACTTATCGAATTCTGTGAAGCCAATGATTTGTTTCTCGCAAACACATTTTTTGAGCAACCGAAAAGATGACTGTATACGTGGACATCACCAAAATGGTCTATATAGGAATCAAATTGATTATATAATTGATAGCAGAAGTTCCATATTTTCTGCAAAAACAAGACCAGGAGCAGACTGCAATACAGATCATGAACTGGTCATATCGAAAATCAGAGTAAAGCTAAAGAAAAACAACAAAGCAATCATAATGCCAAAATACAATTTAAATAATATCCCAGAAGAATATAAAGATAAAATAAAGAACAGATTTGAGGCTTTAAACTTAACTTGACAGAGAACCAGAAGTACTATGGAGTGAAGTCAGAGACATTATCAGGGAAGAATGCAAAAAGACAATACCTCTTGTTAAAAAGAGAGAAAGACCTCAATGGATGACTGAAGAAACTCTTAAAATGGTTAAAGAGAGAAGGAAAGCAAAAGCAAAAGGAGATAGAAACAACATTAGAACCCTAAATGCAAAGCGACTAGTACGTAGGGACAAAGAGAAGTATTACAGTAGTTATTGTCTAGAAATAGAAGAGGACAACAAAAAGGGTAGAACAAGAGTCCTATCCCAAAAGATTAGAGAAATGAAAGGGAAATTTAAACCAAGAGCAGGGATGTTGAATAAGATCCTCTGTGGCGCAGAGTGGTAAGCGGCGGTAATGCAGCCAAAGCTCTGCTCACGGCCAGAGTTCGATTCCAATGGAAGTAGGAAGTCGAATCTCCAGTAAAAGAGGTCGAGGTCCACTCAGCCTTCCATCCATCTGTGGTCGGTAAAATGAGTACCCAGCATATGCTGGGGGGTAAACAAAGGCCGGGAAAGGAACTGGCAATCCCACCCCATATATACGGTCTGCCTAGTAAACGTCACAAAACGTCACCCTAAGAGTCGGAAACGACTCGCACTACAAGTGCGGGTAAGCATAGATAAATTGGTCCTAGACTATGGTCTGAAGGCACATGAGGCCACCACCTTGCTGAAGCTGAGCAGGTCTGAGTCTGGTTAGTGCCTGGATGGGAGACCGCCTGGGAACCATATGTATGCCACCTTGGGTTCCATGGTGAATGAAAGGCGGGGTATAAATGTAACAAACAAACAAATAATAAATAAATAAATGTGCAAATTTAGAACTATGGAGCAGTACCAAGGGCAATTTTAACCCATGGCAAATCAAGAACAAATGTGCATAGCCCACAAGAGCACATGCCATTGTATATAAATAACAACTTTATATGAATGAATGATGTCAGAGCCTTACCATTCAAAACCACTTCTGCAGCTTGCTGTGTCAACTAAAAATGCTTTACATCCTCACCCTACAGCTAAACATATCTATTCATTTATTACATTTATATACTGCCCCATAGCCGAAGCTCTCTGGGCGGTTTACAGCAATTAAAAACATTAAAAACAAATATACAAATTTAAAAACACATTTTTAAAAAAACAGTTTAATAACACATGCTAAAATACCTTTACCTGTATGCAAGTGTGCACGCACACACACATGGTAGAAGCCTATCAAATTGTTCTTAGCCATAGAGAGAACAAGGATTTTTTTAATTAAAAAAATAATTTTATTTTCATCAAATGAATACCGCCCCTTCCAATTGTACTGAAACTACATAGAAAGGGGAGCACTTTTTTAAAAAAAGGAAAAATAAGAAACTAATATAGAGGAAAGGAGAGACAGTGTGGTGATGGGCTTAGAGATAAGAACCTGGGAGACCAGGGTTTAAAACTCCAGTCAAAGATTAGCTTGAAGGAGCACATCTATGGGCTCCCAGAGAGCTGTAACCAAGGTTTGTCCACTGGTTTACAGTTTGCTGTCTAGGAGAGGTATACCATGAACCCGGGTGTGGACAACACATGAAGCCAAACCATGGCTGAGTTCAGCAACTAAAACAACTAGGGGAGAGTAAATCAGCTGCAATCTCCTTTCTGGAAGCCCACACATTTCCTCTTTCATTCTAAGCCATGGTTTGGCTTAGTTTTACATGCAGATAAATGCATTAAGGAGAAGAATCATTTTCATCAATGTCTGTCACTTATTTTCTAATGGAAAATCCCATCACCTCTCAACAAGGACTGGATCTCTCACAGCACATGTATTTCCATACCAACAGTGGCACTGCTGAGGAACCAGCTACAAAATAAACTTCCTGGAGACTTCACAGCTGAAACCAAGCACATAAGAAATTTCTCCATTATGGAAACCTTTCTTTTTCTCCTCTCGACTTTCTAGGGGTTTGAAAGCTTCACAATCTTTAGATTGCTTGGATAGCTATTCATGCACTGAATACGTTGAAATGTTTTAATATTATAAAAACGTCTTGAATTCTAGAAGAGATGCCACCAAAAACAACAACAACTCCCCAAAATAGAACAATTTTGCATTTAGGCTTGCACATGCAACACAAGGGAATTTGTTTTGAATTTCAACATCTTACACAATATCATAGAAAGTGGCAGAAAATAAGTCTATTTGAATTGATGTGATTGGTAATTTTTTTTTAAAAGCTGTAAGAACCAGTTCTAGGAAAGTATTGTACACATGACTTTGCCTTCAATGGGATAATATATATCCTATTTCTGTACTGACCCCACTTTACACCATTTTGAAGCACTTGCTGAGCTCTGATGCACCTGGTTCCTGTGTTTGAAAGACAGATTTGTGGAAAACTAATGCTAGGGCCACAATTTTTAAAAAAATACTCCACCCCCAATATACACACACATTTCCCGAAGCATTCCCTGCCAAGAAAAATCATTGCTGCAAACCAACAAATTGTTGTGATTGAAAGCCTTCCCCTCTTTAGGGTGAAAATTTGATATTTGAATAGTTTTTGTTCCTCAATTGAGAAATGATGGAAGTATCATTGCCTACTATGTTGGAAAAAGTGGTTGCTATACCCCCAGAGTGGGAATAGTTTCTGCCCCCTTGAGTGAGATGCATGGGGGAGTGTTTGGTATGAATATTTTATTTAGAGCATGTATGTGCATTACTTGGCTGTATGTATGTAGATTTGAGTAGTTCTTATGGTGATTCTCATGGTATGGCTATGGGAGTGTGCTGTTTTTAGGATGTGAGGTTGAATCATGTCAGCGCTTGTAGTGTGTGATTTGAGGTAAGCTTGAGTGTGTTGGTTTAGCATGTTGATATCTTTGAACACGAGTGTGTTGATCTGTTTGAGTAAACTAAATGATACCTATTTTCAACTGTAGTTAGATGAAATTCTGTTGGAAAGAGGGCTGGCTCTTTTAATTGTTTTGCTTTTTTTACATTGTGATTAAGAAATGAACAGATCTTGTTTAATCTACTATGTTTAAAAATAAGCTTGTTCTTTAACTTGATATTTATTTTTTTCTTGAAGACTAGGGGATATTTTGTTTAGTGTACTATGTTATGATTTTTTCCGTGTATTTCTTGAACTTAATTTTGTAATGTTTATACTATATGTTGATACTAAAGAGGATGTTTTGTTCAGTTAATTGTATTTTATCATTTATGGTTTTTTGTATCTGCTGTTTTAAGATGTTTTGACTTATGTTGTACACCTGTTAGAGTTTTAATTAAGTATTAGCAGTATATAAATGGAATAAATAAATGAATAAAATAAAATAAAGCAGCACTGAAAAATCTTAATGGTCAGATTTGGCTGATTTTTTAATGAAAATAAATGTTCTCTTCAGATTTTGTGGTGGGAGAATGAACTCCATTCTGCTTGACTGAAAATGCTGGGTCGGGGGGGGGGGAGATGACGAGAGATGCCTTTAAAGTGGTAGAATTATTTTGCGCAAAGGTGGTGTGGTGAAGGTTTCTACATTTCTTTTCTGATCAAAAGAAGTAGAGAAAATACAGTTAGGGATAAACTACTCCCAAATTCCCTTTCCAGAAACCACCAATGTTGCCCTCCAAAAAAATGGCAGGGGATCCCACATCACATTTCAGCAGATCTGCAGATCTCCATTTCAGACATATTTATATTCACTAATAGGCAAAAAACCTTGCAGTTTAAGAATGTACCTATAGCCCACAGCTATTTCTATCAAACTTTAAAAAGCAGGAAATTGGGCAGCTATAGTGAATGCACCAGGGGAGCAGGAGACCTGAACTCCTCTTTGAGATATTGTACTGCCCTACAAATTGGTCAAAATGCAAACACCATTTGGGTTGGTCTTTCACAGTCTAATCCACTTCCTGTGTAGCTTGGAAGAATTTGGTAACATGTGCCTCTGAGCATATGGTAAGTGGTGGCAACACCTGCCATCTCCAAAGATAGAGAATTATATTTTTGTATGTTTGTTGGTGTTCTTCTAACTTTACTTCTTTCCTGTGTTACTAATGTTTCTACAGAGAATTCCGCTCCTTTCCGTCCGGCACCAAAAGGGGTTTGGGCGGGAGCATTTTTGCCCAGGGAGTGGAAAGTAGGGCAAGAGGCCACTTCCGCTTCTTTGGCACCAAATGCGCCAATGTGGGGGAGGAGCAGGGGAGGCTATTTAGGGCCATGCCCCTGCTGACCTCCCTCCTTTGTTTACGAGGGACCATGACAGTGAGGGACTGGCTCGTGGTGGCGGCAACAAGGCGACTCGTGAGGAGGGACATGTAAGGAAGGACTGCGTCCTCACCCATCAGTTCTCATCAGCCGGCAGGGAAGGAATGTGTCCTGGCTGGCGGCGGTTGGCTGGGAAGGATTGTGACCTTCCCCCTCCTCATTTCTCTGGGAACCGCACGGTGCTTGGTGGCGGTGGCGGCAGCAGCGGCAGCATGGACGGGACCGCAAGGTGGAGAGGAGCAGTGGGGCCTAGCCCCCTAGGGTTTGGAGCCTGGGGGGAGGAGGTTCTGTGGAGGAGCTAGGAACTTAAGGGGTGCTGGGGGGAGAGAAGCCTTGGGTACGGCAGGAGGCTTAAGTGAGGCCTGCTTGAGAGGTGCTGTGGGATAAAAGTTTAAAGAGGTGCTGGGAGGATAGAAGGGTTTGGAAGAGTGGGCCATTACCTAAGAGGCGAGAAACTAGTTAACGCTCACCTTGCAGTTTGGCCTTAACTGTTAGAATCCCATCCGGCTGGGGGATAGTAACCCTGATAAGGGGTGGAGGTTGCCAACCCACACAGTTATTTAAGCCATTTGGATGGCAGAGTTGAGTTAGGATCAGTTAGCATGGCACCAAGAAAGGGTGCTGGGGTAAAAAGGGAAAAGGTAAAGCCTCAAAGCAGCCTGCTAAGGCTCCTGATAGGCAGTCAGTGGCAGAGGATTCTGCTTCAGAGGGGGAGGGTGCACCTGACATTAGAAGTATTCTGGTGAGGTTGGAGGCAATGGAAAGGGCGGCTGGTAGGAAGCCTGCAAAGGTGAGGAGGACCTCTGCTAAACAATTGTTGTTGAATATTGCAGCATGTATGGATGCGCTAGAAGCTTCAATAAGCAGCACTACCCCACCACCGGAAAGACCAGTTGAGGTGGAGCAACAGCAATCGGAGAGGAGAGCTCAGGAGCCTCAGACACCGAGAAACCCCCAGGCAGGTGAGGCCAATGCATTTACACAACCATGGGGATGGCCGGCTCCAGGCCAGCACCCACTGTGGGGATGGCCATACTGGGGGGCGCCACAAGCAGGGCCATCCACACGGGCGGCTACGGGAGATGTGCCGGGAGAAGGATAGAGGCCTTCAGAGGGGCAGACAGTGGCAGAATAGCAGCTACTTACACCTGGAATAGTTAGTGCAGCTACACAGTCAGGAGGAGAAGAGGCTGTGGCCGGGACAAAGAGGGCGGAGGATGCTTATGCCGGAGTGAGGGATACAGACATCCCATATGGCAGGGCCTCGAGTAGGCTCCGGTATCATCTTCTCCCAGCAACGAAGGAGAGAATATGGAAGGGTGAGTTTGTGGATGTGTTCTCGCTCCTGTTTAGAAAACCAGAGCAAGTGGATAAGAACAAAGGGGAAGACAGGGAGAAGGAAAGATACAAAAAGAAGAAAGTGGATAGGAATTGGTCCAATTGGTTGGCGGGATTCCTGATTTATGCTGGGGTTGTATTGGAAAAACAGCCTAATAAGGGAGCTGTGCTCATGAAATACATTGACATTGTATTCAGAGCATATAATGAGTTCTTGGGTGGGGCATGGCTGGCTTATGATTATGCTTTTAGGATGCAGGTAGCTTTTGCCTCGAGTTTGAGATGGGACAGGCAGGAGCCAGAATTGTGGTTACAGTTCATGTCGGAAGCAAGGGCTGTGGCTGGGGACCGGTCGGATAGTGGCCATCTGGTATCCAAGTTACAGGTTACCAGTGCAGCCAGTGGAGGCACGGGGCAGGTGGTTCAACCCCGCCTGCTCTGTTGGGAATACAGCTCCCGTGGACATTGTGCCAGAAATCCATGCCGCTTCAGGCATGAATGCTCCATTTGTGGGGGGGGGCTCACCCATTTAACAGTTGCCCCAGGGGCAGAAATTTCAGGTTCCCCAAGGGATAGCCAAGGAAGGAAACCAGGGGCTGCTGGCCCTGCTCAAAGTAAGGGGCCCCAGTCCCATTAAGCTTTTGGTATTGAATAACTTGTTAAGGAACTATCCAAAGTTAGCAGATAGGCATTATTTTTTTGAAGGTTTTAAGGAAGGGTTTAGGATTCCCTATCAGGGACCAAGGGTTTCCTGTTTTAATAGGAATTTTAGGTCAGTGGAAGGAATGGAGGAGGTAATTAGAGATAAGATTAATAAAGAGATACAAGCAGGGAGAGTGCTGGGTCCTTTCTCCTCCCCACCTTTACCAATGCTGCGCGCATCTCCTCTGTTTGTGGTTCCAAAAAAGGAGCCAGGGCAATTTAGGTTGGTGCATCACATGTCTATTCAAAAGGTGATTCTGTGAATGACTACATTCCAGAACAGTTATGTTCAGTTCACTACATGTCTTTTGACAGTGCAGTGAAGGTTGTACGCAGGTGCGGTGGGGGGGCACTGATGGGGAAGTGTGACATCAAGTCAGTCTTCCGCCTCCTTCCAGTTCATCCAAAGGATTTTGATTTATTAGGTTTTTATTATGAAGGACAGTATTATGTGGATAGGGCCCTTCCTATGGGTTGCTCTATTTCTTGTGCTGCATTTGAACGTTTTAGTTCATTCTTGGAATGGGCTGTGAGGAGGCGGACAGGATCGGAGGAGATAGTACACTATTTAGATGATTTTTTGTTTGTTGGTAGGGACTCGGGTAGATGTGAGCATTTGATGAAAGAATTTAGCGATATGGCTAGGGAGTTAGGGGTGCCTTTGGCTCCAGAGAAGACAGAGGGGCCCAGTCCCCTCCTGACCTTTTTAGGGATTGAATTAGATACAGTGGCACAGTGCTCCCGGTTGCTTATGGATAAATTGTCTTCATTGAGGAATAAGATTCAACAGGTACAGTCAGCTAGAAAAGTCACATTGAAGGAACTACAGGAATTAGTAGGATCGCTCAACTTTGTGTGTTGCGTAGTAGCCCCAGGCAGAGCATTTATAAGACGCCTTTGTGATGCCATGAAAGGCATAAGGGCTCCACATCATAGATGGAGAGTGACAGCGGAGATCCGTTTGGATCTTGGTGTGTAGCTGGAATTCCTGGATGATTTTAATGGGGTTTCATTTTGGAGAGAGAACCTATTGTTAGAAGTGGAGTTGCAAGTGTCTGATGACGCAGCAGGTGCAGGTGGCTTTCGTGTCATTTTAAGGGACAGGTGGTGTATGGCACAGTGGCCTGCAATGTGGCACCAGGAAGGGATGACTCGGGATTTAACCTTCCTAGAGTCCTTTCCCATTGTGGTGGCGGTATATTTGTGGCCGAAGACCCTTGCCAACAGAGTGGTACACTTCTGGTGTGACAATCAGGCCACAGTCCAAGTAATCAATTCCCTAACATCCCGAAATCCCAGGGTCATGGCTCTAGTTAGGACCTCACATTGCAGTGCCTGCGGTTCAAATGTTACTAATGTTTCTACAGAGAATCTAAACCAGAAAATATCATTTCCCTCATTATTCATCCTAGAAATCTGTGTCAAATTTATTTTTATTAATTCCAAAGCCTTTTTATTGGTCAATGTCATATGATGGTGAAGACAGTCTTTTGTGTTACAAATTGGAGGTTATGTTCTATTTCTATTTTGGGTGCATAAACAGTTGAATCATGATCCTCCGTGGCGCAGAGTGGTAAGTGGCGGTAAGTTCGATTCCAATGGAAGGAGAAAGTCAAATCTCCGGTAAAAGGGGTCGAGGTCTACTCAGCCTTCCATCCATCCGTGGTCGGTAAAATGAGTACCCGGCATATGCTGGGGGGTAAAGAAAAACCAGAGAAGGAACTGGCAATTCCACCCCATATATACGGTCTGCCTAGCAAACGTCGCAAGAATCGGAAACGACTCGCATTATAAGTGCAGGGACACCTCTACCTTTAATAGTTGAATCTGAAACCGCAGTTTGATGTAAAATCAGACTGATTCCAATATGTTGCTACTTAAGCAATGACTCTGTTGGAAAAAAGAGGATGCATGTTTTCAGCCTGCTATGTTTAAACTACTTTATTTAAGGCAACCTGGCAACCAAGAGGTTTTCTGTATCTTTAAAAGTTGTGCAGGGGGAAGGGAGAATTCCACCTTGTGTTTTTTCCCATTACATTGTTGCAAGAACACCTGCACTTGGCTGACTTTCTCTTCTCCTAAAGATACAGGATCAGGATCAGGCCCTGAACCTGGCAACCCTACCTCCCACCCAAATTTAAAACAAAGCTGTCCCTGGCCACATCCACACCAGGCCTCTATTACACTTTGGACAATCATTATTTATTTATTTATTTATTTATTTATTTATTTATTGTATTTATATACTGCCCCATAGCCAAAGCTCTCTGGGCGGTTTACAATAATTAAAAACATTAAAAACAAATATACAAATTTAAAAACACATCAGGGCCTTCCATCCATCCAGACCCAGGGCCTGCAGGAGGAAGAGACCATCGCCCAAGGGAAGGAGAGGCCGCTGCTGCTCTGCTGCTGCTGCTGCTGCGGGACCACCACCTCCACCACCCTTCCCTGAGGGACTTCTGCCTGGCAGGAGCAGGCCCCAGGTACCCAGCCAGCCAGGACTGATTCTTACCACCTGTCCCTCTCTGGAGGGATACATAAGCCGGCTGGCTGAGGTGGCCTGGGAGACCCAGGGCCTGCAGGAGGAAGAGACCATTGCCCCAAGGGAAGGAGAGGTTGCTGCTCTTGCTGCTTTCTTTCTGGGTGCTTATATGAATGCATGTTGTGAGAGTGTGTATTTTATGTATTTGAGTTTTTTGTATTTTTCTTTTTGTATTTATAGTTTATAATGTGCCTGGGGAAGAGATCTTTCCATCTAGCGGGGAGACATGAGGGGGCCCCAATTGCCGTAGTGACGGGCAGAGGGAGGTATGGTGTTATGAGTAGGACGTGCCAGGTAAGGGGAACACGGCCCAGACATGTTGTGGCTGTGCCTTGTTCCGGTCCTTCTCATACCCGCAGGGTTGTTGGTTGTCCTCTCAGCCAACTCTCAGATCTCCAGCTGCTGCTTTTTAATGCCAGATCGGTTCATAATAAAAAAACCCTCGTCCATGATTTGATTATGGACGAGGCAGCCGATCTGGCATGCATAACCGAGACCTGGGTGGGCGAACAGGGAGGAGTTAGTCTCTCCCAGATCTGCCCACCGGGGTATTTGGTTCAGCATCATGGTAGATCTGAGGGTCGGGGAGGTGGGGTTGCTGTGGTCTATAAGAGTTCCATCTCACTCACCAAGCACCATGTCCATACAACTACTGGTCTGGAATGTTTGCACCTTGTGTTGGGCCAGAGGGACAGACTAGGAATCCTTTTGGTGTACCGCCCACCTTGCTGCCCAGTGGCTTCCTTAACTGAGTTGACGGAAGTGGTCTCGGAGGTATTGTTGAGATCCCCTAGACTATAAGTACTGGGGGATGTCAACATTCATGCCGAAGCTACTTTGTCTGGGGCGGCTCAGGACTTCATGGACTCCATGACAACCATGGGGCTGTCCCAATATGTTAGTGGCCCAACACATATATCGGGGCATACACTCGACCTTATTTTTGTTACTGGACATGGGGATAGTGATCTGGATGTGGGGAGTTTTACATCTCTCCCTTTGTCATGGACAGATCACTGCTTGCTGAAGTTTAGACTTTCAGCGACCTGTTCCCTCCGCAAGGGTGGGGGACCTATTAAATTGGTCCGCCCCCGGAGACTAATGAATCCTGAAGGTTTTCAAAGGGCTCTGGGGGATTTTCCGGCTGATAGGACCGGCGCTCCTGTTGAAGCCCTGGTTAATCTGTGGAATAAGGAGATGGCCCGGGCTGTCGACACGATCGCTCCTGCGCGCCCTCTCCTTTGCAGAGCTCATTCAGCTCCTTGGTATACTCCAGAGTTGAGGGCGATGAAGCAAGATAGGAGGCAGCTTGAGTGGAGATGGAGACGAACTCCTGATGAATGCAACTATACGCTGGTTTGTGCTTTTACTAAGCGGTATACAGGAGCGGTGAGGGCGGCGAAAAAACAATATTTCGCCGCCACTATTAAGGCATCTCTCTCCCGCCCAGCGGAGCTTTTTAGAGTTGTCCGAGGGCTACTCCATCTAGGCCTTCAGGACACTGTAGATACTTTGGTGGCCCGCTGCAATGAGTTTGCTGAGCACTTCCAGCATAAGATCTTACGCATTCGTCGGGACCTAGACTCTCATTTTATAGCAGTTAACCCTAGTGAGGTGTCTGGTGCACAGTCTTATCATGTTTTGTTGGATGAGTTTCAGTCGGTTCAGTTCGAGGACGTGGACAAGGTGCTTGGACAGGTACGTGCAACCACTTCGGTACTAGATCCTTGCCCCTCTTGGCTAATAAAAACTGGCAAGGAGGGAACAGTTGGCTGGGCCAGGGAAGTGATAAATGCCTCCTTGCGAGAGGGAGTGGTCCCTGGCTGTCTGAAGGAGGCAGCAGTGAGACCACTCCTGAAAAAGCCTTCCCTGGACCCAGAGGATTTCAGCAGCTACAGACCAGTGGCAAATGTTCCATATCTCGGCAAGATCTTGGAACGAGTGGTTGCTGACCAGCTCCAGGCGCTATTGGATGAAACCGATTATCTAGATCCATTTCAATCGGGTTTCAGCCCCAGTTTCGGCACTGAGACGGCCTTGGTCGCCCTGTTTGATGATCTATGTCAGGAGAGAGACAGAGGGAGTGTAACTCTGTTGATTCTCCTTGATCTCTCAGAGGCTTTTGATACCATCGACCATGGTATCCTTCTGGAGAGGCTTGCAGAGTTGGGAGTTGGAGGCACTGCGTGGCAGTGGTTCCGCTCCTACTTGGCAGGCCGTCTCCAGAAGATAGTGCTTGGGGAACATTGCTCGACACCGTGGGTACTCCAATGTGGGGTCCCGCAGGGTTCGGTTTTGTCTCCCATGCTTTTTAACATCTATATGAAGCCGTTGGGTGCGGTCATCAGGAGTTTTGGAGTGCGTTGTCACCAGTACGCTGATGACACGCAGCTCTACTTCTCCTTTTCATCTTCCTCAGGTGAGGCGGTCAATGTGCTGAACCGTTGCCTGGACGCGACAATGGACTGGATGAGAACTAACAAACTGAGACTCAATCCTGATAAGACTGAGATGCTGTTGGTGGATGGTTTTTCCAATCAGATGGTGGATACATATCCTGTCCTGGATGGGGTTACACTCCCCCTAAAGGAACAGGTTCGTAGTCTGGGAGTCGTTCTAGACTCTTCCCTGTCACTTGAGGCTACCAACTTCGATTGGTAGCCCAGCTACGTCCCTACCTGAGTAAGGAGGATCTTACATCAGTAGTACATGCTCTGGTAACCTCACGTTTGGATTACTGTAATGCGCTCTACGTAGGGCTACCTCTGAAGACGGTTCGGAAGCTACAGCTGGTGCAAAATGCGGCGGCCAGACTGCTAACAAGAACGAAGCGGTCTGACCATATAACACCTGTTTTGGCCCGCTTGCACTGGCTTCCAATACGCTTCCGGGCCAAATTCAAAGTGTTGGTATTAACCTATAAAGCCTTATACGGCGCGGGACCTCAATATCTGTCGGAACGCCTCTCCCGCTATGAACCGGCTCGTACACTACGGTCTGCTACGAAGGCCCTCCTCCGGGTCCCGACTCATAGGGAGGCCCGGAGGGCAGTGACAAGATCAAGGGCCTTCTCAGTGGTGGCCCCCGAACTATGGAATAGTCTCCCCGAGGAGGTTCGCCTGGCGCCGACACTATCATCCTTTCGGCGCCAGGTTAAAACCTTTCTCTACTCCGAGACATTTTAATTTTTTGTTAATGATTGTAATGTTTGTAATTTGATTTTAGCCTTTGCTGTTTTTAGATTGTGAAATTTGATTTTAGACTGATGTTTTTGTATTATATTGTATTTTATTGTATCTATGTTCACCGCCCAGAGAGCTATTGCTAGTCGGGCGGTATATAAGTTTTAAAAAATAAATAAATAAATAAAAATTTAAAAACAATTTAAAACACAATTTAAAACAATTTATCACGGCTTGTCTCAAAGCCATGGCTCAAAGCCAGTCATGGCTTCTCTCAAAGAATCCTGGGAAGTGTAGTTAGTGAAGGGTGCTGTGAGTTGCTAAGAGTCGCCCTGTTCCTCTCACAGACTTTCAGTCAGACTGGCTGACTGTTAAAACATTCTCTCAGTGGAGTAGGAGTCTCCTCTCAGCATCCTTCACAAACTACACTTCCCAGGATTCTTTGAGGGAAGCCATGACTGTCTCATGTTAAATCAAATCTGGTGTGGGTGTGGCCCTGATTAGCTAAGCTCAGCAGCTGTGAGTCGTTTAGAACACTGACAGTTGGTTCCTACTGAGCATGCTCCACGTTATCATTGGCTTCAAGCCAAACTTTCTTAAATTAATTAAAAATCAGCCAGGCATTTTTTAAAACTTTTAAACTGCAGAAGATGAAGGTCAGAGTATGGGGCAAGGTCAGTATTAGGATTACAGGTACTCTGTGAACATGGCTGATTTTTAATGAATTTCAACAGATTATGAGAACTCAGAGAAAAAAGTACAAAAGGGCTTTGGTTTTTTTCCCTCTCTTTTTACACTTTAAACTCTCGATTCTCTCTGACTGTTTTGTGTATCGCCATGAAAATTGACAGGGTTGTTAAGCAAGTGTTTATTTATTTATTTATTTATTTATTAAACTTATATACCGCCCCATAGCCGAAGCTCTCTGGGCGGTTCACAAGACTAACATCAAAATACAATAAACGCATATTAACAATTTAAAACACATTAAAAAGTTTAAAATTTTTAAGAATTAGACAATTCCAACACATACTAAAACATATTAAAATGCCTGGGCGAAGAGGAAAGTTTTAACCTGGCGCCGAAAGGATAGTAGTGTAGGTGCCAGGCATATCTCCTCAGGGAGATTATTCCATAAATCGGGGGCCACCACTGAAAAAGCCCTTTCCTTGTTGCCACCCTCCGAGCTTCCCTATGAGTAGGCACTCGGAGGAGGGTCTTTGACGTTGAGCGTAGTGTACGGGTAGGCTCATACCGGGGGAGGCGTTCGAACAGGTATTGTGGTCCTGTGCTGTGTAAGGCTTTGTAGGTTAAAACCAGCACTTTGAACCGAGCCCGGAAACATATAGGCAGCCAATGCAAGCGGACCAGAATCAATGTTATATGTTCGGACCGTCTGGTCCCCGTTAACAATCTGGCCGCTGCATTCTGCACGAGCTGCAGTTTCCGAACCGTCTTCAAAGGCAGCCCCACATAGAGCGCATTGCAGTAATCTAGTTTAGAGATTACCAGGGCATGCACTACTGAAGCGAGGCTCTATCTGTCCAGATAGGGGCGTAGCTGGGCCACCAGCCGAAGTTGGTAAAAAGCGCTCTGTGCCACCGAGGCTACCTGAGCCTCAAGTGATAGGGATGGTTCTAAAACCGTTGCCTGGCCTCGACAATGGACTGGATGAGAGTTAACAAACTGAAGCTCAATCCAGACAAGACTGAGATGCTGTTGGTGGACGGGTTCTCTGATCGGACGGTGGATATATACCCTGTCCTGGATGGGGTTACACTCCCCCTAAAGGACCGGGTTCGTAGTCTGGGAGTCTTTTTAGACTCTTCCCTCTCACTTGAGGCTCAAGTAGCCTCGGTGGTTAGGAATGCGTTTTACCAACTTCGGTTGGTAGCCCAGCTACGTCCCTATTTGAGTAAAGAGGACCTTACATCAGTGGTACATGCTCTGGTAACCTCACGTTTGGATTACTGTAATGCGCTTTACGTAGGGCTACCTTTGAAGACAGTTCGGAAGCTACAACTAGTGCAAAATGCGGCGGCCAGATTGCTGACAAGGACCAAGCGGTCCGAGCATATAACACCTGTTCTGGCCAGCTTGCACTGGTTGCCAATATGTTTCCGGGTGAGATTCAAAGTGTTGGTATTAACCTATAAAGCCTTATACGGTGCGGGACCACGATACCTTGCGGAACGCCTCTTCCGATATGAACCGGCCCGTGCACTACGTTCTGCTACTAAGGCCCTCCTCCGGGTTCCAACTCACAGGGAGGCCCGGAGGGTTATGACAAGATCTAGGGCCTTCTCAGTGGTGGCCCCCGAACTATGGAACAGTCTCCCTGAGGAAGTACGCCTGGCGCCGACTCTGCTCTCCTTCCAGCGCCAGGTCAAAACCTTCCTATTCTCTGAAGCATTTTAAGTTACACTGATTTAATTTTAAAAATGTTTATTGTATTGGATTGTTGATTGTATTTTAGTATTATTTTGTTATTCATTGTATTTTTATGCTATTTTATGTTCACCGCCCAGAGAGCTATTGCTAGTCGGGCGGTATATAAATTTAATAAATAATAATAATAACAATAATAAAAGGACTCCCAGGCTACGGACCTGCTCTTTCAGGGGGAGTGCAACCCCATCCAGAACAGGTCGAACATCCCCCATCCGGTCCGGAGAGCCACCCAGCAGCAGCATCTCAGTCTTGTCTGGATTAAGCCTCAGCTTGTTAGTTCTCATCCAGTCCATTGTTGCAGCCAGGCATCGGTTCAGCATGTCGACAGACTCACCTGAGAAAGATGAAAAGGAGAAATAGAGCTGCGTGTCATCAGCATACTGATGGCAACACACTCCAAAACTCCTGATGACCGCACCCAGTGGCTTCATATAGATATTAAAAAGCATGGGAGACAGGACTGACCCCTGCGGAACTCCATACTGGAGGTCCCAGGGTGCCGGGCAATGTTCCCAAGCACTACCCTCTGGAGACGGCCCACCAAGTAGGAGCGGAACCACTGCCAAGCAGTACTGCCCACTCCCAGATCAGTGAGTCGTCCCAGGAGGATACCATGGTTGATGGTATCAAAAGCCGCTGAGAGGTCAAGGAGGATCAGCCGGGTCACACTCCCCCTGTCTGTCTCCTGACAAAGGTCATCGTACAGGGCGACCAAGGCTGTCTCCGTGCCAAAACCGGATCTAAAGCCCGACTGGAATGGATCCAGATAATCAGTGTCATCCAAGAGTGTCTGGAGCTGGCTGGCAACCACTCGTTCCAGGACCTTGCCCAGGAATGGGAAATTAGCTACCGGCCTATAATTGTTAAAATTTTCTGGGTCCAGGGACGGTTTCTTCAGAAGTGGTCTTACTGTCGCCTCTTTCAGGTGGGCAGGGACCACTCCCTCTCGCAATGAGGCATTAATCACTTCCCTGGCCCAGCCAGCTGTTCCAGTCCTGCTAGCTTTTATTAGCCAAGAAGGGCAAGGATCCAACCTAGAAGTGGTTGCACGCACCAGTCCAAGCACCTTGTCAACGTCCTCGAGCTGTACCAACTGAAACTCATCCAAAAAATCAGGACAAGACTGTGCTCTGGACACCTCATTCGATTCAACTGCTATAACATTGGAGTCCAAGTCCTGGCGGATGCAAGAGATTTTATCCTGGAAGTGCCGAGCAAATTCGTTACAGCGTGCCTCAGATGACTCCACCATGTCCGTAGGGCCAGAATCCAGTAGCCCTCGGACAATTTTAAAAAGCTCCGCTGGACGGCAGATAGATGATTTAATAGTGGCAGCAAAATGTTGCTTTTTTGCTGCCCTCACTGCCCCTAAATACAACTTAGTATAGGCACTTACCAGTGCATAATTGCATCCATCAGGAGTTCGCCTCCATCTGCACTCAAGCCGTCTCCTATATTGTTTCATCGCTCTCAGCTCCAAGGTATACCATGGGGCTGCATGAGCTCTACACAGGAGAGGGCGCACAGGGGCGATCATGTCAACTGCCCGGGTCATTTCTGCATTCCACAGTTCCACCAGGGCTTCGACAGGAGCGCCAGCCCTATCAGCCGGAAAACTCCCCAGAGCCCTTTGAAAGTCATCAGAAATCATTAGTCTCCGGGGGCGGACCATCTTAATGGGTCCCCCACCCTTGCAGAGGGGAAAAGTCGCTGTAAGTCTAAACCTCAGCAAGCAGTGATCTGTCCATGACAAAGGGACTAACGTAAAACTCCCTATATTCAGATTACCATCTCCCTGTCCAGTGGCGAAAATTAAATCTAGAGTATGTCCTGCTACATGTGTCGGGCCAACAGCATATTGTGACAGCCCCATGGTCGTCATGGAAACCATGAAGTCCTGAGCCGCCCCAGGTAAGGCAGCCTCGGCATGGATGTTGACATCCCCCAGCACCAACAGTCTGGGGGATCACAGCAGTACATCCGAGACGACCTCCGTCAGCTCAGTCAGGGAGTCCGTTGGGCAGCTGGGTGGGCGGTACACCAACAGAACCCCAATCTGTCTCGTTGGCCCAACACAAGATGCAAACACTCCAGACCAGTGACCACATGGACAGGGTGGTTGGAGAGGGAGATGGAACTCCTATAGACCACAGCCACCCCCCTCCCCGACCCTCAGATCTACCCTGATGCTGAACCAGATACCCCGGTGGGCACAGCTGGGAGAGACCAACTCCTCCCTGCTCACCCACCCAGGTCTCAGTTATACATGCCAGATCGGCTACCTCATCCACAATTAAATTGTGAATGAGGGAGATCTTATTGTGTACCGATCTGGCATTTAGGAGCAGCATCCAGAGACCTGAGGGCTGGGTGATAGGGCAACCAAAAGTTGAGTTCAGGACTGTAAGTTTCATTAGGTTTTATTTTGAAATGAGCTTATGGGAAGCATCAGAATGGCATGGGGGGTATTTTCAATTTAACATTGTGGAATGTGAAAAATCCACGCTGGCTATAGTATACAGCCACTCTTGAATTGAGATTCTCTAATGCCCGCCTGCCCCTGAAAGTGGCAGATAGATGGTGAAAGGGCCCTGAGTGAGAGGCAGGGAAGTGAGAAATCTCCCAGTGTGACAGACTGAGAAGAAAGGAAAGGTCGTACATGAGAGCTGGCAGGATATATAATTGTCTGTGGAGGGATGGGATTAAGAGGTAGTTTTGCACAGAAAGTATATGCACTCTGTACACTATTTCCACACTTTAGGTATGCTGCTGTACATTTGTTCCCTTTATTTGATATAATGCTGCTGTTGATATGTAGTGTGTTCTATAATTGTACCTGAGATCATCATCATCATCATCATCAGTCCTTGGGTGAGTTACAACAGTTTTGAAAAACTTAATTAAAAACAATCATAAACAGCCTAAAATCACACCACACACACAAAAATAGGGTGGGTCCTAAAAATATACATTTCAGGTGTCAAAGGCCAGGGTGAAGCATTCACTGAAAACAGGGAAGTTGCCAGACGCACCTCTGGGGAGGGAGTTCCACAGCTTAGGTGCTGCCACAGAGAATGCCTTCTCCTGGGCAACCACTAACTAAGCTTCTGAGGATGGTGGAACTACCAAAAGGGCCCCCACTGCCAATTTCAGCACCTGAGAGGATCTGTAGAGATCAAGATGGTCTTTCAGATATTTGGGACCTAAGTCATTTAGGGCTTTAAACACTAACTATTAAACACAAGAATGTAAGAAGAGCCCTCTTAGATCAGGCCAATGGCTCATCTAGTCCAGCACCCTGTTCTCCTAGTGGCCAATCAGATGCCTATGGGAAACTAAAAACAGGACCTAAGTGCAAGAACTACTCTCCTCACTCTTGTATTTCTTGGGGACTGAAGGCACAATCCAACTTGTATTTATGCCAGACTGAGGCGAGTTGGATATGGCACACCCTGGCTGAGCTGGCAAGGTCTGGCTTTGCTGACAGAAGCCCCTCAGCTGCGGTAGAGCTGGGATCCCTGCTGGCTCAGCTGGGAAAGCCTAGCCCTGCAGAAGGGGTGCTGGTGGAAGCCGGCATAAGGCCCAAAAAAGGGGCATTCCAGGGCATGTGTTGGGGAGGAACCGGGGGGCGGGGGACTTATGCAACTTTCAACACTCCTGTGGGTCTCGATCTGGGCAAAAGTTATGCCAAGGAAAAAGCTGGTCTAAGAAAATAATTATCATGGAAATCAATGGGGAGCATTTATTTGCCGGTAGGGGTATTCGTGACAGTTGACTTTTTATTTTCCGCTTGTACATGCAGCTCCCAACTGAGCCAACATTTAGCCAGCCTGGCAGGTTCAAAGAGCAAATGGATGCCATGGAGCTTCCCGCTGGCTCTTCCTCCCCTTCCACCAGCTTACTATGAGTTGGATTGACCTGCCCGTTGTGGACTTCATAGATGGGATGACATTGTGAATAATTGGACACTGCTGCTTGTTATGTCTTGCTTATTATGTATTATTATAAGATTACAAATTATTGCTCATTATTTTGAATTGTATTCATATATTTGATGATGATGATGTTATGCACTTACATTATATAGTTTATTATGCTACATGTTGTAAATTGCCCTGTGGCTTTTTGATAAAAGGGGGTATATAAATGATTAAATAAAATAAGACAAACAACCCAGTTTATTTATTTATTTATTTGTTTGTTTTATTAAATGCATTTCATAGAATCATAGAATAGTAGTGTTGGAAGGGGCCTATAAGGCCATCAAGTCCAACCCCCTGTGCAATGCAGGAATCCAAATCAAAGCATTCCCTGCCTTTCCTCCCAGAAGGAGCCCAGGGCAGCAAACAAAAACACTAAAAGCACTCTAAAACATCTTTAAAACAAAAGACATTAAAACACATTCAAGTAAAACACCTTTAAAAAATCTTAAAACAAAACATCTTTAAAAACCATCTTTTAAAAACATCTTAAAAAGCAATTCCAGCACAGAGGGGCAGACTGAAATAACGCCTCTATTTAAAAGGCTTGTTGAAGGAGGAAGGTATTCAGTAAGCACCAAAAAGATAACAGAGATGGAGCCTGTCTAATATTTAAGGGAGGGAATTCCAGAGTGTTGGTGACAAAACACTAAAGGTCTGTTTCCTATGTTGTGTGAAATGACCTTCCTGATGAGATGATATCTGCAGGAGGCCTCACCTGTAGAGCACAGTGATTGACTTACAAGATCTTCATAGTGTATACTCTGATATTGTGTATGCTGTAACTCAGCAGGCATCAAGAGGTCTTTTAAATCTCATCCCACAACAGTTTTTAAATTAAGACATTACTTTTTGGAAACTATGCAGCCAAAGTCCGAGTTTTCATATTCCCATGCTGTACTGAAATTCACCATGATACTGTTTATACCACAAAAGGGAGTTGTTCGAGGAGCACCAGGAAAGAGAGGTGCACATATTATCTTCGTACATCGCACAGTCAACCTGTGGATAGAAAACTTTGTACACAGCAGGTTGCAGCCATCATCATCCAAGGACTCCAAATGCTTGTTGACAGAACACAGGCAGGAAAGAACAAGCAAAACAAGGAGTTTGTTTCCAAGTTTTGTTTTTGTTTTTAAATCATCTACCAACTCTAGTTGTCTCTGAACCCTGCCAGTACTCTTGCTTACACACTTATGCAAATACCATTCTCAAATATGCATACTTGTGCCAACACCATTCCATCATCAATCATTCTCAGGAGTCCAGCTACTAGATATCATTGAAAGGAGTCATGGTCTGAGGTTAGGAGGCTGCCACAGTTCATTAGAAATGTATGTAATTGCCATGATCAGATAGTCAAATGAACACTTGGAAATACATTCCACAGGACAAGAGTAGAAATACAGGTGTGAATAAATAAGAGGAAAGGATTGTTGGGTTAGGCAAAGTTCAAAACCAAAGTGCTTAGCGCACAAGGGGGAAAGCAAACAGAATGTAGCCAGAATATTGAAACTTGGAAGCTAATATCTCCCCAAGAAGTTTATTTAGGGCAGTCTTCTCCAACCTGATGCCTTTTAAATGTTTTTAACTACAAAACATCTGGAGGGCACCAGGTTTGTTTGTTTATTTATTTATTACATTTACATACCACCTTTTCTTCCAAGGAGCTCAAGATGGTGTACATGGTTCTCCTGACCCCTATTTATCCTCACAACCACCATGTGAAGTAGGTTAGGCTGAGAAATAGTGACTGGCTTAAGATCACCCAGTAAGCTACATGGCTGAGGGGGGTTTCAAACCCTGGTCTCCCAGGTCAGTCCCAAAGCCTGGAAAATCTTACTTGTAACAAAATTCTACCTTGGAAGAAAAGAGGGATCTATATGTTCCTTATCTTTCTGGTTTGATTGATGGATGTTTTAGCCTATGGATGGAAATGCATGTTACACGTAGTTCCATAATTTTTTTGGAGGAAGGGATGTTTGTTTCTGCAGTGCTGCTACTGAGACTGCAATGCGAAGTTGAAAATCAGAACAGGACGAGAAGGACTTTAGAACTCTCTCTCCCCAACACATTTTTCTGCTGAAAATGAGAGAGATGTGTTAACCTCTCCTAGATAAAAGATACAAGTACCCATATTTCTTCCCAGACGGATAAAAGTAGACAGAGTGCTACAATTTTTAGCAGAAGGTTTAAAGAAGGACTTCTTGACCCATGCTAGCCTTCCACTTCAAATGCCGCACAGTATATAAAATTCCCCTCCCTAAATATTGCAGAACTACATGCAACACCCTCAGCTAAAGGACCCAGGTTCAAGACCTTATAGAGACAGTAGAAAAAGTGATTCTCAGACTTAGACAAGTCTATATGAGATTTTTAATGGCTTAAACTGAAGGCAAAATGTGGCAATTTATACTCCCTAGAATACTGTTAGCAGAAAAGGGAGTTGTGACTGGACAAAGTTAGTGAAATAAGATGGTACTGCAAGGTTAGTAAAATCACAGTGTTAAGTAGGATTTATTTATTACTTATTTATTTAAGACATTTATATGCCACTTAATTATTAGCATTTCTAAGCGGTGTACATAAAAATAAATCATAAAAAACAATAAAAATTCATCTTAAAATGGACCACTACCTTAAAATGTCTTCCACTACTATCTGTACCTTTCTCTGGGGTGAATGTCCTCTGAAATAGAGTTTTGTTACAAAGCTGCTCCCACATATATCTCTATAAAATCAGGCTCCTTTTTAAAAACAAAAAGCAAAAACACAACCATCTTTGTTGTTTGATTAGCTCTTGTTGTTGTTATGTGCCTTCAAGTCAATTACGACTTATGGCGACCCTATGAATCAGTGACCTCCAAGAGAATCTGTTATAAACCACCCTGTTCAGATCTTGTAAGTTCAGGTCTGTGGCTTCCTTTATGGAATCAATCCATCTCTTGTTTGGCCTTCCTCTTTTTCTACCCCCTTCTGTTTTTCCTAGCATTATTGTCTTTTCTAGTGAATCATGTCTTCTCATGATGTGTCCAAAGTATGATAACCTCAGTTTCATCATTTTAGTTTCTAGTGACAGTTCTGGTTTAATTTGTTCTAACCCCAATTATTTGTCTCTTGACTTTAATAAGGATGCAGACATACTAGAACAAGTTCAGAAGAGGGCAACAAGGATGATTAGGGGACTGGAAAGAAAGCCCTATGAGGAGAGACTGAAAGAACTGGGCATGTTTAGCCTTGAGAAGAGAAGACTGAGGGAAGATATGATAGCACTCTTCAAGTACTTGAAAGGTTGGCACACAAAGGAGGGCCAGAATCTCTTCTCAATCGTCCCAGTGTACAGGACACGGAACAATGGGCTCAAGTTACAGGAAGCCAGATTTCGTCTGAACATCAGGAAAAAACTTCCTAACTGTTAGGGTGGTATGACAGTGAAACTAATTACCCAGGGAGGTGGTGGGCTCTCCAACACTGGAGGCATTCAAGAGGCAGCTGGACAGCCACCTGTCAGGTATGCTTTAAGATGGATTCCTGCATTGAGCAGAGGGTTGGATTCAATGGATAGGACCCTTCCAACTCTACTAATGATTCTATGATTCTAATGAAACATGTAATGTAAATGTACTGCCTTCAAGTCAATTCTGACTTACGGCAACCCTATGAATAGGGTTTTCATGAGACTGAGAGGCAGTGACTGGCCCAAGGTCACCCAGTGAGCTTCATGGCTATGTGGGGATTCGAACCCTGGTCTCCCAGGTCGTAGTCCAACACCTTAACCACCACACTACACTAGCTCTCATTAATGAAACATGTACCAGAATATTAATGCACAAATCATTGGGGGAAGAGGGTGGGTTATAAATTTAATTAAAAATAATAATGAATATTGTTGTTGCTATTTGCCTTCAAGTCAGTTTCAACTTATGGCAACCCCATGAATCAGTGACCTCCAATAGTAACTGTTATAAACCACCCTGTTCAGATCTTGTAAGCTCAGGTCTGTGGCTTCCTTTATGGCATCAATCCAGGTCTTGTTTGGTCTTCCTCTTTTTCTATTCCCTTCTGTTTTTCCCAGCATTATTGTCTTTTCTAGTGAATCCTGTATTCTCATGATGTGTCCAAAGTATGACAACCTCAGTTTCATCATTTTAGCTTCTAGTGACAGTCCTGGTTTAATTTGTTCTAACACCCAATTATTTGTCTTTTTTGTGGTCCATGTTATCTGCAAAGCTCTCCTCCAACACCACATTTCAAATGAGTTGATTTTTCTTTTATCCCCTTTTTTCACTGTCCAACTTTCAGATCCATACATAGAGATCAGGAATACCATGGTCTGAATGATCCTCACTTTAGTGTTCAGTGATACATCTTTGCATTTGAGAACCTTTTCTAGTTCTCTCATAGCTTTCCTCCCCAGTCCTAGCGTTCTGCTAATTTCTTGACTATTGCCTCCAATTTGGTTAATGCCTGTGCCAAGGTATTTATAATCCTTGACAAGTTCAATGTCCTCACTGTCAACTGTAAAGTTACATAAAAGAATGCATGGAGTGGACTTTGCAATCTAGCCTCACCCACCGCCATCACGCTTTCCCAAAATCCACACATTCAATGGACCATGGAGGGAGTGTTAAGCAGGTATAGATGTACGTGGGTGGAGATCCTTCATGCAAGGAGAGACTCTGCCCAATTGTGGAGGACATTTATGTGAACTCCGCTAGAGTAAAACTCCAACTTGTCTTGTTCAACTTGAAATACAATTAATCAAACTCCAGTTGCAAAATCTGCACAGTACACCTGCCTGAGCATTTAAAGATTTGATGTGAAGATTAAACATAAGCCTCAACTTGCCGTAGAAATCACATATTAATTTGTCATTTAATTTTATGTAAATCTTACTATTTGCACTTTGTTCTTAGTTCACAAGATTTGAGATCAAAACATTATTTTTATTTCTATGCTGAAAAAGAATGTTGGCTGGAATCCTTGAGAAACCTTGTAATTTTATTCATTCATCAAGTCAACTATACTGATGGCTGATGAAAGTGAGATTTCTGAGCAGAAAGTGACATTTCTGAGCAGAGTTAACAGTGAAAGAACATTTAAAAATACAGTCCACAGTCACAATCCAGATGGGCATATCAGTTCCATCCACAGTGTATTTGAATTTACCCAAGAAGTTGCCACTCAGAACCCTCAAGCTGCTTTTTACATTCCCCTCAAGTTCCAAAAGCAGCTTGGCAATTGGTGGAAGAGCTTTTTAAAAGAACAAATTTGAGGAAACATAGGAAGCTGCCTTATGCCAGGTCAGACTATTGATCCATCTAGCCCTGTATTGGCTGCATTTGCACATAACACTAAGACATAAAGTATGGTTTAGTATGCCATACTGTGAATTAGTTGTGTGCTGTTGCTCCTGAGCACTCCTGCTTTGCTCTTCCCTTCACACAATCAGGTGAACAAACCATGAAGAGGCTAATTTAGGATAATGTCTGAATCCAGGATTGTGGCTTGTTTTGGCCTCAGTCGCTAGCCAGCCTTTGTTGTTGGCTTAGCAATCATGGTTTGTTAGGGCAAAACAAATCATGGGCTTCACGTTCACCTAATCCCGTCATGGTCTCTTTACCTTTACCCACACATGTGAAGTGGGTGTGCTTGTATGGCTTACTAAACCATACCTGGCTTAGCACAGGACTAGGGAACCTGGGAACTTCCAGATGTTGCTGGACTCCATTTTTCTTGAGCCCCAGTTTGCATGGCCAATGGTCAGGGATTATGGGAATTGTTGTCCCGGAATATCTGCAGCACCACAGGTTCCCTGTCCCTGGTTTAGTGCTATGCACAAACAGGGCCATTGTCTACTCTGACTGGAAGCATCCAGGGTCTCATGCAGATAATTTCCCCATCAACTACTACCATATTCTTTTAATTGGAGATGCCAGTGATTAAACCTGGAGGCCTTATGCATGGAAAATATGTGCTCTACCACTGACATATATCATACATTAAACTTCCAGAGAGTTAGCTATGTTAGTCTCTTGTGGCAAAAACAATGAAAGAGTCTTGTAGCACCTTAAAAACTCACAAATTTATTATGGCATAAGCTCTTGTGAACCCAAGCCCATATCACATTGCATCTGATGAAGTGAGGTTTAATGCACGAAAGCTTTATGCCATAATACATCTGTTCGTCTTTTAAGGTGCCATAAGACTGATTGGTTGGTCATACATTTAATCAGTCTGAATTTTTTATTATATTTATAAATATCTATGTCTGTGTTTCTATATAAAATTGTAAGTTGCCTCACAAGTCCTCTTCTCTTGTTTTTTTTAATAAGAATGTTGGTTTTTTGCTCAAGAGAGCAAAATAGTTTTGATTTCCACAGAGGTTACCTATTGAGAGAACCAACTCCCTACCCCCATTGGTCCACCACAGAAACTTCACATGTATCATGGCACTAGTTGCTACTAGTTACTCAAACAATGTCATAATAACATCTGAATTTTATTCATTTCAGGCCCAATGTACCGGCTCTTGGCAATTATCCTTGAAACCTAATGAGCTGAATAAGAAAACTTTAACATGGCTAAAAATGAATTATTAAACAAGTCAAAAATCAATTAATTATTAAATGTGTCACCAATAATTGCCTGGTACAGTGTAACACTAAGTATAGAATATAAAAAGAAAAAGAAATGTTGTGGCTATTATTAAAGAGTTGCGCTAGGATAGTAATAGAGAAGTAATCTCATCTCAACCACCTTGGCCCTCTGTCTTGCCAGGTGGGTACAAATGAGCTGCTATAACAATTATGGATATAATGTTCTCTGCTGCTCAAGAGAGCAGGGCTTATATATAACAGGCTTAAGTTACAGAAGGATTTGGTTGAGCATTGGGGGGGAAATATCTTGACAGTTTTACAATATAACATTATTTAAAAGCATGGTGGTTGGCCCCTCACAGGAGGCTTTAGCTCCATGGCCATGTGTCCTATTTTTACAAAGGACAATCCTCTATTTAAAAAGCTGTTGGGTCTCAGTCCGGTTTAAACATAAAGAACTCTAAGCACCTTGTCTGCAGACTGAGCAGGCACACAGATCACCTGGTTCTAATCTTCCTCAGTATGGCGAGACATATATTGTATTTCTGTTTAAATTATAAAAAAATTCCATATTTGTGTCTAGACATATACATTAGCATTAGCAAATTTAATGAAAATAGTCGTCCTTTTTGGGGATGAGAGGCCATCCTATTAACAAGGTATCACAAAAACAACAAGTTTTTAGAGCCAGTTACTTGACAAAATTAATGCCAGTCTCCCTAAGAAATGATTTTATGGAATTACGTTTCCAAGTTATGCCAACTGCAGAATTAGATGGAAGTTACCAAAAGGTGCCATTTGAAAATAGATTGTGTATCTGTGACCAAGCTCATGTGGAGGACATTGTTCATTACATGTTAATGCTCCCCCTCTATGGGCACCCAAGAGAGAGATTCCTGAAACCTCTGTTGTCTCAGTGAAGTAGGAATGCTCTAATAGAATCAGTACAATTTCTCCTGAGCAATACTAACAGCCACGTGACATACAAAGTGGCTCTTTTTGCGCTTGCTGCGAAAAAGATCAGAAGGAAAGAACTAGATAAAATGGCAATAAACTGTTTGGGAGATTCAGATTTTTAAATTGAGCTCGCCGATGCTAATTTTGAATTTTTTTTTTTTATACTACAGGTCACAACAACTTGTTCTTTGTATACTTTTACATACTTCTGTATGTTTTTATATTTTATGTTTTCACATTTTAATGTATTTGTCATGGCCTTTGGCTAGTACAATAAATATTTTTGAATTGAACTGAACAAGTTTTTAAATTATTTTTAAAAAAAATTTAAGTTGTGTTTTTAAATTGTTTGTGTTTTAAAATTTGTATATTTGTTTTTAATGTTTTTAATTGCTGTAAACCGCCAAGAGAGCTTCAGCTATGGAGCAGTATATAAATGTATTAAATAAATAAATAAATAAGTTTTGTAAAAATACAGGATAAACTATTTCCAGCAGAAATTGTCATTCATAGCTATGAATTGCTGATGCTTCATTAATGGCTTGCCCGGTCTCTGCCTTGTATTTTGTATACAAAGAAAAGTTACTATTAGATAGGTTAAAATGAAAATGAGTCAAGGGGTGTATGTACTTTAAAAAAAAAATAGACCTTCCAGGCAGAGATCACAGTGAGATCTCAGTAATAGTAAGAATATTCCTGTAATGCTGGATAAAAAAAGGTTAAAAGGAGCATTCAACCTATAATAGCTTAGGGAGAAACCTTTTATTTCATGGGGTCTTCCTAAGACATGGTTCACTAACTCCCACTCACAGTGCAAGATGCAGCAGAGATTACAACCACAATGGAAACCAAATGGAGCACAGAAATAGCGCACAGGAACTCAGGGAAATACGTTTTGATATTCAGCATGACTTTCAAAGCTTTGTTATAATTGAAACTCTCAATACTGTACATTTTACTTTTTTTTCTACAAGTTTACCTTGCGTTGGTTTTTTAAAAAAACCTTTAAGTCAGGTAGTAAAACAGAATAATATGTTACCATCTCTAAACAAAAACAAAACCCCTCAGGAGAGAGGGGTAAGCAGGATGTCCGTATGTCTCAGAAGCACATCCAACCCAATGCAGCCCCTGAGATTCTCACACTGAGAGGGTAGTATACAAATATAACACTGCATACCCAAGTCCAAAGGAACTTTAAATTTCCACACTACTTGAAATGAAATGGATTGCCTTCAAGTTGATTCTGACTTATTGTCCAGTTCAGAGTGAGAACCACCAGTCGGAGACGAGGGTGCAATCAAGTCTTGTTTTATTAAAGTAATGGATACATCAAAGGCTGTGAGCCTCATAGAAACCCCTATGCTAACTCACTACAATCCCTAACTGCACTCTAGACATCCTCTGCAACTTGTGAGGAAAGTTGACTCAGTGCCCAATTCCAGGCGCGGTAGTTTCAAATAGGAGAGGTCTTGGGGCGTAACCTCTCACTCCGTCGCACACATGCCTCCTTCTGCCCTGTCCGCTTCTCCCGACGTCATGAGCATGGGGGGGGGGCGAGCCTCCGAGGGCTCACCGGAAAGCACAGGTTTCTGATTGGCAGGCGGGAGAACGGAGGGCGGGGAAGCATCAGGCGTTTCTAAGATACTGCGTGGTGAAGGAGGAGTGTCTGCTCTCTCAGGAGCATCCCCCAACAGTCCCGTGGGAGTGCTGGGGGGCTGAGTGCTGTCCCATTGAGGGGCAGGTCCTGCCATGGGAACTGGCGGGGCGGGCGACTCACTCTCTTCCCCAAGGTCATGGTTAGACTCAACAACAGCTGTATCGTCCATGCTCCCTAACGGCTGAGGCTTCTGAAACTCATGCCTTCCCCCTCCTTCCTCGGGAAGAAGGCTGGGTCCGTCACCCCTGGGCTCAACACTTATGGAGACCCTATGGATAGGGTTTTCATGGTAAGCGGTATTCAGAGGTGGTTTACCATTGCCTTCCTCCAAGGCTGAGAGGCAGTGACTGGCCCAAGGTCACCCAGTGAGCTTCATGGCTGTGTGGGGATTCAAACCGTGGTCTCCCAGGTCCTAGTCCAACACCTTAACCACTACACACTACCAGAGCTTGGAAAAGTTACATTTTTGAACTACAACTCCCAGCATGGCCACTGGATTGGGCTGATGGGAGTTACAGTTCAAAAAAGTAAGTTTTCCAAGCGCTGCTACTACAGAGAGATCTAAAGCAGGGCTGTGGATGTCAATTCAGCCACCAGGCTAGATCCTGACCTCCCAAACTTCCCCACAGGCCATTTTGTCAGGTAGGCAGGGCCAGATGCTGGCTATGATACACTATGATCCACAGTATAGTGTATCCAACAGCAGAAAGCTATGACCAGGATGCCTCATAGCAGAGGTGTCTAATTTGTTTCCAGATTTCCCAAATGTTCTACTCTCTACCTCATTTCCTATGCTGCAAGTCTCAGGCACGCACCTTAGCCAATGATGTTACAGAGATTGTGACATCCCCTGCTGGCAGCCTAAACCTGAGAATAATACTCAAAGTCTCCTTTCTACTCCATGATCCAGTAGTTGATGGGTGAGTTAGTTATATTTAGACCCTGCTTTTCAGTCAAGAAGTGTCTATGTATACAGAAAAGAAAAGAAGGAATAATGTATAGAATTTTGAATATTTTTTCACAAAATAAAATAAACAAACAAACAAACATGGCATAGCACAAACATGGACAGCAACAAAAAGAAAAATAATTAGAACCTATACATAAAACAAACAGGAAACAAAATCTACAGCACAAACAATAAAATCAGTCAAATCATGTCCTTTTTTGAATTCCTGTTTAGCTAGCTTCTCCCGATTTACAAATTATCATTCAGGAAACTAGCTCAAGGAATGACTATCCCCTCCCCCACAACTACAGAAACAAGTAAAATATAAAATCACATATAGATCATAGTTATTTATTTACAGGGCTCAGATATAGCCTCAAGGGACGGGTAAGATCTTTTAATCTGCAATTAACACCACACCAAAAGATTTAGATTGTGTAACAAGGCCTGACATTGCTGAAAGGTATAACACAATGAAACTTTACGACTCATTGAACTTAGAAACCTACCCTTTGTAGACAAAAGAGGATTATTATTTATTAGCAATGGCACATGAAGAAGGTAGAGGGACATCAATGCGGGATGGGGATGGGGTGGGACAAGGTGGAGGCACCCCGGGTCGATGGTAGCCATGTACGTGCACCTGCAGACACCAGTGCCACCAACATGGACCGCCACTGACTTTGCACCTCGCCCAGGGCCATCACCATCATGGCAAACATAGCAACATGCTCCACCCCCATGCACCACTTCTGTTATTTATTGAAGATTTGTAGGCCACTTTTAAGAGCAAACTCTCTCAAGGTGTTTTACATCATAAAATATTAAAATACAGTATAATACAAGGCAAAACGATCAAACACTAATAAAACTAGCAGTAGCAAAACCACATCCTGCCTGAGATTACTTGTATAATCACTTGATGTAGACTGACAAATCTTTTCTCACAATACATTTTAGAGCACTGAGCTACTGGGTGGGAAAACTATTATTATTGCTCCCACGATTCATTTTATTTATTTATTTTATTAAATTTATATCCTGCCCTTTCTCCCAGAAGGAGCCCAGTGTGGCAAGATCTATTGAGATAAAAATGCAGTTCCACTGTGTCTTTTAAAGACACATTCATAACTTGAAATAAAACATCTTCTGGAAACAAAAAATGGCATATGTACATCAGGTAGATGTGACAGAAGATAACAACATGTACATCTCTTAACCACCTGACCATCACAAACTGACTTCATGAAAGCTGCTACTACATACTATATTCTTTGCCTACATTATAAATGCCTATGCGTGCATATACTGCGGATACAAGTTTCACAAAGTACAGTATTTTCAGCTTTCTGTGTTTGGTATCTATGACTGAATTAATTTGGCCAATTATCTTCCTGGCTGTTAAAACACTTGGTTTAATGTCAAGTGGTTTATTTTTAGAAGTTATCTTGTTCAAATGAATAGAAATTAATAGAAAACAACATTAAAACCAGAGTGTAGGCCAAGTTTACCTTCTCAATCAGTGAAAGAAAGTGCATGTACAAAAAATAAAGGGTTATATCCAATGTAGCACTCACGGTCCTGTTAGTGCAGGGATTACCGCTAGTTCAATAGGACTTCCTTCCCTGCACATCCTCTAAATCTGTGCTAGGGGTTCCTCCAACACTCAAGAACAGATTTGGGGAGGGTGCAGGGCATGTATGGGAGGAGGAGAGAGGAAGTGCTGTTGCGCTAGTGGTAATTCTTGCACTGACAGAATGTGTCAGCTGAATATTGCCCAAAACAATGCCTGTGTAAAAATTAATGACAAGTGATTTCTATATAGCTTCATAGCCAATTGATAAAAATACAATCTCAGCCCTGGTGACACATGCCCCCATGGGTTGTATCCAACTTCCACTCATGCAACACAATTACCCCTCCCTCTCCTCCCCCTGAGCACCCTCTCCAAATCTGATCTGGGGATTCCTCCAACCCTCCAGATTTAATGGTGGTGCAGGAGAGGACAGAAAGGGGAGGGTCCATTGGATTTAACCCTGTGTTGCTAAGAAAAGATGACCCTTTTCTTCTGTACTACTACAGTCTCCAAGATGGCCCAAATGAAGATGTGAGAACACCACTGAGACCACATTCATACCATATGTTTATTCCACTTTCAACAGTGATGGCTTCCCCCACAGAATCTTGGGAACTGTAGTTTGTGAAGGGTACTGAGAGTTGTTAAGAGACTCCTATTCTCTTCACAGAGCTACAATTCCCAGAGTCCCTCTTCCCAGAGAACTATTGGAATTGTAGCTCTGGGAGGGGAACAGAAGTCTCCTAACAACTCTCAGCACCCTTCATGAACTACACTTTCCAGGATTCTTTAGGAGAAGCCATGACTGTTTATAGTGGAATAATAGTGGAATAAATGTATGGTGTGGATGTGGTCTGAGTATGGAGATGTTCAAAGTGGGTGCTCCGTATCGATGGAACACTCTTGGCCAAAGAAAACAGAAACACCTTTAGAAAATTATTTCTATCAGGCATATTTTCTATTTGTGGTTGGACGTTAGTATGGTTTTACTGCTATATTTTATCAATATTGGCAAAAGAAAAGTCCTTAAGGCAGTGCAGAATATAAATACAAATAAAATGACTCAAAAGACTGGTATTTCCCCCAAATGTTTGAGGATCCTTTGAGATCTGTTACACTGAAAAGGCACATCTCATGCGTATATGCATTTGTGACAGCCTACTGGAAAAAGGTTGGGCTATCACTTTCACCTCAATTTATCCTTTACTCAGAGAAGGAAAACCATTTCTCCAATATAATGAGACAAAGGAGCTGAACACCACTTCAATTTGACTTGACCTGTCAGCCATCATAAGCAGCAGCCCCTGTAAAGTACTGCAAGTCCTCAGGTGTGCTGAACCTGTAAATGAGCTAACTGAACATTCATATTCTTGCAAAAAGCATTTGATAAAAAGGGGCTCCATAAATTCACTGACTTGGAAAACCTGATTTCCTTGAGAAATTTAGTTACCATGACAATTTATAACAAGATGTTGCTCCAGAAAAAAAAAATGATTGGGTGGGGAGGAAGAGGACAGGAAAATTGACTGAGGATACTGATTAATATGCTGGCAAGTTGCATCTGAATTTAAAGTTTTTTTTCCAGCCTAAGAGGCCCGTTAATATTTCAAGAACCTCAGCAACGTGCTTCAGTTGCAAGGTAAGTTGTATGATAAATGTGTTCTCCAATCTGTGCACCAGTCAAGCAGCTATAAAAATCAGAATAATTCATGCAAAAATTTCCATTATGTTTCTAAACACACTTATTTACATTTTAAATCACACAGCACACAATATGAAATATCCTTCATTTAGACAGGTGTGAATGAGAAAACAGATGCAACCATTAAGCAAGAAATGATTCAATGAATAGCAACAACAACAATAATAATAAAGGGAGGGCTTTACCACCTCTTGGCTTTAAGGCGTTCAGGTCAACGAGCAACTTACCTGAAAGAACACAGCCATCGCTCCTATTATTCTTTTCTCTTGGATTGCTATCCCAAAGCTGTCAAAGTCATCGGGATTGTAGAAATAAATCTGCATCTGTGAAAAATGGAAGGGGGAAAAAATCATGTTTTTGTGAAACTGAGGCCAGGATGGTGCAGTGAATAATGTGCTGCTTGTAGACCAGGCAGTCCTAAGATTAAATCCCTGGTGGCTCTGTAATGATGCTGGAACCCCCAAACCCAAGGGCTGGAACAAGTCCCCGGGATGGGAGAACATGGATCTAAGCAGAAAAGGCCATGTCAGGGTGACCTTAGCGATGGAAGAATTCTACATGTGGTAACATGGTTACATGCTGGACTACAGGGAAGATGTTAATGCAAGAATATATTTACTAATTTTATTCTATATGGGCAGAATGTCCATTGTCTTGGGGGGCCTCTGTAGGAAACACCCAAGGAAATAGGGAACAAGCCACAACTGAGACAACTGTTTGTCAGCTGAACAAAATAACAGGTATCTTTGGTGCAACATATAGAAAAAGCAAAGAAACATGCCAAGGGTCATGTCTCAGGCTACCCCCTAGAAGCCTTGCTCAAAGCCATGGTGTGAAATTTGTGAAAGCATCATCTCCTATTGATAAGGGAAACTGCCATTGACCTTTGGACTAAAGCCAGGTCAGAGAACCATGGCACCAGACAAGAACAGAGAGAAATCATCATAAAAAAATCCCAAATATGGCTGTGGTTTCTTGCCACCACTCTCTCCCACTGCAACAGAAGCCAACAGCAGGCATGACCTTGGACGTCTGAGAGTCCTGATCTTGTTTCTCTGCTACTGGAGTAAAAGGACTAACCACCTGGTCACCCTGTCTAACACATGTCAGCACCTGATCAACACAGGAGAGACACAACTTGCTCTATATGTGTTTTTATTAGTAGCTTATTACTAAACATGTTGTGCTAATGTGCTTAAATAAACCGATTATTTCACAAACGCTTGGCCCCTAGTGTTGTGTGGTTTTGTCACTGTTCAGCTGGAATCTACGGTAGCATGTGGCTACTGTAATTGGTCTAAGGAGGGCAATTCAGTGGCCTCGTCCACATGCAGTGCTAAGCCAAACGATGGCTTAGTGCAAATGGGATGGCTCCCAAGAAGGAGATCACAGCTGTTTTGCTCCTCCCGAGGCTTTTTAGCTCAGTGCGGCACAGCAGCTAAGCAAGCCAAGGTTTGGTTTAGGGTGTCATCCAAATCCTGGTTTGTGGTTTTAAGGTATCTCCTCCTTAACCGTGACCTGTAACTATAGGACAGTCTTAGGCTACTGACTGCAGTTAGACCTTAACCACAAATCCAAACCTTGGTTTTGCTGCTATGCTGGGCTAAGCAGCCCAGGGAGGAGCAAAGTGGGTGCGAGCTCCTCTCCGGGAGCCGGCACATCTGTGTGGTCATGGTAAGGCATGACAGGCGAACCAGGCCAGCGTTCCAATCTCACTGCGTAAAACCTGGATGCATCTTTCTCTCTCTTTCTCTCTACTTTGCAGAATTCAAAGGTCTAGATGACAATAACAAAATGTAAAGAGCTGTTTCAACTTGTATGTCACAAACTTATTCAGACTAATAAAGTAAAAAAGCTTTTAACTCTTTTTGCACTTAAGTGGAAGCACCAAATCATGTCATAATATGAATCTAGGACTGCTTTGAAAACTGCAGCTTCTTTTTTGCAGGCTCCCAGCTCTATATTCTGTCATTTTCACCCTGGGCTCCTACTGGGAGGAAAGGCGGGATATAGATCTAATAAATAATAAATAAATAAATTTTCATTATGACAAATGCTGGCTGAGCAATACGAACTAGGGCAGAGAAATGCTCCCCAGATTTTAAAGGGGAGATTGTTTATGATGAGATGTATGTGCAGCCTCCCCTTCTCCAAGTAGGGATTACATAGTCCATGTATGGATCAAAACAACACTTTAAGGCTTTGAAAAATAAGGTTTATATTTGAATCTACTGCAATTCTCAGGAGTATCTGATTATCAGGTGTCTACAGACAGTTAAGCATCGCATGTTTTTCTTCGATATCTTTTATGTACAGAGAAGATACAAGTATAAAACAAGAAAGCACTTTTAAGCTAAACAGCAGCTAGACAGAGTAGTTGTCATGGAGCTACACTGTTGAGCTACGGTGATGTATTGCTTACGCAAATATGAAAGCAATCAAGGAACAGCTTTACTCCATCTGCTCTCCTCCAGGAGCCATCTTAATTTATTAACAGAAATGCACTGCAAATGAGGACCATACATATAGGCAGAAACATGTGGATGGCCTTCTGTGCTTTATAACTGACACCTGTGCATTGACTACTCCCATATTAACAAAGCCTTGTAGTGTCAGCAACACCCGCAGTTCAATATCTTTCCTCTATTCACATAGGAGAGCTTCATTCCTATTCTCAGGACCGGCTCCAGGTTTCTGGGGCCTTGGAGCACAGGCTATCAGTGGGACCCTTGGCCCCACCCTTTTCTCCTCAAACCACACTCCTTCCTCTTGGGCCCACCCCTCTAAACTAAAACACATTTCAATCAACATAGGAACCCCTTATCATCAAAGAAAAATGCAAATTTTAGTACTTCACTAGTTTTCTTTGTAATATTTTTGTCCACAGTATAACTTAGAGGTAGTTTAATCCTGCACATACTTACCTGGGAGTAAATCCCATTGAACTAATTGGGGCTTACTTCTGAGTAAACACATATGCATGATTGAACTGTCAGAGGTACAACTTAAGAGACATGACTTAGGTAAACAGAAAATGCACATATTAAAGTAATCCACTAGAATAAACGTTATCCCTTCTCCTGCAGTTAGAAATGTAGTCTTCTTGCATAGAGTTTAGTTAAACTATGGAATTCGCTCCCACAAAAAGCAGTGATGGGCACCTACTTGGATGGCTTTAAAAGAGGATTAGACAATTTCATAGAGAATAAAGCTATCAACGGCACTTAGCCACAATGGCTATATTCTATCTTCATTGTCAGAGACAGTATGCTTCTGAATATCAGTTGCTGGGAATCACAACTGGGAGAGTGCTGGTGCACTCAGATCCTGCCTGTGGGCTTCCCTTTAGGGCACCTGGCTGGCCACTGTGAGAACAGGACGCTGGACTAGATGGGCCCTAGCAGGTTCTTCTTATGTTCTTGTATGTATTGAAACAAAGAACAAAAATTACTTTTGGAGCCTTACAGACCAAGGATAGCCAACATGGTACCCACCAGATGTTGTTGGACTACAGTTTCCATCACCCCTGATAATTGGTTATGCTGTCTGAGACTGATGGGAATTGTACTCCGACAACATCTGCAAGGCGCCGTGTTGACTACCCCTGTTATAGACTACCCCATTAGATTAATACAACTCCCTACCCACCTACATTATTTCAAACATGTCCAGAAGAGTGTGTCTTAAACTCTACATCTGACAGTGTTTTCCTTTCAGAGGTAGAAAATAATCTGCAATCCTATACACTCACCCATGTAACTGAATCCAGAGTAGGCATATACAGGATTAGACTTCACCAGAAAACATTTTAGCATTTCAAGGACTGCACTTTCTTAAGGTGCACAGGATATAAATTCAGAAGAACAAAATTACCACAGCCCTAACCACAAGTGCCAAAGACACTTGAAGAGAGACACTGCTTACAAGTGCCTGTACGCTAATGCTAGGAGCCTGCGAACCAAGATGGGAGAACTGGAGTGCTTGGTCTTAGAGGAGAGCATTGATATAGTGAGCATAACGGAGACCTGGTGGAATGGAGAAAACCAGTGGGATACGGTTATCCCTGGATATAAACTATATCAGAAGGACAGGGAAGGACGTATTGGTGGCGGAGTCGCTCTATACGTGAAAGAAGGCATTGAATCCAGCAAGCTCGAAACCCCAAAAGAGGCAGACTCCTCCACAGAATCATTGTGGGTGGTGATACTATGCCCCAGGAGGGACTTAATACTGGGAACGATCTATCGTCCCCCTGATCAAAATGCTCAGGGAGACCTTGAGATGAGATATGAAATTGAGGAAGCATCCAAACTAGGAAATGTGGTAGTAATGGGTGACTTCAACTACCCGGACATAGACTGGCTGCATATGTGTTCCAGTCATGACAAAGAAGCAAAGTTTCTAGATATTCTAAATGACTATTCCCTAGACCAGTTGGTCATGGAACCAACCAGAGGGACGGCAACCCTGGACTTAATCCTCAGTGGGGACCGGGACCTGGTGCGAGATGTAAGTGTTGTTGAATCGATTGGGAGCAGTGACCACAGTGCTATTAAATTAAACATACATGTAACTGGCCAATTGCCAAGAAAATCCAACACGGTCACATTTGACTTCAAAAGAGGAAACTTCACAAAAATGAGGGGATTGGTAAAAAGAAATATTAGAAGCTCAACTGGAGTGCATACCGCAGATCAGAAAAGGTACCGCCAGGGCCAAGAAGATGCCAGCATGGTTAACGAGCAAAGTCAAGGAAGCTCTTAGAGGCAAAAAGTCTTCCTTCAAAAAATGGAAGTCTTGTCCGAATGAAGAAAATAAAAAAGAACACAAACTCTGGCAAAAGAAATGCAAGAAGACAATAAGGGATGCTAAAAAAGTATTTGAGGAGCACATTGCTAAGAACATAAAAACCAACAACAAAAAATTCTATAAATACATTCAAAGCAGGAGACCATCTAGGGAGACGATTGGACCCTTGGATGATAAGGGAGTCAAAGGTGTACTAAAGAACGATAAGGAGATTGCAGAGAAGCTAAATGAATTCTTTGCATCTGTCTTCACAGTGGAAGATATAGGGCAGATCCCTGAACTAACATTTGCAGGAAGGGATTCTGAGGAACTGAGACAAATAGTGGTAACGAGAGAGGAAGTTCTAAGCTTAATGGACAATATAAAAACTGACAAATCACCGGGCCCGGATGGCATCCACCCGAGAGTTCTCAAAGAACTCAAATGTGAAATTGCTGATCTGCTAACTAAAATATGTAACTTGTCCCTTGGGTCCTCCTCCGTGCCTGAGGACTGGAAAGTGGCAAATGTAACGCCAATCTCCAAAAAGGGATCCAGAGGGGATCCTGGAAATTACAGGCCAGGTAGCTTAACTTCTGTCCCTGGAAAACTGGTAGAAAGTATTATTAAAGCTAGATTAACTAAGCACATAGAAGAACAAGCCTTGCTGAAGCAGAGCCAGCATGGCTTCTGCAAGGGAAAGTCCTGTCTCAGTAACCTATTAGAATTCTTTGAGAGTGTCAACAAGCATATAGAGGTGATCCAGTGGACATAGTGTACTTAGACTTTCAAAAAGCGTTTGACAAGGTACCTCACCAAAGGCTTCTGAGGAAGCTTAGCAGTCATGGAATAAGAGGAGAGGTCCTCTTGTGGATAAGGAATTGGTTAAGAAGCAGAAAGCAGAGAGTAGGAATAAACGGACAGTTCTCCCAATGGAGGGCTGTAGAAAGTGGAGTCCCTCAAGGATCGGTATTGGGACCTGTACTTTTCAACTTGTTCATTAATGACCTAGAATTAGGAGTGAGCAGTGAAGTGGCCAAGTTTGCTGACGACACTAAATTGTTCAGGGTTGTTAAAACAAAAAGGGATTGCGAAGAGCTCCAAAAAGACCTCTCCAAACTGAGTGAATGGGCAGAAAAATGGCAAATGCAATTCAATATAAACAAGTGTAAAATTATGCATATTGGAGGAAAAAATCTGAATTTCACATATACGCTCATGGGGTCTGAACTGGCGGTGACCGACCAGGAGAGAGACCTCGGGGTTGTAGTGGACAGCACGATGAAAATGTCGACCCAGTGTGCGGCAGCTGTGAAAAAGGCAAATTCCATGCTAGCGATAATTAGGAAAGGTATTGAAAATAAAACAGCCGCTATCATAATGCCGTTGTATAAATCTATGGTGCGGCCGCATTTGGAATACTGTGTACAGTTCTGGTCGCCTCATCTCAAAAAGGATATTATAGAGTTGGAAAAGGTTCAGAAGAGGGCAACCAGAATGATCAAGGGGATGGAGCGACTCCCTTACGAGGAAAGGTTGCAGCATTTGGGGCTTTTTAGTTTAGAGAAAAGGCGGGTCAGAGGAGACATGATAGAAGTGTATAAAATTATGCATGGCATTGAGAAAGTGGATAGAGAAAAGTTCTTCTCCCTGTCTCATAATACTAGAACTCGTGGACATTCAAAGAAGCTGAATGTTGGAAGATTCAGGACAGACAAAAGGAAGTACTTCTTTACTCAGCGCATAGTTAAACTATGGAATTTGCTCCCACAAGAGGCAGTAATGGCCACCAGCTTGGATGGCTTTAAAAGAAGATTAGACAAATTCATGGAGGACAGGGCTATCAATGGCTACTAGCTGTGATGGCTGTGCTCTGCCAGCCTAGTCAGAGGCAGCATGCTTCTGAAAACCAGTTGCTGGAAGCCTCAGGAGGGGAGAGTGTTCTTGCACTCGGGTCCTGCTTGCGGGCTTCCCCCAGGCACCTGGTTGGCCACTGTGAGAACAGGATGCTGGACTAGATGGGCCACTGGCCTGATCCAGCAGGCTCTTCTTATGTTCTTATGTTCTTATGTTCTTAATGCTGTACCAACCACAACTACCAACTGCTGCTTATGTACATATATTGTCTCAGCCTAAGATACCTCACAGGGTTGTAGCAAAGATAAAATGGTGAAGGAACGGCAATGCATGCGGCATTTGGAAATCAAAAGTATACCCGGGGGGGGGCACATACAAGTAATAAGGTATCTGACAGACAGAATGTTAGCAGGTGAAACTTTCCCCATAATTGTATTTCCATATTAGAAAAGATTTACCCCATTTAATTTCTGCCTGCCTGTTAAAGGTACAAGAGCAGTGCTCTCTTGCAATGCCAACCGTAAACCATGCAAAGAACTCAAAATTAAAAGAAAAATAACCACAGAATTTGAGCAATTTGAAAATATATTTTAATATAGATAATTTTAAAAGAACATCTGTAGCTGTATAATTCTCAGGCAAAAAGAAGTGATGAGACACTAGACATAAAAACACACACCAAAGCCTTGGCAAACAGCAACAAAAATACTCTGAGCATAAGCATTTTCACATTTTAAATGTTTTACTCATCATTGTTTTTGCTTATTTACTGTCTTGGGACAGTCCCTAACTTTCAGCCTAACCTACCTCACATGGATGTTGTGAAGACCCAGAAGGCAGAATTAAAATGGCTGCAAAAGGAGACTAAGGTTGCAATCCAATACACACCTGGGAGTCTCATTGAACCCAATGTAGCTTACTTCTGAGTAGACATGTATTGAACTGCATGTTAGTCCTTGTATTATAGACATCAAATTTTACTTGCTTTAACCACAGAGATACATCTTTGCACTCTAAAGGGTCATATTTCTCCCCCACACACACAAATTAGCAGAGCTTCAGGGCTTCAATCAGTCCTTATGTGGCCTAATTAGTGAACTCCTATACCCAATTTTGATTTACCTGGGAGTAAGCGCCACTAAATAATGACAGACTTACTTCTGAGTAGATATGCATATATTGTACTGTAAATTAACTATATAATGATTTTTAACAAGTGCCTGAAGAAGTGCCTGTTTGCAACTCTATGCATTTGCCATGTGGTGGGGGATTCTTTAACATCCACTCACATACTGTGAGTAGTATTTGCACAAAGTAACTTCCAGGGAGTACCTGCCGCAGATAAAGATGCATTCTGGTTGTATGGAAGAAAGGAAGGACAGGAAAGAAAACTGGAAGCAGCAGCTCTTTAGGACCCTGGCTGCTTGCTACTGCAACTTCTGCCTGCCTGTGTGATATGAGGCTGCCCACGCTCCACCGGACCTGCGCATCGTCTTTTAATTCTCCAAAACCAGTTCTGCTGGAGGTCCTCTTCCTTGTAGGCAGAATGTGGCCATGGGGAGATGAGGAGGATGCGGGGAGGGGTGTTGTTCCACTTGGCAGCTCCTGTCAACAACTGGAGCTTTTGGTTCTGCTTCTTGCTCTCTCAGCAGCCCTGTTGCTTCTGGGTGGCTAATGAGTGGTGACGGCAGTGCCGGGTGCAAGGGGCTATGGGCCCCCTATCATCCTGGGCCCTCAGCCAGTGCTCCACCTGGCCATGCGCTACCTACCTACTCTTTCTGGCGCTTTGAACAGAGATGCCACATATACTGGCAATTTCCAAAATGAAAAAAAAAGATACTTATTAGTCTGCAACAGTGAGATCACAATAATTGATTGACACATTGGACATTTCATTGGGAATGAAAAAATACAGAAGCTATCCTTCCTGTGCATCATCTGCTGTGAAGGACCTTAACCAAGAGTTAGCTTTTGTAGTTCATGGGAAACTGCCTTATACCAAGTCAGCAGCACACAAGAGAAAAACAGGAAGCATCCATTGGAAAAGGCAAAAAAGGGGAACCAATCTTAAATAAGCTGTAGAGCTATGCACTTTTTGTTAATGCCCACACAGGCCCACACAGGGACTTTTCTACAAATAAATAGTACAACAATTAATAAACCATGCTTAAAACATGTTAAAAACATTGAAACTCAAAGTCACATATTTGTAAGACCCTCCTATCATAACTCCATGGATGATGGCCCATTGGAATGGCAAGGGAAATTGGCTACTTTCAAGGGAGAACCTGTTGATGCATAACATCTTTTTCCTTACATTTGTTCGTAACTAGAATATCTAGTGTTTGCAAAAACCTAGCCCAGACAGTTTTCATTGTGAAATATATACATAAGTAGACATACAGGTAGTCTTTCTAGGACATTGTCACAAACTGTCATCTGTACAACGTCCCCAAATTTCTGTCAGTTACCACTTTCTGTCTTCCTCCTGGAAACAAAAACCTGCCTGAGGCATACAGTGTCCCAAAAATGCATTGGGGTGTATTTACTACCCCAGCCAATGTTACCTGACTGCAGTAGTAAAACACTCCATGGTTGGTTTGTTTTTTGAAGGTCAGGGACAAGTCAACAAAGAGTACTGGAGTCAAATGCACAGAAACGTTCCACCTCTTCTGAATAAGTATTTTCTGGCTTTGGCTTTGGGTATTGTCAAGTATATTTCTTCTGACAGAGATACAATTGTTATCCGGGGCCAACGTATCAGCCCACCATACATCAGAAATCTCATTGGGATAGAAAATACATCCCAAAAACCATGAGTGTAACCTTCTTTCTTGACACTGAATGAAGGTTTAAGACAGAAGGCTTTCCCAGCCCTACCAGGAGATACCACAGTTTGAATCGGGGGCCAAAGCATGTGCTTTACTACTGTGCTACAGCTGTGGCCATAAAACTTCCCTCTAAACCTAAAAAAACCCCTCTCTAATATCTAAAACTATGTCTTGATTTCCAAATGTGAGCCAGGCCTCCCTTCAGAAGCACCAAGTCTGCCATGAGCCTTCTCCAAGACTCTTGGCTAGTACAGCAGCCAGAGTTCTTGGAAGACATACAGAGCAGGAGAGCGGTCCATCCTGCAATGTTTCACAATTGTATATTCTATCACAATCCAACACTGGAACATTCCCATGAAACAAGAGTTCAGTTAACTTTAATAGTCATCACATTATTTCCAATAACCTTCCCTGGACTTTGTCCATCTCCTAATATTTCAAAGTAACCCACTTAACGGATTTTAATCAGCTTTGTTTGAATAATCTTGCTCAACGAATTTTCACATGCTGGGCTGTAATTATGAACACCAGAAATATGCATTGTTTCAGCAAAGATACTCAAAATTCTGAGAATGGTACTAATATGAAATTGCTAGATTGTCAAAAAAAGTGTGCTATATTCTTGAGCCGTCCTTATATTTATGTCTCCTGACAACCACCAATGGGAATTCAGCAGAAAATACATTTACCTAACAGTGCTGGAGGATAAATTTTAATTGTTTTGCCTTCATATTCCCAACCTCACAGATCCTTGGCAATCTCTTACAAATTAACAGCCTCCAGGTCTGGACCACACTCAATTTTCAACATGATACATTCATGCATTAATGTTCAGATTAGAAACAGTTTGGTTTTAGGTTGGATTGCTTGAGCTCCATTTATCTGAAACAAAAATCTCAAGCAATGACTGTAAATTACATTTTACTACTCATTCACAACAAACCAAAACCAAAATTTTCAAATAAAGTATCTAAACATATTCATAGCATGGTAGAAAACAATCTTCAGTAAACTTGGCATATTCCCTAGTATGCAGAAAGCCCTTCAAGACCATTTTTGCTCATAATATTACAAGGAAATTATTTTTTGAAATATTCTATTGGGTAAGTGAGGAGAGGGGCATTGATTGAGACCCAACAATTCACCACTATAAAATACTATGGGTTGTATCCAAGTAGACCCACTGAAATTAACTGACCATTGTTAGTCATGGTCATTAATTCCAACAGGTCTGCTCTGAGTAGGACTGACACTGCATACAATCCAAAGTAAGGATTTTAGGTTTTTCTAGCATTGAAGCCAATTTATTTAAGGTATCCATCACCAATCCCTCCCAAAGCATAACAACAGGAAGAGGTTTCCTATTACAAGAATGAGCCATGGTGAGCTTTAGGTTTGTGCACTCCCTGTTTCCCTCTCATTTTTCATCTCCATAATGAAATTTAAAAAACTACTTCTGCATTCTGTTTTAAACTAACCACAGTTCCCTGCGACAAAGTTTTAAACTATGGTTAGTGATAACAATCAATCTAAATGTAGTATTAGATCCTGACTTGTGGACTGCACCAGCCTACAGTAAGGTTTACTTTAGTACTGATCAGAAATGTGGAGTTACAGCATCATGGTAAATGGTCATCGCCTCATGGCCAGACTTTCTGGAGAACCAGTGCCTCATTCAAATATTGTTGCCCCACACTGATTGCTTTTTGGGGACGTATGGTGTGGTAAGATTAGAGGTGCCTTAGTGGGTACCTGCTAGAGATGTGAAGGTCTGGCGAAAAATGTAACTCCCCTCTCCCCCCCTTTTTATGGACTTGCCATACCTAGTGCCAGCTTGCTACCATTACTCAACATACTTGTATATTTATAAATAAGTTCAGTTTTTGCCCCTTACAAGGAAACTGTAACAGATTGCCCTATAACTACAGCTCAGGGAAGTGAGGAGAACAAAGCACTATAATTTGTTTTATGTGCCTGCTCCTTATTTGACCAAACGGGGGGGGGGGAAACTACATGGTATCAGGAATTTCAATGTATTTCAGCTAATTTGCCATTTATCTGTTATTACCCCTACATATCCAGAAGTATCATACAATTTAAGTTTTCAAGACTTAAGACAGTCAATGCTATAAAGAATCATTAATTGCAGAGGCAATAATTAAATAGGCTGCTGGAGACACAAACTATTTTGGAGAGAATACAGGGCTAAAAAGGACTCCAGGTTCAGAATACTGAAGAAAGTAGTCTGAACTATTCGCTTTGATTCAGTGGAGCTAACTATTGAACAGACTAATCTTTAATTATTATTACCTCTCCCAGCTGCAATGTGGGAAGGAATTATTCTCAACCACCATTTGTTGCTGGATGTGAAATATCTTGCTTGGAACCAAATTGTATGCAAAGTCTCTATATCCATCTAACTAATTTCTTTGTGAGGTTTTAAGCATGGCAAAAATTCAGTTTTATCATGGTGCATTTGATTACTTGTTCTTGTGAGGAAAAAAACAAAAATAAACGCCAGCATGACTTTGCAACCTGAATCCCATGTTCAAAATAAATTTAAAAAGTGTTGATGAAGTAAACACATTTACCAGTTGCATTAGAACTCATGGAATTTTCAGCCACAATCCCACAGAGTGTTAAATATGCTCAAGCCAACTGGGTTGTATCCAATGAAGTCACTGTGTGAAAAGAACACCTTTTGCTTGCACAATGGAACTTCCCTTCCCTCTTCTCCCATCATGTGCCCTATACCCCCAAATCTGCTCTGGGGGTTCCCCCAATCCTCCAGAGCGGATTTGGGAGTCCAGGGGGCACATGGAAGGAGGAGAGGAAGAGGAAGTTCTGTTATGCAAGCGGAAGCCATTCTGCATGTGCAAAGACTTTGTTGGATTCAACCCACTGATTTTAGTGGACTTCAGCATACTTAACACTGTTGGACAGAGACATCTTTTATTAGTGGACTTAGTGATAACATTCTAAAATATGGAGGACCAGAAATGTCAATGGCTTCAGAAGAGGGGGGGGGAAAGAGTTGCTAATTTTTATATCCTATCAAATGTGGACAAGAAGGACAAGGTTAAAGTTATTTCTTCTGTCCTCTAGCATGTGCTACGCCGTGATTTCAGCAGGGACAATGAGGGTCTCTGTGACAGCAGGGTTCAGTGCAGGGAGACCTTTACAAAATCCAACTCCCATCAGGGACTGGATTGAGGATTAGGCTTGCTCTGCCCATCATTCCCCCCCCCTGCTACTTCATTGTTTGTTTGTTCTTTAATATCCTTTAATGTGTTTTTATTTATTTACTACATTCATCACTGTGTTTTACCTTTCTGCCAATGCACTCCAGGCAATTTGCAATTTAAATTAAAGGGATATAAACCAACAGACAAAATACAAAATGGAGAATGCACGGGGAGGAAAGAAACAAAATAGACAAACTCTTACATAAGGTTACACTTGTTATAATGATCAGGTGGAATGGCCACTGAGGATGTCATTTTGGAGAGTGAGGGAGCCAAAAGGCAGTGGATGCCAGCTGGATTAATAGGATGGGCCTTGCTTTTTCTGATGTACCCCAGTGAAATGATGGAACTCACTATCTGTTGTCAGTGGATGGGACTGACTGTCAGTTTGTTCCATCTCCAATGGGGTGGACATTTTGTGCCATTCTTACATCATCTGACCTTTTTTTGCACACCAGCCTCACCCAGCCTGGGGATGGGCAATTTGAGACAGGAACTAACCAACTTGTGGTCTCCTCTCTCATGGCCCAATTCTTTCACATATGAAACAGTGATAGCAGTGACAAAGGCAGGGCAGATATTAGAGCAGCTTCCATACTTATAAGGCAATTGAAGAACAGAGTACTAGCGAGATATTTTGTCCTTCCTACACTATGCATCTGACAGGTTAATTACATTGATTAATTCAAAGCTATCTGCTCTACAGGCAGATGACAGCAGGGTACACACTCCCCACTGTGATCAAGGACAGGAATGGCACTGCAGAGCTAGCTGTACATTCATACACAGGGTTCGACTGGATAATCTTTTAGTCCCTTTTCAACTCTGATGCACATCATGGATCTTTAGTACTGCAACTAAAGTTAAGAATTCTAAAGTTAAGGTTCCCGTTGCAGGAATCTGCTCCAAAACATTGAACTACCATGGGGCAGCCAACATGGCATCCCCCAGATATTGCTGGATTACAACTCCTATCATCCCTGATCATTGGCCATGCTGCCTAGGGCTGATTGGCGTTGTAGTCCACAACATATGGAAGGCATCACAGCTACTCACAGGATTGTGAAGATGCCCCACTTTGGAGTTTCCAGATAGCTGAATGTGAGGAAGTGTTATACCGTGACTGGTTTTATTCAGCTTGACTTTTTGCTTGTTGTGTTAATCATGTGATTTTAAAACTAGATTGTTAACCACCTAGAGGGTATGTTTTGGGACCGTATATAAATATTGTTAACAAATAAATAAATGAAGTGGTCCTGGTCCACTGACGAGTCCTAGCCAGAGCCTTCTACTATCCTTTCATCCTCCCAATTTATTACCATTTCAAGCAACAATGGACCTTTATGTTTATTATTTGTTTAAAATATTTGTGAACAGCCTTTCATCAAAAGATTCTAGGGTGGTGAACAAAAGTGTGAAATGCATACACAATATAAGCTTGCTTTGTTTTCTTGCATGTGTGGCTGATTTAGAGGGGTATTTGCCACCCTATGTGGGGCAGGCCCAAAAGCAAACCTGTGTAAACAGAGAATAGCCCTTCAGTTCCTGAATTATTCCCCAGGATTTTGATGTACTCTCTGAGTTTGCATGGGGAGCCAACCATACTGGATGAAGTGCAGGAGTGCAGACTCTTATGCTTCTCCCAGCATACTTTTAGTCAGCACTCTGCAGCCTTCCCAGCTGCCTATGCTTCCTCATCTGAGAAGGCCTCATGGGTGAAATTACTTCATGAAGTCTTACTCCTGAGCTTTATTTGAAGAAGCTGCCTTATACTGAGTTAGACCACTGATCCATCTGGCTCAATATTGTTTACACTGACTAGCAGCGGCTTTCCAGGATTTCAGATAGGCTTCTCTCCCAGCCCTACCTGGAGATGCTAGAGATTGAATTTGGACCTACTACATGCAAAGCAGATGCTCTATGACTGAATTATGACTCTTCCCCAATCGGAAGCCACAAAGGGAGACTACCAAGCACCTGAAATTGGTGTGGTCACTGGTTTTGTTTTCAAGGGAAATCCAGACCAATGGAGAATAGAGACCACTGCAGAGAAGATCTGTAGAATAAAAGAAAGGACACTCACACACACCCATTGACCACCCTGGACCAGAAGATAAGCACAACAAAAGTCCTTCCTCTTTCATAATTTTTGAACATAATTTCTTTTCTCATAAATTGGTGGGAAATGGTTGTGGGAGGGGAAATGCAGGAGAACATTTGGGCTCAGTGTTAGGCTAGGAAAGACCTTTCTTGGAGAACTATTGGGTAGTGAGCTCCATGAACCAAGGCCTGTCTCAGTACAAAGCAGCTTCATGTATTATATGAATTGCACTACCTCACACAGCTGCCTATATAGCTGTACAGGCTCTGGTTCAATGGATACTAGAACGTGGTTTGTCTGTAACAAAATTGGGTCAATATCAGGATAATACCAGGGCTCCCAGGGCTCACTTTGCCAGATGGAGAAATGGTAAACTTTAGTCAAGACATCTGTAGTAGTGTAGGTGGATGACTACATGCCAGGAAGGTCACAGCTGATTTCAGACACCTATACATTTCCAGATCATGTCACTGTCCTTTGTTGTATTGACTTTGAACATAAAGGAAACTGTCCTGGCAGCCTCCATGTAACAACTCCATGCAAGAGTATATGCAAAAAACTTAAGTCATAAGGTGCTGCTATACAGCATAGTTGTACACACACACAAAATAGCTGCATGTTGCATTCATTTGTATTTTGATAATGCAAACAACTGCTTTAGTGTCTATGCTTTCCAGAACATGAAACTTCTCCCTCCCTCCCACACACACACCCCAAAATTGCTTTGTACTCAGAGTAACAACCATATGATTCACCATGAAATGAAGTCTGGAAAATCGTTTTGGATAAATGGAACTATAAATTCAATAGAATTTCCATGACAACATAGATTGCTACGCTGTGCCACAAGTAAAGCCTTATAAATCATTCAAAACCAACAAGAAATCCGCAATAAGTCTTCTATTTCAAAACATACATGAGCTGTGAATTATAGTATTGTGGCTATTGCCTCTCTAGAAATTTACACTTTACTCCTTTTCTCTGTCTACAGGTTTTCTGTTTGTCCTAAAATAGTTCTTTCAAATTCAGACAACGCTGATAGGTAAAGCAACAGTCTTATGCCACCTTACAGAACTAAAATATATTGTGGTATAAGTTTTCATGTCATCAGATGAGTGAAGTCCGCTTGCAATTTAAATTACACATAAGATGCATTGAGGTTTGGGGTTTGCTGTGCTTTTGGAATAAATCTCCTTAAAAATACTCATGAGCCTTAGCAAAAAAATCCAGTAATAATCATGGACAACAGTTTCCATGTGCATTTTGGTTGTTATTGACAACACCTTCCATGTGCAATTTCTTGCCATTAACAATTGTTTCCATTTGCAATTGTTTTGCTATTGACAATTGTTTCCATGTGCAATTTGTTTGCACTAGAGCATGGTGTTCTCAGTGGCTACTCCACAGTTATGGATCTTTTTTGCCAGGTGCTAAGATTAAGAACTGGGAATGTAATTTTATGCTCCTGTGTTCACATATTTCAACTTGCCCAAACCTAGGGTGTGGTATAGCAGTCAAAATAAACAAATCATTAAGATTGACTTCCTATAACCTCATGTTTTTAGAAAGCAATTGTTAAAGATATCCTCCACAAACTTCCCACAGCATAATTCTTGGGCTTTGGAACCGCATGAAAGCCTTCCTGCCCGGAAACAAAATATCCTTTAGGCCAGCCAAACCCTCAAAGGATAATTGCCTTCCTGAGGAAAAGCCAGTTCATGCCACACAACAAGGCACTGCAAGTGTTTTGATAAAACTCAACACATTGGCAATGAGGAAGAAGGCTGGTGAAGTGAACATAAAAACATAAAAAGAGCCTGCTGGATCAGGCCAGTACCCCATCTAGTCCAGCATCTTGTTCTCAGAGTTGCCAACCAGTTGCTCACGGGAAGCCTGCAAGCAAGACCTGTGTGCAAAGAGCACTCTCCCCTCCTACAGTTTCCAGCAACTGGTATTTGGATGCATAGTGCCTCCAACTATAGAGGCAGAACACAGCCATCATGGCTAGTAGCCACTGATAGCCTTTTTCTCTGTGAATTTGTCTAATACTCTTAAAGCCATCCAAGTTGATGGCCATCATTGTCTCCTGTGGGAGTGAATTCCACTATGCGCTGTGTGAAGTATTTTCTCTTGTCCGTCTTGAATCTTCCAACATTCAGCTTCGTTGGACGTCAACAAGTGTTATGACAGAGTAAAACTTTTCTCTATCCACTTTCTCCATGCTATGCATAATTTTATATACTTCTATCATGTGCCCTCTTGCTTGCCTTTTCTCTAAACCAAAAAAACCCAAATGCTGTAACCTTTCCTCATAGGGGAGTTGCTCTATCCCCTGGATCATTTTGGTTGCCCTTTCCTGAACCCTTTCCAGCTCTACAATATCCTTTTAGAGGCCAGGCTGTACACATAATTCCAAATACAGACGCACCATAAATTTGGGAAAAAATGGTCTGCCTTCAAGTTGATCCCGACTTATGGTGACCCTATGAACAGGGTTTTCATGGTAAGCAGTATTCAGAGGTGGTTTACCATTGCCTTCCTCTGAGGCTGAGAGGCAGTGAGTGGCCCAAGGTCACCCAGTGAGCTTCATGGCTATGTGGGGATTCGAACCCTGGTCTCCCAGGTCGTACTCCAACCACTACACCACACTGGCTCCCACCATAAATTTAGATAATGACATTATGACATCAGCAGTTTTATTTTCAATACTTTCCTAATGAAATCTTCCAAGAGTAACTGGGAATCACAGCAGCTGATGGAACTCATCTTCGATGTCAAAAATGTCAACAGAAAATAACCTAAAATGATCATTCTCAGAAATGTGCATGCCAAACTTTGCTCAGCATTAAGAGACCTGTCTTTGGGGCCACACCTCTTCCCAAAATGTCAAAAGAGAACACAGGACATTTACTGGAGGTATCCTCAGACCTACTCACAGCCAAAACTTGAAAATGCTCCCAACAAAGAAGCTCGCCTTTAAAATGATGTAACATGAAACAAGAAAAACAACACTTTGTTGTGTGTGGCAGAAACAGGCCATATTTATTTATTGAAAAAATAAACATCTAAACAGACATATATATGTATAATACCAGTATGTAAAATATATTGTAAATTTTATTTTATAATTTACACTTTTAGTATTTTAAAGATTGTAACTATCTTAATTATAAATCACAAATATTCATATATTCACTTCTCTTATTCATACTATATTATCTGATTTAATTTAAGAAAACCATAATCATTTGAATGTGTTCACCTTTCTGTCTCTCCTCTCGCTTTCTAACTAATGCTGAAGACATATCTCTTTACTCTGGCCTTTGACACCTGATACACACACACACACGTTAGGAGCCACTCTATTCTTCTGATTATAAATTGTTTTAACTGTTTTTTATATTTTATATTAATTTAATTATTACATTTATACCCTGCCTTTCCTTCAAAGCTTCATGACTGAGTGGGGATTTGAACCCTGGTCTCCTAGGTCCCAGTCCAACTCTCTAACCACTATACCACATTGGCTGTTATATTTTTATATTGTATTTTTATACTTTATATTTTGTATTATAACTGCCCTGGGACCTTATGGTGAAGGGCACATAAGAAAGCCAAATATTTCACAACAACCATTTATGGTGATGATGATGATGATGTTAACGTAGACATCATTGTGACATACCATATTTTATTAATCCATTCTTTTTATTTTAGATTGTGCCATTTTGCAGCTACTAATATTCTGACAGAAGACATTCCCAGCCCTACCTGGAGATGCTGCAGATTGAATCTGGGAGCTTCTATATGCAAAGCAGATGCTCAGCCACTGAGCTATGGCCCTTTCCATGTGGAATGTGTTGTACTAGTCATAAGGGAAAGAAGGGCATGATGGAGAAGTGGAAAAATACATGAGAAGTTTGGGACATACGCACACAACTACCTTTGTGTCAAGATTGCACACAAGAAACTTAAAACACTATAATAAATACTCACACCCATATCTCACATGAAAATATAAACAGCAAATATTGATCATGCCCATGTCCACACAGGCACAAATGCACATTCTCAGACAAATTCTTGATTAAGGAGTCTGCATACATATAAGAAAATATCTGTATCATTTAAGTCTTTATAGAGGTTCAAGGCTACACCTGCATACTAGACACAGAAATCACACCCTAGGCATATATAAACAAGAGCAGGGAAGTACAGCATAAACATCAAGAATATAGCAGGAGATCAAACTATTCTCTTTCTACACCTGGGTTAACTCATGGGAAATACAAGGATATTTAACACAGACTTGAGTACTACTCCTGGGAAACAATCATTGAAGAATATAACATCAAAACTGCAGTCAGATAGAGGAAGGATACAACTATAATTATTGGCCCCGGACTGGAAGAAAATTAAGCACTGCTAGCACTGCAGATAATGATCCCAAAGCATCCTAACTGATACTTTACCTACACAATTGATAGGGCACTTTATGATTTCTGGAGGAGCTATGCAGCTGCTATGGAGTCCATTGTAGTGGGCAACAATTCCTGCATTTAAAGTTCTTTTAGGTTTGATAATGTGCTGGTATGTTGCTGGTGCACTAGCACCTGCTTAGTTGCAAGCCATATTCAAGTGGTGGCCATTTTAGAAGGCTGTAGGATCACACTGCCCTTCAACTCATTCATTGTTTTAGAAGGACAGAAATTACTGTCCTTCATTTTCCCCCCTCTAAGTTGAACTATTGCTTGAAAGTGTATATTCATATTATGGTTTAACATACTACAGCTTTCATCACATCGAGCTCCGGCACAATGTATGATTTCATTAGAAGACAGAAATGCTATTCATGTGTCTTAAATAGACCATGAACTCATGTGGGCAATCCTTTGGCAGGATGACTGTTGTATGTTGAATTGCAAATTGCATGGGCAATTATAGTGAAGGAAGTCTGTGGGAAGAGGCATTCATCTTCAGCATTCGACTGCACTGGTCACAGAACATCCATCGCTATAATCTGACAAAATAACTATTTCAGTCATGATAGCTCAGTAATCCAAAAGGCAAGGAAGCTAGTTCTAACAAAGAATCTAATGGGGCAAAATGTAATTGAATTGTGTCTGTGCACAGTTTCTGACTATTTCAAGTATGTGACAGAATGGAACACACACAAAAACATGCCTAAGGCTGCAATTGTAACCCCACTTACCTTGGAGTAAGGCCCATTGAATTCAGTATGACTTACAGTAGGGCTCCGCTTTCCGGCGCTTTGCTTCTCGGCGCTTCGCTAATGTGGCGGTTTTGAATTGTATCCATGTTGCACAAATTGATGGCCCCCAACGCCCTTCTCAGACTCAGCTACTGAGTGCGTTGTCAGAGCTTGGAAACATTTCTTTTTTAAACTACAGTTGGGCTGGTGGGAGTTGTAGTTCAAAAAAGGAATGTTTCCAAGCTCTGACAACGCGCTCAGTAGCTGAGTCCAAGAAGGGCGTCGGGCATCATCAATTTGTGCACTCAGCGATGCACGGAAAAGTGGAACATCGATCAGCTGTTGTGTGGGGAGCTTCAGGGGCCAAGCGCTGTCAGTTGGAGCTCCCTGCGCTACAGCTGATCGATGTTCCACTTTTTGGCGGTTTTTGCTTTTCGGCAGGGGTCTGCTCCCTAACCTGCTGTATAAGTGGGGCCCTACTGTACTTCTGATTAGATATGGTTAGGATTGCGCTATAAGACCTGAAATAAAAATGCTGTTCATCTGGATTCAGTCCTTTTAACGTGCTGCATGTTCCTTGTGTATAATGCACAATAGCACTGGATGAAAGATTTCAAAATATGGTTGCATGACAAAGCAAAGGATAACTCAATGTCTATATTCACATGATTAAGGCCACATTCAGTGCTGCTTGGTTAATGGTTAGGACGGGCACTTACACATCACATCAAAAAACAGGAAATGCATAATCACCAAAGAGGACAGAGAACTGTGTATAATTTACATATACTAATATGTATGTATAGATGCAAATGTAGAAATAATTACTTTAATTAAATAGAAATACAGAACAACCTTATCCATAACTCTAGATGGCTAACCAAGACCCCTGTTCTCTTTGTATGCCTACAAATGCTCATGAGACACAAGACATGTGTTAAAGCCTTTGGTGCCAGGACTTTGTGGTTTGTAGCAGAGTAACATGGCCACTCTTGTGGAGTTTCTCACATTTTTTTTAAAGAAAATCACAACATATTAGTGAGTGAGGACAAATCCCCAGTCAAATCCTACTGTAGCAAGTCTCATTGGTTTCAGAAGGACTACTCCATTTGCCTTGGTTCTGCATTATATAATAAGCACTTCCAGAAGTCAGATTTTGTTGACGGCCGTGAAGACCAAACACTTCTGAAGCAGAAAAAGTTGACAAAAATATTTTCCTGCACCGTTCTAGTTCATCAGTTCATGAAATGACACGACTCTGCACAGAGAGTTCATTACAGACATATGCAGTATAAATTATAGCTATGCCTCAACATCTGTGGACTGCTGAGTCCCTGCCATAATCCATACTGTATACAACTTCTGTGATGAAATCTCCATGCAAAGCCATGTCATTTCATGAACCAATGAACTAGAATGGTGATGAAAGTTTCACCCACCTCTTCATCCAGTACAAAGTTGACTTCAGAAAAGCAAACTATATTTCAGGCATGGATCTATACTTGGAAAAGTTAGCAAGCAGCTTGGATGGCTCATTCTCTGAAGTCAAGCATTGTAAAGCACTGAAATTATCACTATCCTACCACAAATATATAATTTAAGCTTATTTTTACATGGTCGAGAAATGCATTGTTAGGCTTTTCATTTAAAAAGTTACAAAAAACAACAACCAAGTGTCTTGTGGTACCTTAAAGATGAACAAATTTAGTATGGCATCAGCTACATAGTCCACAAAAGTTTATGTGATAAGAGATCTGTTAGTCTTTTAGGTACTCTTGGGGATGTATTCAACATAGCACCCAAGGCGACTGTTGCGTCAGCATGACTGTTGCATGACTGTTGCATCACCAAGGAAGAGTACCGACGAGCGGCTTGGGCTTGCAGGAATAGCGTAAGGAAAGCTAAAACCCAGAATGAGCTGAGGCTGGCGAGGGAAGCGAAGAACAACAAAAAGGGGTTTTTCAGATATGTTCAAAGCAAGAGAAAGACCAAGGAAATGGTGGGACTGCTGCTCAATGAGGATGGCAAAATGTTGACAGATAACGAGGAAAAGGCAGAACTGCTCAACACCTATTTTGCCTCCGTTTTCTCCAAAAAAGGGAACAGTGTGCAACCTTGCATCGGTAGCAATCTCAGTAAGGGGTCGGGATTGCAGTTCGAGATTGATAAGGAGATAGTCAGGAAATACCTAGTTAACCTAAATGAGTTCAAATCTCCAGGGCCTAATGAACTGCATCCCAGAGTATTGAAGGAACTTGCGGAGGTACTCTCGGAACCTCTTGCCATCATCTTTGAGAAATCCTGGAGAACGGGAGAGGTGCTGGAGGATTGGAGACGGGCAAACGTCGTCCCGCTCTTTAAAAAGGGTAAAAAAGAAGATCCGGGGAATTACAGGCCGGTCAGTCTGACTTCAATACCGGGAAAGATATTAGAATGGATAATAAAAGAGTCCATTGGCAACTAGATGAACACAAAATGAAAATTTGTGAAGAAAGAAAACATTTTTAAAAGCTAGGATGGAGGACAGCGTTTTTGGGAGTCACGAAGATCAGGTCCTGAAAAAGCTGAAGAAGAGCCAATTTGTGTCCTTTCAAATTGAGACTGTCTTACCTCCGGAGCAGAGCATATCTAGTATAAAAAACCTGGCTGTATGAAGTTCTCTGATCATGACTCATTTAAATGTTTTTTTCCTTTTCTTTTAATAATGTTATTTATTTAATTTTGAGAATTGCATTATTTTATTGATGTATGTATTGCTATATTGTATTATTGTATTTATATATTTTGATTGCTTTATTGTATGCACACCGCCCAGAAAGCCCTTGGGCTTAGGGCGGTATATAAATCAAATAAAATAAATAAATAAACTATCTAGATGACAATGCTGTGATTAGAAGGAGCCAGCATGGGTTTGTCAAGAAAAAATCCTGTCAAACTAATCTCATCTCTTTTTTTGATCGGGTCACTAGCTTAGTAGATGGTGGAAATGCTGTAGATGTCATCTATCTAGATTTCAGCAAAGCGTTTGACAAAGTCCCCCACGACCTTTTGATTAGCAAACTAGTCAAATGCAGACTACATGGAAATACTGTCAGGTGGATTCACAACTGGTTGGAAAACCGTACTCAAAGAGTGGTTGTCGGTGGCTCTGCTTCGGACTGGAAGGAGGTCTCGAGTGGAGTGCCACAGGGTTCTGTCCTGGGGCCGATACTCTTCAACATTTTTATCAATGACTTAGATGATGGGGTGGAGGGAAGCCTTATGAAGTTTGCAGATGATACGAAACTGGGAGGGATAGCTAACACAATGGAAGACAATAAAATCCAAAGGGACCTGGATAGACTAGAAAATTGGGCTGAAATTAATAAAATGACATTCAATAAAGACAAATGCAGGATTCTGCATTTAGGCCACAAAAACAAAATGCACGGGTACAGGATGGGAAATATCCGGCTTAGCAGTAGTGTGTGTGAGAAGGACCTTGGAATTGTAGTGGATCGCAAGTTGAACATGACCCAGCAGTGTGATGCTGCAGCAAAAAAGGCAAATGCGGTTTTGGGCTGCATAAACAGAGCTATAGTTTCCAGGTCGAGGGAAGTAATAGTCCCACTATATTCTGCATTGGTCAGGCCTCATCTGGAATACTGCGTTCAGTTCTGGGTGCCTCATTTTAAGAAAGATATAGACAAGTTAGAGCAGGTCCAAAAGAGGGCGACGAGGATGATAGCCGGTATGGAGAACAAGTCTTATGAGGAAAGGTTGAAGGAACTTGGCATGTTCAGTCTGGTGAAGAGAAGGCTGAGGGGTGACATGATTGCACTCTTTAAGTACCTGAAGGGCTGTCACATAGAGGAGGGTACAGATTTGTTCTCTGCTGCCCCAGAGGGTAGGACTAGGTCTAATGGTTTTAAGTTGCAGGAGCGTAGGTTCAGATTGGACATTAGAAGGAACTTCTTCAGTAAGGGCGGTTCGGCAATGGAACCGACTGCCTAGGGAGGTGGTGGGATCCCCTTCACTGGATGTCTTCAAGCAGAGGCTGGACAGCTATCTGCGGGAGATGCTCTAGCTGTGGATTTGCTGCTGTGAGCAGGGGGTTGGACTCGATGGCCTACAAGGCCCCTTCCAACTCTATGATTCTATGATTCTATGAGGATTTGTCCTTGCACAATGATAAATCCTTGCTGCTTTCCATGTGAGGGGCGCTGTGTTGGTCTACCCTGCTACACTGTTTGCCAATTACCATACCACTGATATAAATACCTATCATTTATTTAAGACTTTCTGTATCACCCATCACAATCAGTTTTCCAGCACAGTTTACAATATAATATTGTTACACATTTTTATTAAAGAAAAAAAAGATTTTACAAAAAATCTCAAGTTCCAACATATTATAAATATCTATAAATAAATCTATCAATGTACATTCCTAAGAAACTCATTACATTATCTATATGTACAATAAGTACAAAGTAACATGAATAATCCTAAAAGGATGGAGGAATAAAAAGGCCTTTGATGCAGAAAAGATAAGCAATGCAGGTGGCCAGGTACATCTCCTTGGGGAGACTGCTTTAAGTGCCCCCTGGGCAACTCCCAAATTATTCAGAGAGATCCTCCCCAAAACAGATGTTTGAAAGGTAAAGGGGGGGGCAGAGGAGGAGAAGAAATGGGCAAAAACCACTTCTCCCCTTCCTCTGGTGGGAGTGTCCTGTGAGCAGAGTTTTACACACAGGAACCGTGGATCTAATCCCACAGGAAATAAAATTATGGCAGTGAAATCATTTCAGGCCAATTGCTATCCCTTGAGAGAGCATGTTTTGTGCTCTGGTGCAAAATAAGATAAGCTACATGACAGGTGTACGTGGGCTTCATAGTTTTTCCTTCAGTATAAGTGCCTCCTCTTAAAAAGAAAAAGTGTAACATGTGTAGCAGCCTTCACTAATTTCGTCATACTCTGCGTTTCTTCTCACATGAAGGAATTGTCCAGACCCCAAATATTCTGTAAGATTATGGTGCATTATATGATGCAGAGCCTTTGAGAGAGAGTGGGACGCAATCCCATTTTTTCTATTATGTATTTATTTAGAATACTTATATCCTGCTTTACAGCTCCAATATTTATATCCTGCTTTAAGCACCGAGTGGCTTCCTATAGACTCCTATAATTCAGTCACATTCCACTGTAGTATCACAGACAGGAATAATTATGGTGACCATACAATGCCGGAATTATTCAGGAAGTGTTTCTGCCCTTGTCCCATGTGTTGCTTTTTGATTACTGCCTACTAGGCAGCAGTGCTTATTGGAGGTCGCCGATTCATAGGGTTGCCTTACGTTGTTATATGCCTTCAAGTCGATTACAACAACAACAACAACCACTGAGGATCCTTGAGGCAAAAGAATGGACTCAAGCATGTACAACTCACTTATCTCATGATGGAGGGAACTCTTCCCTTGCTGGCAATTGGCACAGTAGAATAATGCACACCATCCATGCTGCAGTAAATGCCCCACACACAAACACACACGCTGAGACTGAGAGGAGAAATACCATTTGTGAAGCAAGGTTCACAAAGCTAATAGTTTAAAGCACTACTTTTCCAGATTTGACAGTTTGTCATTGTATAGATCACAAAATATTAATTGTATCAAAGAAAACTACCACTTTATTCGATTTTATGTATTTTGTGTTGCTGCTGTTTTGTTGGGTTATGACAGCATTCTGAACTTATGAAAGGGATTAGTAAGGAAAGACTTTATCCAGCATTTTTTTTTTTAAAAAAATAGTAGCAAATAATTTCTTGTTATTTGTATCTTGCTGGTGTTAACATAAAAATGAGTAAACCAATAGCACGGAATACATTAAAATCACGATGGAATGAAAAGCATGCCGTTGCTGCAAAGTCAATTACAAATGTGTCGGGAAACACTTTTTTAAAATGCCACTCTCGTTGTTTGTGCCTCCTGATACTTTTAACGTGCATGATGGCACAGTTTCCCAGTATATGGTGACTGAGCATCTGTGACCCTCCCTCTCATTCATTAATCGTTTAAAAGGGGCTTAGGGAGATTTAATTTTCCTTAATGCAACAGAACTCCTGGAAAGAAAAGAAGCAGCTTTACTTAATATTCTGCTGAGCTTCATGTCTGTAGGAAATATTAATGGAAATGCATTGCAATGTGAAGCTGAAGCAACAAGCATATATGTTAAAGCGCTGTGTTTTATTGCACCTAAAAGTACTTGTGATGCCTTAGCATATATAGTTCTTAGTCCTGTTTTAAACATGTAACATCTAGTGCTTTCAGATGTATTTATTTATTTCAGGCTGCAACATTTCTCTCCCTTCTCAAAAGAAATATAGTACAATGAAAAATGTCATTGGCCAAAATATTGAATAATTTGCCTCACCACATATGCAATGCTGAGTGACAGAAGTCCATGTCAAACAAAATTATAAGAACCCTAATGGATCAGATCGAAGGTCCATCACATTCTGCATCCTGTTTTCTGCACTAGCCAAACAGATGTTTCTAGGTATCCCGCAAACAAGATATGAAGGCAGCAGTCCATCCATGCTGTTGCTCCCCAGCAAGTGTTATCAGTGACATACTGTCTATGACAAGCATGGGGAACCTGTGGCCCTCCAGATATCGACAGACTAAAACTCCTGCCATCCTTGACCACTGGCAATGCTGGCTGGGGCTGGTGGGAAATGGAGTCCAACAATGTCTGGAGGGCCAAAGGTTCCCATCCTTAGTCCATGAAGCTAGAGGCTCCATACAGCCCATTGTGGCTGTCCTCCATGGGACTGTTTAATCCCCTGCCTAAGTATTTATTTATTTATTATTAAATTTATATCCTGCCTTTCCTCCCAGAAGGAGCCCAGGGCAGCAAACAAGTGATAAAACGCTAACAACACATATAAAACAAAACGTATTAAAAACAAAGCAGCTTAAAAACATCTCAAAGGCAAGTCATCTTTTAAAAACCCTTTTTTTAAAAAATATTTAAAAACCTCTTTAAAACAATTCCAGATGCTGACTGGGATAAGGTCTCTACTTGAACGTCTTGTTGAAAGAGGAAGGTCTTCAACAGATGCCAAAAAGATAACAGAAACAGCGCTGGTTTAATATTTAAGGGGAGTGGATTCCAAAGGGTCAGTGGATTCCAAAGGGTCAATATCTAAAGGTTCACTTCTTATGTTGTGAGGAATGGTCCTCCTGATAAAATGGTACCTGCAGGAAGCCCTCTCCTCCAGAGCGCAGTGATTGACTGGGTATATAAGGGTAAGATGATCTTTCCGGTATCCTGGTCCCAACTGGATAGGGCTTTATGCACCAAAACTAGCACCTTGAAGTTAACCCAATAGCTAATTGGCAGCCAGTGCAATTCTTTCAGCACTGGTGTAGCATGTTGGCAATGTTCTGCCCCAGCGAGCAGTCACATTACTACATTTTGCACCAGCCGCACCTTCCAGACCAAACTCAAGGGCAACCTCACATAGAGTGCATTATCCAGCCTGGAGGTTACCGGTGCATGGACAACAGTGATCAGACTCTCCCAGTCCAGAAATGGCCACAGCTGTCTTACCAGCCAAAGTTGGTAAAAGTAGTGACAAAGATGGGTCCAGGAGCACCCCCAGATTATGAACCTGCTCTTTCAGAGGGAGTATGACCTCATCTAAAAGTAGGCAATTGACCAATTATCTGGACTTGGGAACCACCTACCCACAGCACCTCTGTCTTGCTAGGGCTCCAAGTCAATTTTTTGGCCCTCATCTAGCCCACTACCAAGTCAAGGCACTGGCCCAGGGCTCTCATGACCTGTCCCAATTCAGATGTTACTGAGAAAGTGATCTGGATATGATCAGCATACTGCTGAGACCTTGCCCCAAATCTTCTAATGACCACTTCAAATGGTTTCGTATAGATGTTAAACAGCATGGGGGACAAGATGGCACTCTGCAGCACCCCACAGCATAACTGCAAGGGGGCTGAAAGACAATCATTCAATGCTGTTCTCAGAAACCAACCCTGTAGATAGGATCAGAACCAATGTGAAACACTGCCTCCGATAACTATCTCACTAAGTCAGCGGATACCATGGTCAATGGGATCAAAACCTGCTGAAACATCAAGTAAGAATAACAGGTTTGCACTCCCCATTCTTCTCCTGATAAACGGCAGCCAAGATTGATTCAGTCCCATAACCAGGCCTAAACCCAGATTAGAACTGGTGAAGATAATGTTTCATGCAAGAGTACTTGCAATTGCTGTAGGAATAAATGGAGAGTAGGAATAAATGGACAGTTCTCCCAATGGAGGAATGTAGAAAATGGAGTCCCCTAAGGATAAGTATTAGGACCTGTGCTTTTTAACTTGTTCATAAATGATCTAGAGTTAGGGATGAGCGGGGAGGTGGTCAGGTTTTGCTGAGGATAATAAATTGTTCATGATTGTTAAAACAAAAAAGGATTGCTAAGAGCTCCATAAGGACCTCACTAAACTGAGTAAAAGGCAAATTCCATGCTAGGGATCATTAGGAAAGGTACTGAAAATAAAACTGCCGTTATCATAATGCCATTATACAAATCTATGGTGTGGCTGCAGTTGGAACACTGTGTACAGTTCTGGTCACCTCACCTCAGAAAGGATGTTGTAGAGCTGGAAAACGTGAGAAAAGGGCAGAAAACGTGAGAAAATGATCAAAGGGATGGAGTGACTCTCCTATGAGAAAAAGTTGCAGCATTTGGGGCTTTTTATTTTAGAGAAAAAGCGAGTAAAAGAATACATGTCAGAAGTGTATACAATTATGCATGGCATGGAGAAAGTGGACAGGGAAAAGTTATTCTCCCTCTCTCATGACACTAAAACTCGTGGACATCCAATGAAGCTGAATTGGAAGATTCAGGACAGACAAAAGGAAGTTCTCCTTGTGGACTTCCCATAGACATCTTGTTGGCCACTGTGAGAACAGGATACTGGCCTAGATAGGCTACTGGTCTGATCCAACAAGCTCTTATGTTCTTATGTTAACTATAACTAAAAAAAAATCACATATTGCTTTCCCCTGCCACTCCTTCTCTTCCTCTGTTGTTGTGCCCTGTGCTGAATTTTAAAATGTAAGCTCCTTAGGGCAGGAACACATCTTCTTGTAAAGCACATTGATGCATATTGATGGCACTAAATAAATGGGCAGGCTTGTCACAAAGGTGTTTGAAATGGTTACTTCCCACCAAGGACTCCCAGGGAGGTGAAGGTAACCATCCCATGCTCACTGTTTCAACCTGGTTTCCTCATTACAAATACTGTAAAAATTGGTGTGGGAAGCTGTCAAAAAAAGTGACAGGCACACCATAAAGACAGATAAAAGCTCTAAACCAAGCCACACATGCAATGGAGAGGTGCAGGAGTTCCTCCTTTTTGTCCATTTAGAACTAGCCGCAGACTGGCTGAGAGAAAATTTCATCCATATGCCTTCAGGAGCAAACCTACGTTTGCAGAATGCAATCTATACATAGTTACTAGTTAGATCTTAGGGTCCTAGGGCAGACCCTTTATCCAAATTACAGACTGCATTCTGCAAGTATATATAGGCTTCTGACTGCCAGTAGAAATCTTCTCTTTGCCAATCTGAGATTATACTAGGAAAGAGAAAGAAGAAATGTGACACTCTTGATTGTGATACCTTAGCAGCTTTCAATGATCATGGTACAGCTGCCTGGCTTGGGAATTTAATGTGTGATGCCAGAAATTGAACCCAATACCATATACATACAAAGCATGTGTGTTATCTCACTAGGGGCCTTGTGGAAGATTCTGTATGACTTGTCAGTCCAGGAGAGTTTAAATGCACTAAAATGTTGTTTATTTTAAAGAACTATTTGTGAGAATGAGATGCCATTTCCACCAAAATTTCCACCTTGATTAGCATTTCCACAATTAACAAGCAACACAAACTCATCTATACCTATTTTGTGTTTCACATTGTATGTGCTGGGCCCTCAATATGTTGTTGGACACACGTTCCCATCATCCCTGCCCTTTGGCCATGCAGGCTGGGGCAGGCAACATCTGAAGGGCCACAGGTTCCCCACCCTTGTCCTAAGAGAATAGTGTGTGAGAGAGAAAACTGATGCTATTCCCGTTGTGTCAGTACAGTGGAAGGAGTTTCCCAGTTACATCTCTGAAATTCTCTCTGGAGCATGACTTTATAAAATGTCTGATAACAAGTGAGACTAGATGACTCTATTCCTATTTGCACCAAAGTGCTAAAGCCTAAGCTGTGGTATTTATTATAATCTTTGTTACATTTTTGAGTGATTTAATAGACCTAAAAAAAATAGTTTCTTAAGAGCTATGTGCTATTAAACTGGGGTGATATTTAGCATTTGGTGCTGTCTCCAGAGGGTTATTACTCAAAAGCATGTATTTGAAAATTCATCTCCTCCTTGTTGCATAAATGTCTTCAGTGCATGAAGTATTTAACCACTAAGAGGCCTAGTGATGAAAGCTCTCACATTATATTATTGTGCATTTCCGTTAAGAACCATTCATGTTTAAGCCCCTTCCTCCACACTGTCTAAGTGACTCAAGGGACTATGCTTTCAGTGCCTATTAGCATCAGCTCTGCTGATGCTAGGGAAGTGAATGTGACATGTGAATGTGAAGTGAATGTGTCATGTGCCCTGGTGAGTCGGAGCATGAGAACGTCTTGAATGGTTCAGCACAAGTTTCAAGTTTTAAGAAAGCCCAAGCCTGCCTCCGGATGTTGAAAAGTGGCATTGGTGAAATCCTGCTCCGGGTATGTTAATGAGCAGGTGCCTTTGTGCTGCAGATTGGTGGACATGACAAGAAAGAAATTATTAGAGACAACAGCAAGTAGTTTTTGACCTCTTTTTGCTTTTGTTGAGAATGGACACAATTTGACAAACAATGTTAATTTTATGCATGTATGTATGTATGTATGTAGTCTATATTGGGCAACCAATAGCCTACTTCTCTAGCCAGTTCACAAAGATAAAATGATAAAAAAGGGACAGGTGTTTTTATTTTGAAGCTGGGGTGCTTTTACATGGGAGCTTAATTTGCAAACAGGTCCTTGAGAGAACACATTTGTGATAACATTTTTTTAAAAAAAGTTTTCTCTGGAAAGAGTAAATCTGGATTAATTTGGGGGGATACAGGCTGGGATTTTGATGCCAATGATATGTGAACATTGCAAAACAATTTGTAATACTCACCTATCTAAAAGCATGGGAATGTCCGCAGTATCCCCAGGTAGGGTTGGGAGAGGCTCTTGCCTGAAACCCTGAAGAGCATGTCAGTGTAGACAATACTGAGATAGATGGACCAATGGTCTGACTCAGTATAAGGCAGCTTCCTATGTTCCTACGCCCCGTTAGTCTCTCAGCCACTGTCTTTCATTTCAAGTTCCATGCATGGCCATTGAATCCAGAGCCCAAAACGTCACTGCACAGATGCATCCTTACTGAATAGTAAATACATTTGCTGGAGGCATAAGGAAACATCATTTAAACTGCTTTTGATATAAGTCTGTAGTTGTGGGTCATTTTGACCCTGTGCTGCAGCTACCCAGTTTTTTAGTGTAAATGAAGCACATTGTGTTTATGGTGGTTTTCTCAATAAGAAACAACTATGGAGAGTTCATAGTAATCTGAGAAGGCAATTTTATGCCAATAAGAGTAGTGTTGGGTTCAACATATGGGGAAAAACAGAAAACAATCACTCTCTGACAAGGATGGCCCTCAGCTGGGAAAGCAGACTTTGAGTTGGGAATGCAGTCAGAGTGTTGTGCTCAGTGGATTAGAGACTGGGAGGAAGTCCAGGGACAGCAGGAAAATGAGCCTGGATTCCCAGGACTCTGTGCTTTTATTTTTCATTTGATTGCAATGGCCATGTGATTGCCTGGTCACTTGAAATCAACTTGGATGCAAATTAGAGGGATAAGATGGCTAAACATTGCAAGCACCGTGTTAATAAATATTCCAAGGCTTGGAGATGGACCTATGGATCAGATGCTTCAATTACACAAGAACTGGAACAGACGAGCTATGTAGCTACGATCGCCGACTCTTGACAGCTGCATAGAATTCTTGGCCATGTTCCTCTTTTCTGGTTCAAGTTCTTTTGACAAGAATCAGTGCTGACTAATTTGGAGAGGGCCTGGTCCTATGCCGTTTACCATTTAAACTTACATATTTTCTTCTTTCACACCTGTAACTGATACACACAGTCAGTCCACTCCTTTCAACTACAGCAGCCCTCTGAAGGTGTAAATGGCAGAAGCAAACAAGGAGACGTGATCCAGAGAAGGGAACAGCAGGAGCCAAATGGCAAAAGCACACATACAAAATATAATCTTCTGCCATATATGGCAGCTGTTGTTGCTCATGACGTCTGCTGAATGACATCATGGATTCCTTTGGAATGCAAGAGCTGCTTAGAATTCCAAATGTCAGACTGGCTTGTTAGTACCCTTGATCTAATTTAATTTTTATTGGGGAAACATGGAAGGATGTAGGAGAGGAAATAGTCTGCTCTGTAAGCCCCAAATACAGCTCAGTATAAGAGCTTACTGTTATGGCTGGGATGAGAAACTTAGTGTCCTCCAGTTGTTGGACTCCAACTCCCATCACCCTTAACCACTGCCATGCTGGCTGGGATTTAGGGCTCATCTACACAGCAGTATAGCATGTGTTCGGTGCTACTTGCATCTCCTTTTAATTTGCATGGTTCGCATGACATTGCTGGCAAACAGAAGCTATCACACAGTTTCCCCCCTGTAAATCCCAGAGCTTGGAAGTAACTCGTTATTTTTAATGAGTTACTTGTAATTCGTTACAATTTTAAATAACAAGTGGGTAATTCCATTACATTTGGCAAGTAACGGAACGACTAGTAATTTCCCTACTTTTCAGCTGCAACTTTAACGTTTCCACGTTAGGTTGGACGTTACTTGGGGGCGGGAACAAGGGGAAGTCAGCTCCTGGCTGTGATTGGTTAACAAAAGACATGTGCCTCACACTGATTGGACTTCTGCGCAGACTGTCTCTTCCCTCGTGATCTGTGTTAGGAGGCACGAGGGAAGAGGTGAATAGGCAGGGCCTGCTAGCGTCTGAGAGGAAAAAATGGACGCCGGAGGAAAAAGCCAGGGCAAGGACAACGGAGGAGAAGGCAGCAGCAGAATGGCGAAGAGCTGTGGAGGTGAGTGATGATGATTTGTGTGTGTGTGTGTGTGTGTGTGTGTGTGTGTCCGCGGCCCCTTCCACCCCCCGCGGCATTTTTGCCCCCCTGTCCCCCGCGGCCCCTTCTGCCCCCCCACTGCCTCTCCTTGCCTAGGTATGCATGGGAACAAGGGGGAGAGTTCAAAAGGGGGGGGAAGGAAGAGAAGTAGGCCAGAGCTTGGAAAAGTTACTTTTTTGAACTACAGCTCCCATCAGCCCTAGGCAACATGGCCACTGGATTAGGCTGATGGGAGCTGTAGTTCAAAAAAGTAACTTTGCCAAGCTCTGGCCTACTCCTCTTCCTTCCCCCCCTTTTTGAACTCTCCCCCTTGTTCCCATGCATACATACCTGTGTGCTGTATTTATCCAGACAGAGCACTCCTGCCTTTTAAAATGCCGGCTAGCTTCTTATTGTATATTTATTTGAACTCCATCTTTCTTTTTATTTGTATTTTTGTCCTGTTTAATCACAAGACTGAATTGTATGTGGGACAAAAACTGTCTCAGTAATAATAATAATAAAAATAAAAAATCATTAGGCGTATAATAAATGGCTTAAGGCTGATTTTTTTGTTCTTGGCAGAGATGAGGTGAGAAGTAGGGTCCTTGCAGCTCCTCCTCTCAGTCCCCCAGCTCTCAAACTCATGTTCTGTGAGAAAGAGAGAGATTCCCAGTCCCAGAGAGAGATAGACTGTTGACAATCTCTGCTAATATCTATACAAATGTACATAACATGCATCACCTGAACTCACATGATCTAGAGTTACCTTAGATCTTGCAAGATTTGCAAATGAGAAGCAATAGGGTTTTATATTAGTTCTGATTGTCTATTGGGCTATCATAGGTTATATGTTTTTTTCATTTTCTATGGCAAAAACTCCAACTTCAGTGGAATTTATGTGATGTGTTCTAATCATTTGAATTTGGCTAATGAATGCTTTATTCTTTCATCAGAACTTTAGCAGTAGTACTAAAATATTAATAAAAAAGAAAAGGGAAAGAAAAAATACTTGACATACATCATTCAGCTGTATTGCTAACTATAGATATAGATATAAAAGATAAACGGCATTTTGTCAAAAGTATTTTTGTCTACATTTTATACCTCATCCTTGGTTTTCCAAGCTTGGCATGGAATGCTTCTCATACAGAATTAATTTGAAATGCTGCATATTTATTATCATAATCATCATATTCAAAATAAAAAATATATGTACCGCCTTCAAGTTGATTCCAACTTATGGTGACCCTATGAATAGGGTTTTCATGAGGCTGAGAGGCAGTGACTGGTCCAAGGTCACCCAGTGAGCTTCATGGCTATGTGGGGATTTGAACCCTAGCCTCATTTTGTTCTCACAACAACCCTGTGAGATAGTAGGTTAGACTGGCCCAGGCAGGGTTATTCAGTGAGCAAAAATGAGGCAAATAGGATCTCTTTTAATTGTGCTATCGACCTGCTTACTTCCGCTCTGACTGGGGCATCTTGCAGCATGGGGAAGAGATGGGGGGACATCACAGATGAAGTTCACCCATATAGGAGCATTATCTCTTGTTTATTACAGAGACGCCTGTTGCAGGTTTTGCTGCTGAGAGCAGCAGTCAGTTAGTGCGGCCACTTGAGTCACAGCTTGTTGATCCTGAGGAGGCAAAACTAGAAAGTGAGGTTCAGAAAGGAGGCCCTGTGCATGAGGAGGAGGAGGGCATGAAGCAGTGCCAGTTGCCCACAGCCAAATCTGCAGAACAGCAAGTACCATGGTTTGGCTTTGAGAAAGCTTGTACATTTGTGAGCCAGAGTGGGAAAAATGTTGTTGTACGATGCAATTACTGCCTTCCAAGGATCAAAAATCTGAGATCAGCTGTTTCCTCCTCATCCAATGTGAAGAAACATTTTGAGGTAAGCCTTTGTCGTGCTGGTCCTCAAAGAGTGTCCATTGTCTATTTATGTTTAAATTGTGAAGTTCCTCTTCCATTTTTTCTTGGATTCATGCTTTGTTCTTCTTCCTCAGAGGGCACACCCTGAGAAGCTGAGAGCAATTGAAGAAGCAATAAAGGCAAGGAGACGTGGCCTTCCTGAACCAATGCATGACACCCCCCCCTCCCAAAATGCTGAAGCAGCAGCAGACAACCCTTGAGAGGTGGGGATCTGGCAGGGAGCCTGTCACCCAGAGCAATCTCGACAGGAGAATCATTGATTTCATTGTAGAGGAGACATTACCACTTCAGACTGTGGACAAACCATCATTCATTAATCTGGTTCGCATTGGACTCCCCAAAGATCTCACCATCATATGTGCCAAGACTCTGAGAGACAGAATTGAGAAGAGAGTATGCCACATGAGAGAAACTCTTGCAAACCGAATGGGTGCTGTGGCATATATAGCAACCACTGCAGATTGTTGGACCAATGGCAAGAAGAGTTACTTTGGGGTAACAGCCCACTGGATCAACCCAACTACCCTGAAACGTGAGGTCGGAGCCTTGGCTTGTAAGCGTCTGAAGGGGCGCCATACATACGATGTCCTTTCAAAAGCACTGCATGATGTACATGTGCAGTACAGGATCCACAACCAAGTTATGTGCACTACTACAGACAATGGCTCCAACTTTGTGAAAGCGTTCAGAGTTTTCATGGCCAAAGAACCAGTGGAAGCTGCAGGCACCAGTGACGATGATGGTGATAACCAGGAGGAGGAGGAGGCTGAGGTGGAGTTTGTGCCTATCTGTGAGATCCTGGACACAGGACCTGAGGCAGAGGAAGAAGCTGCAGACTCAGGAGAGGATTTTGTTTTACCACCACACCAGAGATGTGCTAGCCACACCCTCAACCTTGTGGCAACACAAGACATAGAGGCCATGCTTTCTGACTCCTCCAAAAGTAGTCTTCTTGGTCCTTTCAATAAATAGTTTCGTTCCTTGATGGGAAAGTGCAGCAAGTTGTGGTCCAAGCAGAACCAGTCAGCACAGATTGCTGAGTATATCCGTGCGCAATGTGGTGTGTATCTGAAGGTACCGAATAAGACCAGGTGGAATTCCACCTTTGATGCGTTGAAGCAACTACATGAGCTCCTGTCAACTGTGCCACTAAAAATGCATGCCATAATGGACTGCTGCTCCTTGTCCAGGATCACAGCTGCTGAGATTGAAGTGGTACAGGAATACACAGAGATTATGGAGCCACTAGCCCAGTCCCTAGATATCCTGCAACGGGAGAACGGCATGTTCATGGGGTATTTGCTACCAACGCTCTGCGATCTGGACCGCAAGTTAGAAGGACTGGAAAACAAACCTGAGAGGTACACATACTGTTTTCAGCTGCTGAGAGGTGTGCACAAAGCCCTAAGAAAGCGGTTTGCAGCTATCTGGGAGGACAAGAGGCTTCTTCTGGCAGCCTGCCTACACCCTCGCTTCAAACTAGATTGGCTGGAACCGTGTCAGGCCACCACCCATACCAACAAGTAAGAACATTAGGGAAGCCCTTTGGGTGGATTACTCCAAGGGAAATGTTGTCTCAAGGGAGGCATCAGAGGGCTTAAGGTGGTAGGCAGGGGCTGGGCCTTTTCTCCCTGGGGCTCCTCATCACAACCTTGGGTTGCTGCAGGTAATCCTTAAGGGTCTGCTGTGCTGCCCCATGAGTGTGGTGACTTGGTCACCTTCCTACCTTCCATGTCATCATCCACAGGCTCAGGCTGGACCCTGAACCAGGGGACATGACAAGCATCAGGAAATGAAGAGCAGATGATGGTTTCCTAACATATATGTGTTAACATATCCTCTCTCTTTCTTAGATACACAATGGAAGCCTTGTTGAAAGCTGAAATAAAGATGGGTGTACTTAATGAGGACAGTGATCAGTCTTCAGATCAAGACCAGGAAGGAGATGACTTAGCAGATGACTTCTTTAACTTTCTGCCCCAGGGCAAGAAGTCAGCAGTGGACACTGCTGAGGAGGAACTGGTGAGGTACCTGAGGTCTCCCAGCAGGGAAGTGTCATCACTCCATGGCTTTCCACGTGTGCTGCGGTGTTTTTTGCAGCACAACACAGGAATGCCTTCAAGCGCCGCAGTAGAACGCCTGTTCAGTACTGGTGGCAACGTAATGACTGTAAAAAGACATTCCTTGTCTGACATGCTCTTTGAGCATCTTGTTCTTTTGAGACATAACAGAAACATATTATAAAAGCATTTCAAGTGTAAAATTTGATTTCAAGAGTTGGGGTATCATCATTGCTTGGGGGGATGTGAGATTCTGTTATGCCATTATGTTAATCTTATGGATAATTTTTTTTATTCTACTACCCCCTGTGTGTGTGTTTATTTTTAATATTGTTTTAGGCTTCTTAGATGTGCAGCAGCCAAGGCCAGCACCTTGTAGGAGTTTTTTTAAAAAAGCAACTGAAATGTAATTGTAGTGATTACTTTTGAGAAAAAGTAAAGTGATCAGTTACTTTCAGAGCAATTGTAATTGTAACGGTAATCACTACTTTTCGGGCCAAGTAATTGTAACTGTAATTTATTACTTTTTAAAAGTAATCTTCCAAGCTCTGGTAAATCCATACTAACCCATCAATCTGCTGATAATACGAAAAGTTTAGAACAATACGGCTCCACTCTGCTCCACAGATCTTTGAAGCCGTTTTCCTTCTATGGTTTTTTGTGGCATGTGAATCCTAACTTTCAGCTGTTCTTTCTCCGCCCACAAACTCTCCCATGAATTCCATTTTGTTTTTGGTGGTTTATCTAGGAACTTTTGATTGCTCTGTCCTCCCTCCTTCACAGTTTACTGCATCCCTCCCTTCTTTCCTCCCTTTCTCCTTGAGCAAACTTCCTTCACTCGTTTCCTAAAAAATCTAAAGTGGATTTTAAAAAAAGTCACCTCAAAATATCAATATTAATATTGGTATTTTCTAAAAATATCAATATTGATATTTTTCGGTATGGATATTTTGAGAAAATGTCAATACTGGCATTGATATTTTCTGAAAATATTGATATTGACATTTTTTAAAAAAAATACTGATATTATGTTGATTTGTTTTTCCAGTGGAGAAAAATTAACTCAGAAAAAGCAAGCGGCAGCGGAGAAAGGGAGGGCAGATGACCCCACTTCTTTTCAACTGCCAAACTTTAGGAAGCGGTAGTGGCCAGAGGAAGTGGAAATACTGTGCAGGTCAAAAATATTTGCACATGCTCAGTAACTGAGCAACTGGAGGGAGTAAAAATGTAGAATTAAGAGGGCAGGGCCACAAGGAAACAGTGACACAAATCCTTCTCAAAGAAACACTTACTTGTGTGAATGGAAAACATTCGATTTGAAGCTACCATTGAGCATGACGTGTGGACCTTGCAAATCTATTACGATGGTAAATGCTGCACATTTGCTATGAAGAAATACTCCTATGTGGATAAGCCCTTAGTGTCTTCCAGTTGTTGGACTCCAACTCCCATCATCCCTAAACACTGGTCATGCTAGCTGGGACTGATGGGAGTTGGAGTCCAACAACTGGAGGACACGAAGTCCCAGCCAGCATGGCCAGTGGTTAGGGATGATGGGAGTTGTTTGCAGTTCAACAACATTGGCAGGCTCATGGGTTCTCCACCCAGGCTTTATGGCATGAACATATTTTATTATCTGTTTCGGATTTACACAGCAAGCTATTTCCATTCCTGTCCCCCAACTCATGTCTCCCAAATCAAAATCTGAATTTGTAAATTGCATTTTAATTATGTTGTTATCATTTTTACAACTTTATACTGTTGGTTTTTTTAATGGCTTCATGAGCCATCCAGTGTAATGTTATGGGGTGGTTATATAAATGCATTTAATAACAAACAAACAAATCTATGGTGACACAAAAATGTTAAAAAAGAAATTCCAAAACCACCAACTTTGATATCAATTACATTTTTACATACTTTCCAAAGAACCTGGCAATCTGTTAGTTATTACCTCTGTTTTGAACTTCAGTGCCAGGCTTTTAATATATTTCAGGCTTTCTGAGCCACAGTTCAATTTGTATGCAGCAGGCTTGAATTTTGTTTGCTGTAATCTCAAGAGGAGATAAGCATGACATCTGGTTCACACCTGTGGTTTTAGGGATAAGAGTGTAGTTGCTTTATGTATTATTCAGGGCACTCTGTTGACACCTCACAGAGTTTAGCTCCTCAGGCCCTTGATCCTTTCTTTTCGTACTTGTCTAAAGTAAACATGAAATACAGCAGCTTCCTCTTGGTAGACGTTATAGGGTGAGGTTAAGCAGCTTCAGATGCTGAAAGGACTGGCAATTAGGTATGCAAGCTGCTTTCCTGATTATTCTGATAAGATTCTGGTTGCATAACTCCTGTTGGAAGAAAGTTCAAGCTAGGTGTGCTGCTTTACAGTCATTAGTGCTAAGCCAAAGCAAACATTTCAGCTAGGCTGAGCTGCCCATTATTAGATGCACAGTTGGTTATGAAAAGAAAACCTAGAGAAACTACAAAATAAAACCTCCCCTCTGCAGTGTAGAGTTTGGGTATCTTTGTGGCTATTTTATGTTTTCCAAAAACTAATTATACCCTTCTTTATGATATTCCACAGAAAGCCTGTATATTATGTGATGCTTAGTGCAAGATAGTTTTTTAAAAAAATAATCAGGTACAATAGTTAAGTACAAAACACACTTGAGCATGTGAACTGTGCATGTGTGTATGTTATAGCACTTCCCCCTTAAGAAATTAATTATTTAAAAAATGCATGTCTATGATGTGGCTTACCAATGTGTGCATGCTGAACTCTAGGCATGAGGCTCAACATGGAGGTTTCATGGTCAACTCCCCCTCAAATTACTTACAGGAAAAGCACTAGTGAAATCTACAGGAATACTCCTGCTCAGAATTCCAGTCAGCCATGTTCCCTTTCAGAATATTCAGTTCTACCTCCCTCCCAAATTTTTCCATATTTCTTTTCCAACTCAACATTTCTGGTTACTGACCATGCCCAAGCCACATTGGGCTGCTTTTGTTTTAATTTTTAAGGGGTGTGCATAGAATTTCAAAGGTTTTTGTACTTCTGCAAACATCAGGTTTCCTCTAAAAATGCTGATACCTTTTTTTCTCAGTGGCCCTATTTTGACTCTATTTATGCCACCATTAGAAGGAATGATCAGCCCTGAGAATGCCTATATTTATGCTCTTAGTGCACATACAGAATCATTAAACAAGTATTCTCACAGGACATGTTCATGCTCCACTGCACATTGGCAGCAGAGATTAGAGGTTAGCTTTCTGGGATCAGGGTAGGTGCAGGTAGAGAAGATGGAATGGTACCTTGAACCTCAACCTAAGGCAATTAATTTTTAAGAGGGGTTACATTTTGAATTGAGCAAGGGCATGTAGGATCAGCAACACTAGTTCTGCCTACTGAAACCTGCACAAACAAATATTTGCCTCTACCTTGTGCAGGCAAGACATGGTTTCAAATGGTGAGGGGGTGCAGGGATAAGATCTAGCTACTTGTTAGTCTTTGGGTTTGCAATATATCACAGGGAAGGAAGAACAAAGAATCCGATATTTGGCCTTTAATTTCTTCTGACTGGTGTACTGCACAGTATCTCTGGGCCATTGGCTTGAACAATAAAAAGGATAATGATTAGATAAGAATGGATGGATGGATGGATGGATGGATGGATGGATGGATGGATGGATGGATGGATGGATGGATGGATGGATGGATGGATGGATGGATGGATGGATGGATGGATGGATGGATGGATGGATGGATGGATGGATGGATGGATGGATGGATGGATGGATGGATGGATGGATGGATGGATGGATGGATGGATGGATGGATGGATGGATGGATGGATGGATGGATGGATGGATGGATGGATGGATGCGATTTAATCCTTTGGGATAAACACAGCTGTGTGATCAGTAGGAGATATACTGCAATTTGCTTGCTACATATCTGGCATACTATGATTCTATCAGATCCAAATATAAATCGGATAATAAAAGCATAGTAGCCCTTTATACAGTAGGGCCCCACTCATACGGAAGGTTACATTTCGGACCCCTGCCGAAAAGCAGAACTCATTGAATAGAATGGTGCGCGACGCCCGAAAACTGCCATAAAAGCGGAACAAGTGCCATATGAGTGGGGCTTTAGTCCAATTGCGACCGGCGCATTAGTGAAGCACTGTAAAGCAGGACACTACTGTAGTAGTTAATGAAAAACAAATGGTTAGATTTACTCAATATAGCTCTTCCTACTGGATCCCAAAACATGTCATAGTTGATAATAAAGACTTACTTACAGAAATAAAGAGGACTAACTACACCAGTACATTTTAGAATTCACATATCCAAATTCAGACAGTTTCAGAGCAGACTGCACCCCATCCCCAGATCAACTCAGTTTTTCTCACCAGCTTCCCACCAATATCAATTCCCACTTCCCTTCACTTAATTATCCAGGTGGCGATTTACCATTACCCACACTAAGGGCTAATTCAGTCCACAAATCAGGTCTGAATCTAGACTGGAATAGATCTAGATAATCACTTTAATCCAAGAATGCCTGCAGTTGTTCTGCCATGATCCTTTGAAACCACTTTCTCAAGATATGGTGGATTTCCAACCAAACAGTAGGTAGCCCAGGCTTATGGGTTCAGGGGCAGCTTCTTGAGGAGCATTAACACCACTGCCTCTTTCCACTCACTTTTGTAAAGATTTATTAACCATACTCTCTACTCACCCAGTCAAACCCTAAATTTTTGTTAACCACAAGGGACAGGGTTCCAGAGAGCACACAGAGGCCACATAGCTGCAAGCACATTTCCTGCTTGCAGCTTCCCACTTCTGGGCAAACTCTTGTTGATGTTTTCAATCAGTGGCCCAGCACCTACTCCTGCACTGTATGATTCAATGCCTCAAATGCTGCTTTTCATTAACAGAGGCAAGATACAGAAAAATGGAGGCAAGGCCCCTAAGACAATGAAATGAGTTTCCAGGGACATTTGAGCCAGAAAAACACAGAAGGCATCAACTTGTAGCTCAGCAGTGGCAGCTGACTCCTTCTTATCTAACCCCCACCCTAGAGATGATGCCTGGCACTTGTGCTTGACTTTTCCCCCCAAAGCCACCACCCAGAACTAGGACATGGTGCAAATACGTGGGGCAGAGGCCCCACAGTTGCCCACAAATGATGCCCCTGGTAGTATACCTGTAGTTGGCTAGCAGTGTGTTCCTCCATCCATACTAAAAAGTAGAAGCAAAGATGGGAGTTCTTGCCTTTAGGATTCAATGTGAACTTGGAGGTTCCATCTCCTGATAAAGGGATAAGTGAGTCTAGAATTTTCTTCTCTTTCTAGGCTCAGCTGCAATCAACTTTCTGTTTCTGTGCTATAAACCTGGAAGCTCATTGCTGTGCTGCAGCTATAGGCTTTTAAAAACTGCCTGTTCTCTGTTTTCATTCACAAGCCTTGGCAATCCCCCCTGCCCCAGCCCTGCCACAATTAAATATGAGCCCCTACTTTATTTTGGGTGGCCCACTTTCAGACTCAACCACCCAAGCTCACCACTAGAGAGAATGCTAAAAGTGATTAATAAGAACAAGGACTGCAAAATCTAAGTAGCTGAGCACTTTTCTAGTGTGCTAAACCCTGTAGTCCATGAAAAGACAAAGCAAAATTGAACAATTCAACAGCAATTAATAAGCCTTTCAACTTAGGGAGTTGGTCTTAACCACTCCTTCTGCCTTCTAAGGCTCTGTGTGTAGCTATCAGATTTGACAGTAGTGTCTGAACCCACAAGTTGTGGGCTCATTTAAATCTTCCTTACATGAGTGATTTCCCAATAAAGAAAACACTATTTTTTTAATGAAATGGAATAACATTAATTGGTTGAGATAGGGAGTAAACTCTGAATTAAACACTGCATAAGTAATTCACATCTTTCCTTCTGGGAAACGTCCTCCAGAACTTGGGGGGTGGGGGATAACTTCTGTACCAAAATGTAACAGATATTAGCCGTTCCGGGGTTAGGCATAAATAGGGAATGCCAACATGAGTAGAGAGAATATGAACTGGCCCCACACCAACATTTCCACGGATGCCTCATAACAGTACTGTGGAAGTTTCTAAGGACTTTCAGCTGGATATACTTAGCTGTCTCCTTCAGACCTCCCTCATTTTATTTATTTAAGCTTGTATGAGGGCTCACCAATCATTTGGGGCCCATGGACACATTTATATATATATATATACTGCATTTATGTCCTACCTTTTCTCCAAGAAGCTCAAGATGGCATAATAAATGGTTCTCCTCCTCCTCATTTAATCCCCACAACAATCCTGTGTGGTAGGTTAGGCTGAGAGGCAGTGACTGGTCCAAGGTCACCCAGTGAGCTTTTTGGGTGAGTGGAGATTTGAACCCTGGTCTCCCAGGTCCTAGACCAACCACTATACTACACCGGCTCCTTGCAACCTGAATAAAGAGCCATACACTCTCCACACACCCTGCAACCAAGCATACACCACAACCCATTCTACTTTAGCATATTTAGTACCTTTTCTCCAAGGAACTGAACGCAGCATAGATCCCCCCACCCAATTTTATTTAAATACTGCCTTTTGCATAAATCCCAGAACAATTTACAACAAAGTGAAATAAGATAAAAGGAATCTGTACAATCCATAAAATAATACAGTCCTTAACATTACCCAACACAACTCATAACAATTGGTTAAATAGCAACTTATTAACATCAGCAGCAGCAACTACTAATCAATTTTTCAAATTATCCTCACAACAATCCTGTGAGGTATGTTAAGCTGAGAGATAGTGAGTGGCCCCAAATCACCCAGGAAGCTGGGTGGCTGAGTGGTGCTGTTCTCCCTGCTCTTAACATTCTAACCACTACACCGGCATTCAGTTATACTGTTCTTTTAAGCACAATTCAAGTTGGGGAAAATGAAACACAGCAATAGACTTCCCTCCTATCAGCTCTTCTAGATATCGGAAGAGGTCCTGAAACCCAAAGTGCTCCAGTCCTCAATCACAACATTTATAGAATGCATCAACATATCTCCAAAAAGCAAAATCAGGACACTGAAAACTTCCCTCAATCTCCTTCTCCCCATTTTTCCTAGCAATACCTTGGCACTCAGTTGTCCCCAACATCACAGAGTGGGAGGGAGGCTTGGAGCAAGATTATGACATGTGACACATTTGGTATTTCTAGGCTATATGGGGGAGGATGAAAAAGAATAAATGGAAATTCTTACTGTGAATTTCTTTTCCCAGGGGTTCCTGGAGGGCATTCAGATTCTCGGGATGGCGCCTTCCCCTGGTGTGTCAGGCAGGGTCCTATCTTCTAATTACCTCACCCAGGGTAGGACTTCAGGAAAACGGAGGCTCTGTTCGTTTCCTTTGGCGGGGTTACCAGGGGAAGCAAGGTTTCATCTTCTTCCATCTCCAGGTGGCTCAAGGAGGCAATTGTTCAGGCCTACCAGATGCTGGGGAAATCGCCACCGGGGGGACTCACAGCCCATTCACTGAGGGGGGCTTCCACTTCTGCTGCCTTTAAGGGGAGTTTCCCAATTGAGGACATATGTAGAGCAACCACATGGGCCTCACTGCATACGTTCTCCAAACACTATAAAATCGATTCCTGGGCTTTGGCGGATGAAGCCTTCGGGAGAAGGGTGTTGCAAAGGGTAGTTCGTGTACGACTTGTTGGCACCTGGAATCCTGCCCAGGAGGTCATTGGGCTCTGGTACATCCCGAGAATCTGCATGCCCTCCAGGAACCCCTGGGGAATAAATGGAAATTCTTTCTGTGAATTTCTCTTCCCAGGGGTTCCTGGAGGGCATTCCCCCACCTCTTCATTCTGGTGCCATTAGTCTACTCACGCTAGTTCATAGTGGCTTCTGCCAGTGCCCCACATGTGAGGGAGGTAGTTAGGACCTCCCTGGGGATTTTATGGCATTATCTAATTTATCTTTTTACTAACGTTCTGTCATTTTTTTCTGCCTAGTTCCATGGCGTTCTTTCTTTCAATGAGTTTGGACACACAGAGTTTTCCCGCTGAGGGTTGAGGGGCCGTTCTTGCTCTTCCAGTTGGTCTGGAGGACGGGATGGATCCTCCCCCTGGGTGAGGTAATTAGAAGATAGACCCTGCCTGTTGTGCCGGGGGGGAGGCACCATCCCAAGAATCTGAATGCCCTCCAGGAACCACTGGGGAAGATGCAGGGATGCTGTTTTTGGTGGCAGCCAGTACTCATCCTCCACAACATCTAGGTTCCATGTGAACAATGTATTAAAAAAAGATTTTAAAATGCAAAGAATAAATCAGAGCCAGTTTCTCCCTGCCTATAACACAAAATAAATATAAAAGCAAAATGGAAGAATATATTATGCTTGCTTGCTTGTGTGTGTGTGTGTTTAAAAAACTGGATCAAATCAAACAGACAATGGAAATGAGTTTTGCCATTTCACTATGCCTCCTGGATATTAAGTGATGTTTGGAACCGAGGACTATTTCCTACACTTTTTTTTTGCAGACTCCAAAATAAAGAATGCCAAGCTTTAGAGAGAAAGAAAGAAAACCAACAACTTCCCACCCTATTTATCTCTCTGTAAAATGAGCTGCCAGTGTCAATAGTCGCTATGCAGAGACTGCGTGCAGTGCTAGAATAACAGACCTGAGGATAAAATTATTCAACTTCAACAGTTGAACCAGAGCTGTAGAATATGTTCCTCTTACTCAGGTACATCTAATTTTGTAAGTCTGTTGAAGTTGGAAACTTGGATCACCTTGTGCATGAACACCTAAGATGCATCTATTTCTTTATTTTAGGGGACTTAGAGACTCTCAGTAAAAAAAAAAAAAAAAGCATGGTGGCTTGCAAAATACCAAAACAAAACCAATTAAAAACATACAAAAGTATATTAAAAATGTAAAATCAACTTACTTATTTGCATTGCTAGACTAAGTGTTTGTTGTTGTTATGTGCCTTCAAGTCGATTACGACTTATGGCAATCCTGTGAATCAGCGACCTCCAAGAGCATCTGTCATGAACCACCCTGTTCAGATCTTGTAAGTTCAGGTCTGTGGCTTCCTTTATGGAATCAATCCATCTCTTGTTTGGCCTTCCTCTTTTTCTACTCCCTTCTGTTTTTCCCAGCATTATTGTCTTTTCTAGTGAATCATGTCTTCTCATGACGTGTCCAAAGTATGATAACCTCAGTTTCAACATTTTAGTTTCTAGTGACAGTTCTGGTTTAATTTGTTCTAACACCCAATTATTTGTCTTTTTCGCAATCTCTTTTGCCCCGTGCAAGACGTCGTGAGAAGCACCTCGGCCAGAGGGAGGGTCTTTGAAGGAGTCAGAGATTACGGGCAAAGACCTTTCCTACTCAAGGTAGTGCCTCCCTGATCTGGGTGCTGAGTCAACTTTCTCCACATGCTGCACAGTATGCTTAGGTAGCTTAGTTAGGGATAGAAGTGAGTTAGCATAGCAAGTCTATGAAGCGTGCTGCCTTAGATGTTTCAATTACCCTAATAAAACAAGAATTAATTCCATCCTCATCTCTGCCTCGTGATTCGCACTCTGGGCAGGACAAGTAATGACAACAGAAGATTAATTCAACTTTAAAGCTGACAATGAGGACATTGAACTTGTTAAGGATTATCAATACCTCGGCACAAGCATTAACCAAATTGGAGACAATAGTCAAGAAATCAGAACAAGGTATTCCTGATCTCTATGTATGGATGTGAAAGCTGGACAATGAAAAAAGCAGAGAAAAATTAACTCATTTGAAATGTGGTGTTGGAGGAGAGCTTTGCACATACCATGGACCGCAAAAAAGACAAATAATTGGGTGTTAGAACAAATTAAACCAGAACTATCACTAGAAGCTAAAATGATGAAACTGAGGTTATCATACTTTGGACACATCATGAGACGACATGATTCACTAGAAAAGACAATAATGCAGGGAGTAGAAAAAGAGGAAGGCCAAAGAAGAGATGGATTGATTCCATAAAGGAAGCCACAGACCTGAACTTACAAGATCTGAACGGGGTGGTTCATGACAGATACTCTTGGAGGTCACTGATTCACAGGGTCATCATAAGTTATAATCGAGTTGAAGGCACATAACAACAACAAATTGGAGGTTGCCGATTCAAAGGGTCACCATAAGTCGTAATCGACTTGAAGGCACATAACAACAACAATCCTGTTTCCACAACTAACACTTCTGTCTAGACACAGAACACCTTCTGTATTTTTAACAGCCCAGTGGCAATTCTTAACAGGGTTTCCTTTCACTAATAAAATCATGATCTTTGGATGCTTGTCAATAGTAAAAATAATCAAGATAAGAATGTGCTGTATCTAACATCTTGCACTGAATCAATCTAATGTAATTCACAGTGATTCTGCAAAGATGCATTGGACCTCATGCAGGCATTATCAGGGTTTATCTAGGTGTCAAGGTCAACATACCACAAAGGAGGGTTTCATGTCAACTAAAGGGACAGCAACTTTTCCTACTGGTTTGTATTCAGTGTTACAGGGGGGGGGAAGAACCTTTAACAGCACAATTTTATGTATGGAATCCTGTGCACATTTATGTGGAAGTCCCACTGGAATCCTATGCAAATTTATGTCCAAGTCCCACTGAACTCAATGGGGCTTACTCCTGAGTAAACATGCACAGGATAACATTTTGAGTTTGGAAGCCATCCTCTGATGGAATCCCATATGACATAACCCAACAGTTTTTCTTTGTTGCAAAACCAATGCCACAGAATAAAAAGTAATTAAAATATACTATTTAGTTTTGTTTTGTTCATTCAGCTGTTCCATCTTTCTTTATTTCTGTCCAACCACCATCTGTAGGTAGGTAGGTAGGTAGGTAGGCAGACGACAGACAGACAGACAGACAGATAACCATCAGTAACCACCCCCAAATCTCTCTATCTAGACAAGTAAGAGGCATTATCACAGTTCAAAGACACTTTCCAGCAGAGCACTTGAAGAGGGTGCAGAGCAGGGGCAGTAAGCATTCTGGGCTGGGCAGAAGGGCATGGCCCGGGAAAATCCCAAGGGCAGAGACAGATGCCTGTAAAGCCTATGCAGTCTCCAGGCCTGAGGCTCTCAACCCCTGAATATACGCATAATTAGAAAAAGCTGGAACAGTGATACTTGCAAGACCTGGTGATTGGTTTAACATCTAGGGCTTCTGTAATATATGAGAATGAATCTTCCTTAATTATTCAGGTCTGCAGTCTTGAGATGTTCCCAGATCCGCTGGTGCAACAGGATCTTCAGATTGCAGCAATGGCCAATCATGCTGTTCACCAAATCATCTGGTGTGAATACTATGACCTCCTTTGGCCCATGAGAGACCAGACTCTGTGCTTCCACCTAAGATTACACCAAAACAACTCAGATGCTTTTAAATTAGTTCCCTTTCTATATTTCTGAAATGGAGGACCACTTCAAGGAGAGTCATTAATACACTATTGGAGTCAACACAGAACGAAATTCCTAAATGCAAATACTATTACCACTAAGTGATTTCAAAGACAAAAGTAGTGAGTCTAAATAAACCACTATATACTTAAATGTGCAAAAAGTGCAGCATGAGAAAAATATAATACAATGCCTTGATCATTTATTGGACAGGGGAGTGACACAACGTGATGACAAACATTCCCTTAGAGTGCTAAATGCCTTCATTGCGAATGCTGCCTCTCATCACTTTTAGCTATCTTTAGCCCATAGAATATTTAATATACTGTACAAGAACAGTCTCACAACTGAAATATATGTGTGATATATTTCTAGGCTTGAATTAAAAAAACCCTTAAAATCTGTCCACAAAATTAAAAAAGTTAGTGTTCTACTAATGTCCACCTGAAAGCCAGAGCACACTTTGTTCAGTCTTGCAGGTGATGTACTCAAGTTGAAGGTCAACATTTAATTCATGCAACCTGATCCTGAATTCCCCTGAGCTATTTTACCACATTTCTGTACTATGCAAAACCATGTTTCAGAATTTGGCAGGCAAGCTGTTCTGTCTGTCAGAATAATTTACAGATGGTGTCTATGTGACACAACATATTTATTGTGCAATATTCTTAGGCTATGTAATTTTCCCTACGGCTAACATTGCCTGTTTGTTTGGCAAAAGGTAGATGAAATTACTTGTACTTCCAAAACTATTCATTCACAAAATTGTTTCTTGAAAAAAGCCAACAGACTAAAGAACAATAATAAAGACAGGTAGAAACTCTGTCTCCCATATAACTGCAAGACAAAACACACTCAATTGCATCTTTGATCGCAGGTGCTATTTTTGAACTTCCATTTTGCTGGTGATGTTCCTTGCCTCCCCTTCAGTCTGCACTTTTTCTTTTCTTTTTCTTGAGTTGTGCTTCAGTGTCTGAGCTTCTGCTTATCTATGATCCTGTTTCTGGACCCAAAAATGCCTTAGGGGGATTTTTATCTTTATTTTTTGTCCAGGTAGTTGCATACATAAGTGAACCATTATAATGCAATCAGTTCAGTGAATCAAACTGAACAAAACAAAATGAGTAAAAATGCATTCCAACACAACAACCAAATTACTTATTTCTCTTATGCACTCTTAGTGGTATTTCTATAGTTCCTAGGTCTTCTGATGGGGTAGACAAGCATTTAACTTCTGACATCCAAAATGCCAGTTTTAAACCTTATGCAATGAAGGCTCTAGAAGGTTCACGGCTACACCTTGTGATTAATGAGCAGAATTTAAAAGTTGAGCCTGGGTTCAGATGACACACTAAGTCAAACCTTGGTTTAGTTCAGTGCGGCATGGACCAGGGAGAAGCAAAGCAGCTGCAAGCTATTCTCCAGGAGCAGGCATATTTGTAGTTTTTTTGCTTACTGTATCGTTTGAAGCAGGCCATGGCGCTGGACCCAGACTACGCTATTATGCTGTAGTTCCGGTGAAATTGATGGGACTTAAATTAGTTATGACTAACCTGTTCCATTAGTTTTAATGGGGCTAAAGCGTGACTATTTTCTCCAGAATTCAACCCACAATATGCGGCTGCCAGCAAACTCCTTACAGTATATCTCAATGTCAGCAAAATTAACACAGAAAAATCAAACCTCAATTTACTCACTATTGGCCTTCCAATTCCTCAAAGCTAATTTTACTAGCAAAGCAAAAATGTCAAGGTATTGGTAAAGTGGTTAAGGGCGGGCATGATACTCTCCATTTGGGGGCATGTTTTTCAACTGCTGCAAAAGGCAAGAGGGTATTATTGTGGCTACCCTGTCTGCAGGGGACACACACCTAGTACAAACCTTCAGACCATGGCCTGACTTCTTCGCCTAAGCTGCTTGCAAAACTGCCCAGCCCAGTTAACTTGCTGAATGGCTTTGTGATCTACCTGCTTTCTTACTCAATTACCTCCTGGTTGGGACTTGGTCCCCACCAGACTTCTAACCCTAACAGGCATGCACCTGGCTATTTACATAATTACAGAGATGCATCTATTCATTCTGCATCCTTACAAGCATCCTAAAATGTACAAAAGGTAAAGAAGTGTAAGAAGCGGCCCACAATCACTGGCAGGGCTGGTCCATGATATTTTGCGGAACATCGACTTTCCAGGAGGATCCCTCTGCCTGTGCAGCTCTGAGACGGGTCTCCGTCTTGGATGAAACTTTTTCAGTAATAAATCCAGTCAGAAAGTTTTTTTTTGACTGGGGATAATTTCTTCCGGATAAGGAAGAAACGTGAGATTTCCCACACAGCTTTGTTGTGATTGTTGGAGACTGGAATTCGTCAGAATTGTCTGTGAAAGAAGGTCTTCCAGCTGCTTGGACAGAGCAAGGATTTATAGCCAGCTCAGCTGAAAAAGTGACCCTTTTTTTTTCTTTAAAAAACAACGGATTAACAGGCAAGAATTCTCCTGTCTATGCTTATCACTTTCTTATCTATACAGCTAAAGAGATTTGTCAAAGACTCAGCAATTAAGATAACCTGGGTGAGCCAAAACTTTCCTTCTTTTTTACTCACGGAATTAAGGGGGAGGAAAATAAAAATAGCCTATCTTTTTGTTATTGCAAAAAGCTGACATGGAAAAAAGCTTTATAAAGATTTCAACGGATGAGGGGTTTCTGATTGGAAGAGATTTTTGATTTATAAGACTTTTGTGTGATATATGTCTGGGACTACTTTTTGATCTACTTGGTTTTTTTTTTTGGTTTTTTTTTTGACGAATCTGCTCATTCTTTCTGTTACTAGTTATTTGCACGCTGTGAACTAAAGCTGTTTTTGCACTTCTGGGCATATAAGAGATAAGAGCTGTCTAGAGTGTGACGTAAGTTGGTTTGAAAGATTAACTCCTTTGTAACTGGATAAAGAAATAAACTGCTTTTTGCTTGGGACATTGAAAATTGAAGGAGTTTTGTTCCTTTGGTCCTAAGAATGACAATTAAGAAAATTATGGATGTACAAGAAGGAACTTTATCTTTAGACATGTTTCAGAAAATAATGAATGGGATTAAGTCTATAGAACAAGAACTGAGAAATAATAGACAAGCGTGGAGAATTGAATTTGAAGAAATGAGACAGGAGCTGAAAGAAATTCAGGATTCTATGAAAAAGGAGAATAAAGATAGATCTGGAAAATCAAAAAAGGATGAAAGAGAAATTAAAGGCAAGGTTCAAACTATGGAGATTGGATTAAATATGGACATGGAAAAAGATTTGGATTTCCTGGCTGTGATGGATCCTGGAGACAAATATTATGGTTTGGAACTCAGCGCTGTCCCTGAAGGAATTGAAGAGATTGGAGATAAAGATATTATCGGTTCAAAAAAATTCCTGGACTGGAAGGATTTGATGGAACTTGAAATGGAGAAAGTTAACAGAATTAATCCCTGCTTTGTGTCAATGGAAAAATCTTCAAGAGATGTGCTAATGTATCATGTAAAAAAGAGGAACAGAGATGTGGCTTTGCAACAATATTTCAGTGATACGTTCGGAATTGATGGCAAGAAAATATCTATGATAAAGGAAATTCCTATCAGACTCTTATTATATGACTATGACAGCAAGATTATTGGGTGCGTAAAGTTGGAAGATGGAACTAATACGGATAATGGAAGAAGAGCGATTTGAAATTATTGGACTTAGTAGACTTGATGAGTTGGATTAATTGACATGTTTATCTAGAAAAAAATTGATGGACATATATCTCAAGGATTGGAAACTTCTCTTTGACTTTTTGTGGAAGAATAAAATGATATGATGTTAATGAGATTTGAAACCAATTAAGATAACCGCTGGAGAAAGGTGATTTTATAATCTATTTAGAGTCAGGCTTGTTATATATTATAGATTTATAGCTGAACTACGACAAATCGGAAGTCAATATTTTTATATATTTTTTTCTTTTTTTATTGTGTTAGTTGTTGATTTGTGTTTTTCCTTTTTGTATTGTTTTGGTTTTTGAAATTTAATAAAAATTAATTTTAAAAAAAAGATATTTTGCGGAACATCAAATTGTGGCCCCTCAATGTATATAACAGCCAAAGCTACTTTGCACTTGAGACATAAAATCCCACAAGCATCTTTCCCTGGAAGTAAAATATGCAACCATAATAAATTAATCAATGAACAACTTACTTCCCTTTCATGACACTGAAACTCAACAGATTGAGGCCTTCTGCTCAATGAAAGGGCAGGTCCTAGTCATTGCCATTTTTGGAAAATAATTATAAGTTGTAATCTAACATATGACAATGTTATGCAGCAAGCCAGTGGACTACACCTGTCTAGCCATCGTCCTTAAGTTGGCCTAAATTTTATAAAATGCAAAAGTCAGGCATTTTCTTGTGAAAAAAGACCTACAGTTAACATAACGCCAATAGATGAAAGTTGGGATTTCAAATGTGGGAAGTGTGAGCCAACATTCAGTCTAGAAGCTACTAATGCTTCTATTATAAAATGATAAATGTCACAGTCATAATCGGAATTTTTCAAGGGTTTCAGTGCTTTTGCTTTTACACTGAAAGCCAAAACATTAATAAAGCAATTGAAGTAGTAGTAGGCATTTAAGTCTATGAATGTCAGTTGCAAGGTTTCATATATGTCAGTTTACAGTAATAAAATACTTCATATATAGTGGTAGGGCCAAACACCACTATTTTTATTTTTTATTAGGAAGCAGTCAGGATAGGAATGCAAGCAAATGAAAGAGAAAAATGAAGACAATGCCAATTAATCAGTTCCCCGGTGACATTTTAATGCATTATTGGTACAATTATTCTAAAATGTCCTCAAAGGATCATCACACCTGCCTTTTTCAGAGTTCATTTTTCACTGAGTTTAACAAGCAACCTTTCTCATTGGCTTTCATCTCCAAGGTACTGTACCTTTTTACTCCTCTCCTTCTAATGAAGAGCTGAAGAATCTTAAGTGTAAATATCAGGTATACTGAAATACAAGATCTTTACTGAAATGCCTTACATGTTTACTTGGTTGGAGGATGTGTCCCTCAAAGGTTTATTGTTTATTCCATCATTAGCCAACGTGGTGCCTTCCAGATGTTTTGAACTACAGCTCCTATCAGCCCTGATAATTGGCCCTGCTGGCCAAGGCTGATGGAAGCCTAAAACATCTGGAGGGCGCTACATTGGCCACCCCTGATTTATGCTATCCCTGAGTGTGTTCACCTTCATACTGGGCAGATATGCATGGGTGCTGGCACACATATATGCTAAGGATCGTAGATTTAAGAACATAGTGGTTAGAGTGTTGGACTATGACCTGGGAGACCAGGAATCAAATCTCCACACAGCCATGAAGCTCACTGGGTGACCTTGGGCCAGTCACTACCTCTCAGTCTCAGTGGAAGGCAATGGTAAACCACCTCTGAATACCGTTTACCATGAAAACCCTATTCAGAGGGTCGCCATAAGTCGGAATTGACTTGAAGGCAGTCATCCATGACAGGGCAGGGATGGAAGGCCAAGTGAGATGGAGAACAATATGGGAAACACAAGTTCTACCATGGAGGTGTCAGTCAGAGGGAGGCCTCCAAATGAGTAAAAGAAAAGTTTGCTTGGAATAAGGGCCTAGTCATGAACAGGGGAAAGGCAAAAGGCATGGCTACTGCTAACAAGAAGAAACAGGGTGTGGGTATCCCCTTTTATTTCTTTTTAATTTGTTTTGTTTATTTAACAAAATTTGCATACTGCTTATTCAAACAAAAGACCTCTAAGTGGTTTACAGAAGACAATATAAAATATTCATTAAAAATGGAGGATAAGCTATCAGTGGCTACAAGCATGATGGCTGTGCTCTGCCACTATAGTCAGATGCAATATGTGTATGAAAACTAGTTGCTGGTAGCCACTGGAGGGGAGAGTGCTCTTTCACTCAGGTCCTGCTTCTGGCTTCCCACAGGCATCTGGTTGGCCACTGTGAGAACAGGATGCTGGACTAGATGGGCCACTGGCCTGATCCAGCAGGCTCTTCTTATGTTCTTGAGAGATTCTGTTTCATAGCCTATATGGCTCAGAAAAAGCATGATTGGAGCCTGCCACACTCATGCTTTGTTGCCAAGGGACATTTTAGGATAAAGTTTTTACTTTCAAATTTTAGAACTGTATAAACTGATGGAAGAGCCATACTTATAACTGTGACTCTCATGTGTGATGTGATTTTTTTAACAGTGAACTAACCCTGAGGGAGTGTGACTATCAGGGGAAGGGGGAGAGTTCAGATCTCAAAGGTGTGCCTGGAAACTGAATGAGAACCAGACAACATTCCTGAATGTGAACCAGACTACAGTTCATTCCTGCTAACATTCTGGCAGCGTAACCTGCCTCAGCCCTACATAGAAGCGCATAAAAGCAGCAGTTCTTCTAATCCATGGAGAAATGTAACTATACAAATATATTTTAACAATCCTGCCTGATCATCCACTGCACTGCATGAATATGATGGTGCTTTTCTCTTATCATTTATCAAAAGTCCTCCATAATTAACACACATCATACTGGTGAAACTTTTGCCACTGGCACTATATGCGAAGCAATATGGGTAGTGCAGCATTATTACTGCAATCGTTCAGCATGTTGCTTGCCCGGCCTTCCCCACCCTTCCATTTTTATCTAACATCCTTTAAGTTTCTTATTAACAATGGGATTTAATGAAAACCATACATTTCACAATGAGTGCCTCACCACGCATGGCAGATTTGTTTGAAAAGGGGATTACTCCTGTCTAGGAAAATGACAGAAGATTAAATCATTAAAAATGCATGATGTGTAATTACTTTATCACTGACAGAATTGGGGGAGAGGAGAGAAGGAGGAGAATCTCCCAAAGAAACACATGAGACACTAGCAAGGAATCACTTAGAAAGATCAAAGCTGGTACTAACAATAAAGAGGGAATTTAGGAAGCTGTCTCCTTGCAGCTGATGTGGACCTTTCAAACTTTAAGCACAAGGGATACTTCTCTAAAGAATACTGACCTCTCTGTCAAATCCCTTTGACTTTCAGCAAAAGTGAAAGGCACTTAGTGGTATGCAGCCTCCAAGTTGGCTACATTAATTTTGTTTGAACAATAAAATAATGTCAGAAGAATATTCTAAAGCACCGTCATTCACACCCTCAGCATTTATACCCACTATTTCTAGGGAAAGTTATACAAAGCACCACGAACAGAAAGTGAACCAATTCCCTCTCCATCCAATGGAGGCATTTTCATACCATATACATAAAGCTAAATCAAACCATGTCTTAGCACAAATGTGCTAGCTCCCCATTTGCTCCTCCCAGTCTTTTTAGCTCAGTGTGGCTTGGCAGCTAAAATAAGATTTACCTTAGCTTGTCATTTGAACCCAGGATACTGTTTCAGATCTCCTTTCCTTAACCACAATCTGTAGCCAAGATTTGTTTCATAGTTTGGCTTACCATTATGTGTGAACCAGGCCACAGTGTAACACTATTTCTCTTACAATAATTAAAGCAAGTCATTATATATCGTCCATATTCCAGAAATACATTCTACATTACTATGATACTATGATATTACTATGATCTATCATATTTCCTGAAGTTGAATGGAAAAACATTCAAAAAAACTATTTAAAAAACATATATTATTAATGTTATTACTATTTTGAATTTATTAGTTGCTTCGTGATAAACCTCTAGGTGATGTATAAGGTACAAATAAAATGATTAAAACACATCAAAATGCATCAAAATACAAATAATAAGCAACACGCTGATGGTCTCATATGATTTTCAATTATATAGTTACGGAAAATAAGGTTTACCTTTTCTTTCAGCCTCTGAAAATACAATAGATGCAATATTTTTTCAGGAAAATCAAAGACAGGCACGAAAGAAAAGAAAAGTGATTTGAGTCCCCTGAACAATTTAACATAATTTCCCCAGTCAAATATCCTATCATCCACAGCCACTTTTTATACCTTGACAAGATGGTGACAATAAATTTATATAGGAAACACTAAAGTTTATCTTAGATTAACAATCATATATTTATTCAACTACGCTTTAAAATAAATTATTTTTATCCTTCTCATAAGAAAGACTGTTCCAGAATTCTACTAATTGAACTCCAAATAAAATCAATATTATATTGCCAAATTCAGGGCTTCTTTTTAGATGCTGTGATGTCACAGAAGCCTGGATGGCAGATATCAGTTTAACACTCTCTGATGGTCTGGAGCAGTTTTAGTAGTCTGCTCCATTGACATTTTTAGGCAGTTGGTGAAATTTTTGGTGCTCAGTCCTCCAGGTTATGTGAGAGTATATGTGAGATTTTATTCTCATTTAATCAGTTAAGCAGTGTTAAAATAATTCTGTATGTTTTATGATGTTTAGTATATGTTTTTTAAAACCATGCAAGCCACTTTGAGGGCCACTATGTTGGAAAAGCAGCCTATAAATTTAACAGTCAATATATCTAAATAATAATGGTTACTTCCTGGTTAGTTGATCTGCTGTCATGTTATGAATGTTCATAAACATTCTAACTGCTCAGTAGCAAACTGTCAACACAAAAATGGACTGTGCTGTTGCAGGTGCAGAGAGGTAAGAGAACTGAGTATCCAGATCAAACGGTGTCATAGGGGAAGGTCATTTGGAATTGTGTCTTAGTATTCATGTGTGTTTGTGGTGGTAGCAGTAAGGAAATCTTAGGAGGTTTAAAGTTAGGATAAAACAATTATTGCATAAAATGACCACCCAATCCAACCACAACACCTCTGGCGGCGATGTATATGCCATTTTGCAGACCCTCTTTTCAGTCCTAATGCTCAAATCAAACCTGGAAAAAATGAACTAATAAAGCCAATTTCCAAACATATGGGATTAGAGGAATGCGAAGACAAAATGAATGAGAACATACCTGCATGTATTGAAAGGGTTCATTAATAACATTTGTGACATGCACACTGTGGTCTTCAGATCTCTACGAGCAATGCAAAATATTCTATTACAATTAGGTAAAGCTGCTATTATACAGCACCTTTTGTATGGTGTCAGGCAGTAATTAATTTGCTCGAGATAAAACAGTAGGCAACTGTGAAAATATTTAAACACCATTTTTTTTCCTGACCTAAGTGCCACTTGCACAAAAGAATCCCACCTGGCACATAGATAATTGCTATTAGCTGAATAATACTTGGGTCTCACACTTATCCCTCTTACTTACATACCACTGTTTCCATTGCTTGGTTCTCTCTCATATACACTGTGTGGATCACCCTTGTGCATTAGCAAATTAGACATTAAGTCTAAGCCTAGAGCTCTAGAATAGAATAATGGTTAATTCATTTAATGTTATTTATTTAAAATATTTCTATTTCCCACCCTTCTACCCTAAAATAGGGCACTGGGCTATGAATACAAAATCATGGATCAAATCTGAAGTCACTATACTGCCCTAGGCAAGCAACTCTCTTTAGGTACTACCTGGCACTTGCAGGAGGAAGACTGAGAATTGGCAGGAGGAATAGTCCATAGCAGATGGCATGGTGGGGTGGTGGTGACTATCTGACTTCCCCACAACCGAGTTGATGCCGCTTACCAGGAATGAGAAGGGAAAGGGCGAGGCATTGGTGAGATTGGTACAGTACAAATACACCAGCAGAACCAATCCAGTGCTCTTGGCAATGTATCTGCGCTATGCTGACCTCCCCATTGTCTCACCCCTCTCCCTCTCCCAAGTAAGCAGCAGCAACTGTGCTGTTGGGAGATGAAGTGAGAGTCACCTCCCCACCACACCGTTCACTACTGGGAATAGTGGCTACCAGTATTGCCTAGGATGGAGCAGCAAAGCCATGGGGTTGCCTGTGACGCCCTTCCCTAGCTCTCCCTGTCAGGTTCCTAACTGCTCGTGGCTACTGCCTTTCACTAGGCACCACCAGAGACTCCACCAGTCCGGACTGTCCTTTTTTATGGTTTCTCTCTCCGCTCTAGCACAGATCTCAATAGATCCCCCTGCTAGGCAGCACCACCAGTCACGTTCTACAACCAATGTTCCCAGAGACCTTGCCTGAGTCTCTCTATCCGGTTACATTCGTGACTGCGTGCCTATGCTGTTCCCAACCCCCTTGTATCAATGCAGATAACTCATAACTCGGGGTAGCTCTGGATACTTATAATGTTATCTTCTCCTCTTCACCGCTGCCACCATTTGTTACTGTTTCCCTTCAGCCTTGGTTATTACCTTACCCTCCCTTCTGGTCTGTGAAACCCCAGCCAAGGATCAGGCCTTCGGTAAACCAAAATAGTATTTATTAAATAACATTAATAACAAGATAACTTTGATAATGATCTACAAGCTTATGGTTTCATCTATTACTGTGATATTTGACTTATTACTAATCCGAACTCCACCTCCCTCTTTCTCCACACTCTCCTGACATACACTAACTCACACCCACCTCCAAACTCCACCAAAACAACCCACTCACGTCCACCTAACACCTCTCAAACAACCCACTCACGTCCACCCAGATTCAACTGTCATCCTTCCATTTATACTCTCAGCCATCCAAACACTCAGCCAATCATCCAGCATTCTACTGCTCATTTACTCCCCCCTCCTCTTTCATTCCACTTACCACATATCTTCTATACAAACAGCACTTACCATATATACATTAATACAGGAACATCACATTGCCCTCCTGACACTGATGTTGCTACAGCTTAGATCAGGTATGGATAACTCTTGGACCTCCAGATGTTGTTGACCTACAACTCCCATCAGCCCTGGCCATTGACCATGCTTGCTGGGGCTGATGGAAGCTGTAGATTCAGCAACATCTGGACAGCCAAAGTTTCCCCACACTGGCTTACCTCAATGGGGCAGGGGTGAGGCAGGGCAGAACAGTGGCAAAGTCATCCCAACCTTGCTGCTGCCCTGCCTCATCCATATAAGCTGCAGCAAGGCTAGTGTCTGGAGAACAGGTGCATAGTGCTACCCTAGTTTCTACTGGTGGACGGGAATGTGACCATTAATCAGCTAGTGTGGGAGTTGGGGCCAAGCAAGGGAGTGTTGTAGCTCAGTAGAGAGCTATTAACCTAGCAAGGGCCCAGAGGAGACTAAGAGGCATAAATCCTCACTGCCAGCTCCTCCTCTTCTCAGTGCTCCTACACTGACTGTGGGCTTCCTATTGAGTTCACTGCTGCCTTTGCTCAGGAGGAAAATGGGGATCAAGGCAGGGCTGAGGAAGTGGTTATCAGAAGGCCCAGAGGACAAGGCAATTCAGGTTGCCTTGAGATTATAGTGGGTTCTTCCCAGGTCCTCAGTTGCACTAGGGTTCTCTGTGAAGTCTCACACTTCTTACTCAGAAGAGATCCCCACAGGGTTGGGCAGATCCAGACATAAAGTCCCTTGTTCAAGTTTCACATCAGTCTCTCCACCATCTATAATAAGAGGAAGGGCTGTAGCTCAGTGATAGAGCATCTGCTTTCTGTGCAGAAGGTCCCAGGTTCAATCACTGGCAACTCCAGGTAGGGCTGAGAGAAACTCCTGCCTGAAGTCCCAGAGAGCCACTGCCAGTCAGTGTGGTCAGTACTGAACTAGATGAACCAAGGGTATGAGTTGGTATGAGACAGCTTCCTATATTACCAAGAACATAAGAAGATCCCTGCTGGATGAGACCAGAGGCCTATCTAGCCTAGCATCCCATTTCCCCCATTAACCAAGATGCTCATGGAAAGACCACAACCAAGTCATGAGAGAAACAGTCCTTTCCCACTGCTGTTCTTCATACTGCTAGGGGTGGGATATAAATTAATAATAAATAATAACAATAAATAACGTACCTTACAGAACTGTTGCAATGGTTGCTGAAATAATGAATATGATGCATCTAGAACATTCAGATACATTACATAAACTTTCACGTATTCTTTCCCTGCTTACCTCTGCTTACACTCTGCTGAATTGTAGACTGTAAGTTCCTTGGGGCAGGGACCTGTTCTCTTTACTCTGTAAAGCACCATGCACACTAATGGTGCTATATTATTAACAAGAAGAAGATGCCAATGCTGCCAAGGCCATAAAAATTGTCCAAATCAAGCAATGCAGGCCAATATTAGGGGCTGGAAAGGCCCCAGCATCCAGAGGCGGGGGACGGGACACATAACCAATCCCTGATTCACCACTGTTGAGGGGCAGCAGCAGTCACTGATACGTGCCATCCCTCTCTGCTTCCTACACATACACCTCTTCATTCTCCATTTAGGCAAGCAAGCAAGAGGAATTATAACCATTCAAGGCACTTGAGGAAAGTGTGGAGCCCAGAGGAAGGTACTTGAGGAAGGATGTGGCCTAAAGAAAGGGGATGTGGCCTGAGATGGAGGTGTGGACAGCTAGAAAGGCCCACAGGGCTGCTTTCAGCCCCTGGGCCTGAGATTCTCCCCCCCCCTTGCTTTAGAGGGTTTCCTCTAGCTCCTGCAAAGTTAAGATTCAGCTCATTAGCCTTTTCTCCTTGGCATCCTTGTTCAGTTCTGATTTATTTTATTAATATATGTGTGCCAGATAGCTATGCTCTCTTTGGGTCTCTATGCTATGCTGTCTTTGGGTCCACAGTCCAGGAAAAAAGTCACCTCCCCACACCTCAAAATGAAGGACTACAAGTAAAAGGCAGAAATATGACATAGCAGCACATTTGCAAGCAGATAAACGTCTCCCACCTGTGCTTCTATTATGCTCCTGTAGACTGGCAATCTACCTGTAATATCCACAGGAGAGCCTGGGAGGCTTAAATAATTGACACTGCAGCCAAGCAAGCTAGAGAAAATGTTTGATGGAAAGTTATTGCATCTGTGCACAGTAACAGGAGGTGCCGATATTGCTGCCCATCATAACACACCTTATGGACTGAGAGGATTGCTCTCTGTAGCCTTGGGGTGGTATAAATAAAAGAATCACACCCACACCCACGTGCACGTGGGTGTGTGTGTGCACAGACACACACACACACAGTTTGAACTCTCTTTTTATCTTGTTCAGATATAAAATGTAATCAAATTTTCAGCTCTGTCCTCAAGTGAACACTGAGCCACAATACAGCAGAGCTAAACATGTTAAGTCCACAGAAATCCACTTTTCATATTCATCCCTGGTTCCTCCTGCCTTTTCTTTCTTTTTTCTCCTCCCCTC